>NC_141694.1:538325934-538838395 GCF_964263255.1 Lissotriton vulgaris | reverse complement strand
TTCAGAGGAGCTCTTCACAAAGAAAACGTGACAGCACCATATCGAAATGTCCCAGAATGCTGTGCAAGAGGATTATGAAGGGGTGGAGGAGCATCCTATGAGAAGCCAGGGGTGCCTAGTAATTAGAACATTACACCACCATTTAAAAACCCCTGCACAAGGAAGATACAGTGAAGACGATCCTAGACCTTGAACAACAACAACGTAAGAATGACCAACTGGAAAGAGGAGCCACCTGATGCTGTGCCAATATTGACTAAGAACATTGACCCCCAGCTGATCCCAGGGCTAGGATGGGTCTATCCAAGTCCAGTGGTGCTGGCCTCCTTAAGTCCCTTGAGGACGAGTTGGAGGAAGATCTGGACTTCAATGCCTCCCCTAGTGCCATTCTTGGCAACCAGGAGGCTTTGGGGCATGGGGAATACGGGCAGGAGACTGCTCTTCTGGCTGGGTGTAGTGGGGCTGCGCAAGATTCCCAAACCAGTAGGAGGGAAGCACCAGGTGTCAGGCAGAGGAGAAAGATGGCGCATACATGGAGCGAGAAGAACCAGCTCCTTGTAAAGTGCGCTCTTTGGAGGCCAATAGGTCTGATGAGAATGCTCCTAGTGGACAGGCCTTGCCACCAGGAACAAAACGAGCCAAAGATTGATGCAAGCGACCTTACAGGGCCAAAGTTATGCTTAACCAGTGACAATTGTGGGCATATTACTTCTGAAGTACGCACATCCTTCGCACCTAATAACTCAATTTCTTACACTATGGATCTCAGCACTGACAAAATGATCGGTAACGTCAATCATGAAATGATCAAGGGTATTTCAGTCCTCAAAGACAAAACTACAGCAAGTCATCACAAAAAACAAAGAGAGGCGTCACAGACTTGAAGCCAAGACACCCACAATCCAGCCTGACTTACGGGCTTTCCATCCAGTGAGAGAGAAAAACTCAGATTTTGCTTTCGAATATAACTTCTGAGTGCTAGGTGTGCCAGATGGTGCATTGTGGACACATCATAGAGTTCTTGTAGAATCAAGTATGCCGCCACCAACCTTGGAGAATTATCATTTGCAGCAATTGCAACAGGAGATTCTTGTGCTCCTCTTCAAAGGAGCCAAATAGAAAGTGCCAAAAACGAACACAATCAAGGCTTCTATTAAAAAAAATTCCTAGTCAAGAAGAAAGCAGGTGGCTGGAGACTCATCTTAGATCTTAGGGATCCAGTTCCTGAGGTCACAATGTGAAAGGATTGTCATGATTCAGGATGTTCTAGCCCTATTGCAAGAAAGGTCGTTCCTGGCGGCCCTAGACCTCAAATAAACTTATTTTCAGATCCCTATTTATGAAAACCTCAGGGAATACTTCAGATTTTCCATGACCAAACAGCCCATACAGTTCAAAACCTTTACAGTAGCCTCACAAAAGTCAGACCCATGAGTCTTCACAAAATTCATAGGACAAGTTGTGGCCCTCATATGCAAGGCTGGTTGTTAAGCCTTTCCTTATATAGATGACTGTCTGGTAAAAGGGCCATTAGTTAAAGAAGCAGAAGACTCAGCAGCCACCTATCTGACTTTATGCTATCGCCTTTGTCACATGATGAACTAGGACAAAACTCCCAATTCATTGGAAACTTCCCTAATTTACATTAGAGCATGGCTAGACACATCTCAAGGGATACAGTTCTCATCAGGGGATTCAGTAGCAAAGCCACTCGCTCTAGCTGCATTCATGTCAGCACTCTCAAGGGTCCTACTGCAGTTAAACAAGTCACTTCTGGGGCTCATTGTATTCTGCATTCCTCTAATCCCATATTTCAGACCCAAATAACATCCACTAAGCACAAGTTAAACCTTCAGTGGAGACAGGCTGTAGGATCATAGGATAACAAAGTGGCTGTTCAGTCCTCGAAAAATCTACTTGTCACTTGGTATGGTGGGTCAGAATTTATCAGGTTGTTCAATTTCTAGCACCTACTCAGTCCTTTCTGGCCAGTGAACTTAAGCTGGAAGGGGCAGGTGTTCTGTTCATTCAGAATGTGAAAGAGCAATAAAGACTCATTTAAATCTTGTTTTTAGTTTGACACATTTGCTCAGTTTAAGGACAGAGGTCAAATGTCAGTTTGTCATCTTACAGACAACACAACTTCAACACATTAGATTTTGAAGCCAGGCTTCACAAAGGGTCAGTGAGCTACATGCACCAACTATCAAGAATATTTTCCTTCATCTCATAAAGAACATGGTGGCACTGCGTCCATATGCAGAGTTAATATCCAAAGCATCTTCACACTTCCAAATCAATGAACCAATAATTCTCTATTCTACCTCTAATGCCATAAGGTCACTTCATTTGGATAGATGCCGCTAATTCTATCTAGGCAAACCTAAAAACAAAGACAAACTGAACAAATTGTAGTCTACTTTGCTTAGCCTGGAAGCGATTATGCAATGTGTAAGAAAGGACAGTTGAAATGGCTTTCCTCTTTCATCATACTTTACCACAAGAAAGACACCATAACACGTTTCAAAAGAAGAGTGACAGATCATTCAACCACAAGTGTTTCCTCAATGGCAACCTTATATGTGCTAAAGTGCCTCTGCAGGGTTGTGACCTGGAAGAGCAGGCATACATTTATCAAGCACTCCTACAGGGACATGGATGCAGAGCAGAATTTTCATTGGGTCAAACAGTTCTGCACAATCTCTTTAGCAAGTTCAGTCAGCTTCTTGCTTCATAATATATTCTGGTGTTCGGATTCTCATTCATGCATGTGAATCTATGAACGATCCAAAGCTGAAGTAGAAATTAGTTACTTACTTGTCATTGCAGTTCTCCAGCTTTCTTACCTTTCTTATACTGACATCTGGTTCATCCTTCTCCCCAATCAAAGACTTACTTCATAATCCCTTTCAATGTTGCTCTTAGAAAAGCTACGCTGGGGGGCGTGGCCAGGCGCCGGCGAAGATGGGCGCCTAATACCCGAGCTCCGCCGGGACCGAGGCTGTCCCTGAAAATCCAGCCTAAAATCCTGGCCAGAGCGCCTCTCCATCGGCGCCCTGGCTCCCTGCAGTGTGACGCTCCTAAGGTGAGAGAGAAGCGGAGTCTGAAGATCCGTTGCGGCTGAGTCGCGGCCCATTCATCTGCCGTGGCGGACCCGGGGCCTGTGGCTTGGAGCCCGAGGGCCGGTAGCCGCTAAAATTGAGGCCACGGCTTGGGGCCTGACGTTGCTGCACGGCCGAGAGAGGGCTGAATATCCTGTGGATTTTTGACTGCCGTGGCGCCCGGGCCGCGCCGCTGCTGAGCGCCCAGCGGACCCTGTGCTGTGCGGACCGGGAGGGGCCGCTGTGGATCCTGTGCATTTCGTGACTCCAGGTGGTGACTGGGCCCGGGGGTACAAAGCCCGGAAAAACAACCTAGGGGGCACACGAGGCCCGGGCAGACACTGCAGACTTGGAGAGGGGCTCACAGCCTTGTGCTACACTGCAGGGGCCCTGAAGTGACGGTGAAAGTACAGACCGGCAGCACTGGAGGCTGGTGGCCGGGTCCCGTTGGGGTGTCCCCGGGCCCCTGTGGTGCTGAATCAGAATTAGTTGCCTACTTACCCCAGGAACCTTGAGCCAGAAGAGGTGAGGTGGCCCAGGAGAAGGGTGGGGCCTGGTGGAAGCCCTGCGACACCCGGGCGCGGTGTAGTAAACCTGGGCCCTTGGTGAGACACCCCCGGGGCGGCGAGGTCCTGCACATATCCACGACTTGCACTGGCAGTGCCAGCTGGGGACGGGGCGAGGACACCCTTGAATACGACTTGCAAGCTGGGGGCCGGAGGAGGTGTGCATACCACGGTGCTGAGTTGAGCCCTCCCTAAAGTGATACAGTCCCGGATCGCTCGAGGGGGTGGCTAGCGTCCCGGAGGACTCTTCTGACGGCTGGTCGGCTCGGTGGCTGGATCGCATGGGCGCTGCCTGTACACGATGCGGGCCAAAGGCGGACCTACCACCCAAACAAATAAATTGGATAAATATGCGGTGCCACTGAGTCAGGGACAGATGGGAGCGACAGCCGGGGACCAGACAGGCCAGACGAAGCCATCCCTGACTTCCATCATGGCCGCGATCCAGACGCTAGGCACTAACCTTGAGACAAAAATGGATAAGATCTCCATCTAAATGAACCTGGGCAAGACCACGGAGCATTCCAAGTCAAATGCTACGGACATACAAGCCTTGCAGACCTCCGAAAAAAAAGCTTGAAAGCCGGATCAACAAACTTGTTCACCAGCACCGCCAAATGGCCCTACGGCTCTAGGATCAGGAAGGGAGGGCCTGGAGGAGTAACATCCGCGTGGTAGGTGTGCCGGAGGGAACGGAAGGGCAAAGTGTGGAACTGTTTTTAGAGGACCTTATCTTCCACCACCTGAAGCCTAAAAGATTGTCCAAGATCTTCACGATTGAACGGGCCCACCGCGCGCCGGTCCCGAAACCTAAGCCGGGGGCCCCACCAAGGACAATAATTGCCAAATAATTGAATTACAGGGACCGCAACGCCATCCTTCAGGTGGCCAGGCAATAGGGCGACCTGCAATATGAGGGAGCCACCATCCGCTTCTTTACCGATTTCACACTGCAGGTCCAGCAAGAAAGGCGCTCATTCCTGGGAGTAAAAGCGGTGCTCCGTGACCGGGGCATCAAATAAATGATGTTCTTCCCTGCCAAATTAAAGGTAATCGTAGGAGGCTAATCCCATTTCTTCACATCACCAGCGGCGGTCCAGGAATGGCTCGACACGGCGGCGCCAACCGACCAGGAGCGGCAAGAACATGGCAAGTGGAGGGAAAATCGGGGCCCGTCACCCGGATCTGCTACGGAACAGTCGGAGGGGGAGGCACGGAGTCAGAGGTCTTGGTGCTCCAGATCGGCAAGCCCCCGGGGGTACTCTATCTGGGACATGGCTGCTCGTTGAGGACCTGGACTGCGGTACCATGCCCTGCTAACTGTAAAGTATTGTGTGGTTGTGACGTCTACACCTTTTCTTGAATCCAGTGGGGGAGGGTATTTATATCCGCCCAATGACTCTGTGACTCTATTGCTGGACTTTGGGTGCTCTAAGGCTGCAGGGCTTTCTAGTCTGGGGACAGCATCGGGCCGGCGGCTGGAGTTGGGGCCGGCTCACGTTTTCCCTAACAGAGTTTCCTCAGGGCGGGCGGGCGGTTCCCTCACTCTGGAGTTGGGGTTGGGCGATAGGCGCTCTGCTATTTGGGGCAGTGGGTAGTTTGAAACCTACAAAGCAGGGTGGGGGGTTCTGTGTTTTTTGGAGGGAGGAGATGGGTTCAGGGGGCTGAGAAGGGGGGAGGGGTAGGTTTGTCTGAGAATGAAAAGGGGAGGGGGTGGAGTTGGAGGGGGCAGGACAAGGGGAGGGTGGGGGTGGGGGGGTGAGAAGTTGGGGGAAGTTGGGGAGGGGGGGAATGTTTGAATGGTCACACTTGAGGGGCTCTAGGGAGGCTCGGGGACGTGCAGGGACACCGGGGTCTGAGTGGAATGTGAAGTGTGGATATGGCTAAGAAATGGGACAAAAGCCTCAAGTTACTGAGCTGGAACGTTAATGGGCTTGGGGACAAGCTCAAACGCACCACGGTATTGCAATTTGTGAAGCGCCACCTGCCCGATGTTGTGATGCTACAGGAGACTCATTTGTTGGGCAACACCTTCCACGCCCTAAATAGGTACGGTTACACCCTGGCTGTTCACTCTGACTTTACCACGGGGTCCCGGGGTGTGGGTATCCTTCTTAGACGCACTTTTCCATTCCTTCCAGATCACACTGAAACTGACCCACAGGGCCGCTTTGCCACGATCTCGGGGAAATGGGAGGGGCGCAGGCTCACTCTGGTATCCGTCTATGTCCCGCCGGGCCTCCAGTCGCAGGCATTCACTGACCTTGGTACTCTCCTCCTGTCCCTCCCGGATGGGCAGCTGTTTATAGGAGGGGACTTTAACGCGGTGGTTTCTGGGGCTTTGGACAGGCATCCGCCCAGAGATACACCTAAGGGACAGAGATGGCTGGGGGACTTCCTGATAACATTTGGCCTCACGGATTTATGGTGCCTTGCACACCCTACAGACACACAGTATACTATCTTCTCGGGCCACATCACTCTTTCTCCCGTCTGGATCATATCCTCACCCCCCTGCACCAAGACACAGAAGTGCGCACGGCAACACATCTGGCTCGAGGTATTTCTGACCACTCGCCAGTTCTGGTTCATAATACCATAGGAAATAGGCGGGAGGGATGCGTTGCGCCTATTAATGCGTGGTACCTGTGCAACGAGGACCCCCGCAAGGCATTGACCCTCTCCATTGCCAACTATTTTAACACCAACGATGGTTCGGTGGATTCGGCGATCACTCTATGGGAGGTCTTCAAAACGGTCCTCAGAGGAGAGGCCCTCTCGGCAATTGCCGGTCAGCGTAAAGAGAGGGAAGCGCAGCTGGTTAAAATTGAGGCTGACCTTGGGACGCTGGAGGAGGCGGTACGCACCAAGGGTACCCCCGAGGCGCGCCACAGGTTGTCCTTGAAAACCGCAGAATACCAGGCGATGGTCACGGAGGCTGCAAAAAAGATGGCGGCCACTAGGGAAGGTAAAATATACGACCAAGGCGACAAGGTCAGGGAAGTTCCTGGGTGGCACAGTAATCACGGAGCCACAAGACATTGCCACAGAATTTGCCCGTCACTTCCAGACAGTCTATAGCAAGGGGTCTGACCGCCCGGAGGAAGACTCGGTCACCCTATTAGCGGATCTGAGGATGCCGGACCTCTCTGACACAGAACGCGACCTATTGGAAGCGCCACTCACCACGGCGGAAATGGAGCGTGCTATCGGAGACTTCCGTCCCGGTAAAGCGCTTGGTCCCAACGGCCTTCCGATTGAGTTATACAATCTCAGGCCGGATAGCATCAGCCACTATCTTAAATGAATGTTTGACAAGAGTAGGTCCAAGGGGGTGTTACCCCGTGACCAAAGACTAGCAACAATTGTTGCGATTCCTAAGGAAGGGAAGCCCAGTGAGATGTGCGCCTCATACAGGCCCATCTCCCTGTTGAACGCGGAACCCAAGATACTAGCGAAGATCTTGGCCAATAGACTCCACCCGGTCCTTGCCACTCTGGTCCACCCGGATCAATCGGGGTTTATGCCCCACCAAAACACGGCACTCAATCTCCGCCGTCTGAACGGGGTGCTGGGGAGATGGCATATGATACGCGAAGATGCAGTGGTAGTATCGCTTGATGCCACAATGGCCTTCGATACCCTTGAATGGCCATACATGATGGCGGTCCTTCGTAAACTAGGTTTCGGCCCCAGTTTCATCTCGTGGGTGCGATTCCTCTATTCGGAACCACTTGCACAGGTGGTTGTAAATAATAAGGTCTCGGAGGACTTTACCCTAGAGAGAGGGACACGCCAGGGGTGTGCGCTCTCGCCCCTTCTATTTGCCCTTTCCCTTGAGCCGCTGGCCACCTGGATTAGACAAGACGCTGCCCTGAAGCGGATCCGGTGGGCAGATTGTTGGGAGAACAGGATCTCATTATACGCCGATGATACCCTCCTCAATCTCTCGCGGCGCCGAAGATCGTTGATCGTAGCTCTTGATATTTTCACAAACTTTGGGAAAAACTCCGGATACAGTATTAACTGGAGTAAGTCTCTTCTGTATGTCCTCCACGGTAGTACCCCTATACCTCCACGCGATTGTCCCATAAAGGTAGTCACAGAGGGCTTCACATATTTGGGCATCTTTATGTCCAAAGACAAGGCTGCAATGTATGACAGGAACTTACCTCCGCCCCTTCAGACGCTTAAGCGCAACTCCGCCACCTGGCAAGGCTCCCGGTCTCCCTGTTGGGACGGGCAGCTCTATTCAAAATGATGGCACTGCCTCGGTTCCTGTATGCCCTCTAGAACTACCCCGATCTTGTTCCGTCTTCATACTTCACGGCCATCGAGGCGGCGCAGAGGAACCTCCTATGGTCCGGCGCACCCTGAATTGCCCTGCAGAAATTTACTCTGGGGTGGTACAATGGGGGGATAGCCCTACCCGACATCCGTAGGTATTACTAGGCGGCGCATCTTTCGGCGATCAACCAGGGTACCTATTGCGACTGCAACGACCCAGGGTATGGCATGGACAGGTGGCTCCTGCCTGGGGGGAACTATGAAGCCGTGCTCTACTCACGGCCAGTCAAACACGCTCTCAGGGGGCAGACACTTCACTCTGTGCAACTTTGGCACATTGTTCAATGGAAGATGGGCTGGCACAACGTGCTCACCTTGGCCACCCCACTATGGGTGTCTGAACGACTTGGCCTCCTGGGTCGCACTACGGGGTTCCGAAATTGGGACCTCATAGGCATCTCTCGGGTCGGGGACCTATGGGACACAGGCGGGGTAAAATCCTTTCTATCACTACAAACCACATTTGAGCTCGCAGACACCGAGTACTTTCGATACCTCCAAGTCGGTCATTCATTGCAGAAGAACATCCCACACGGTACATTGCCCCCACCAGCCTCCCCCCTGGAGTATAGACTGTTGGATGGACACATGCCTGAACATGCAATCTCACTCACATATAAGAAATTGATAAATAACCTCCCCGACTTGCTTCAGGGCCTCAAAGGGAGGTGGGAGGCTGATGGATTGGAAATTGATGAGGAGGAATGGAGGTGTGCACTGGCCTCCCCTAAGGTGGTAGCTATCTCATCCAGGCTACGGCTCATCCAACTTAAAATCTTACACAGAGTAAACATCTCAATCACCAGACTGAAGAAAATGGGCAGGAGTGATGATGACGGGTGTAGAAGGGGGTGCGGAATGATTGGCTCCTTCTTCCACATGATATGGGAATGTCCGGTATTGCAGGCATATTGGTTGAAAGTGGTGCGCTGTATGCAAGATGTTTGGGGGTAGAAATGCGCCCAGAGGCGAAGCGTTGCATCCTGAACATATGGGAGCCAATGGACCTACCAGCTAGAGGCAGGCTATGGGCCACACTCGGCCAGATGGTGGCGAAACGTAACATTGCGAGACTCTGGGCGGCAGTCACGTCTCCGCGTCTCGCGGAATGGAAGCGTGACATGGACTGGTGCATGTTACAAGAAAGAACCGTATATGTAGCCCGGGAGTGCCCCGAAAAATGGGGGGGGATATGGAGTAAATGGAACGACTACAGAGTCAACATATGCGAACCCCCCCAGCCTCAACGAGCAGCGCTTGAGGTAGATGATTAAGTGTCTAGATGTATTATAGTCCCATCGCTATAACATTGATATGCTGATTGACTCTCTATGTGTTCTACTGTACGCCTTTGTAGCCCGTTTGTGTGACCATGGAAGCTATTGTATGTCCTTAATCGTAATAAAAAGATTTATAAAAAAAAAAAAAAAACACTAATGCGAGTGAGTGTGCTCATGGTATTCACCTCATTGGCTTCGGGTTGTTTGCTTTTAAAAGAGGTAAATGTGTTACTTAACGACCACTCTTCTTGTGCATATGCCTTTTACCAATATTTATTGCTGTTTTGAAGTACCTGAGATTCCATAGCCTAATGACAAGGAATAATTCAAGGATAGAATCTATGAAAGATACCAGCGCTGGAGAACTGTAGTTGGAGATAAGTAACTTGTTTCTTCACCAGAAGGAATAACGTACATACAGAGTTTCAAAAAGGCAGTGTTTCACATGTGGATTTTTCAAATGAAGGAGGAGTCTCACTCATTGAGGGTCTCAACTCTGCATGGTCTCAGCCAGGCTGATTCTCAGATATTTAGACAATCTCACATATGTAGTCATGAATGCTTATTCACAGTATTTACCACAGTCATGCACAAAAACACATATTTGCAGGTAGTCAAATGCGGAGAGTCTCATTCACAGGCAGAGACTCAAATGGGCACAGCAACTCTCAAAAGCTCTTATTCTTTCAGAAGCATGTACCAGGCATGAGATCAGAGGCGCATGTGACTGACTCTTATCCGACGTGACTTGGATGATATCCGACTGGTTTGGATGAAGTTGTCAGCTTCTGGTCCTAGGGATAGGAAGTTGGGCTAGTTTTATTAGGTTTTGGGTTTTAGGTACAGTTACCTAAAGTCTGCTGCTTTAGGGTAGCATTAGAAAAAGTGTCGCTGTCATGTGAGCTACAGTGACTACCATCTCTGTCTATTCTACATGGTGACCTCCATGAAATATAATTTTGTATCCTGGAATGTCCCGGGTCTAGACAGTATGTCTAAAAGGTATAAAGTGCATTCTTATCTTTATAGACGGGGAGTTCACTTTGCCCTCCTGCAGGAAACCCATCTTAATAAACTTGAAAGATTGGCTCTTCACAAAAGATGGCAGGAACAAGTATGTGCCACCACTTATTCAGCATTTGCTAGAGGAGTATTGATTTGGGTGTGACCTGGAGTACCATTTCAAAAAACGAATGAACTTGTGGATCCTGAGGGTAGATTTGTGGTTGTCTGTGGGAGGTTAGCAGAACGTGATCTTACTGTTGTTGGAATTTATGCACCAAATACAATCCAGACTGGATTTTATGCGGACCTGTCTAGGCCCTTGGCACCTTACTTGACTCAGCCCATTTTATTATGTTGGGATTTTAACTGTGTTGCATATCCGGCATTTTACCGTTCACACCCACCGTTAGGGGAATCTCCTGTGAACCGGACAGCTTGGAATTTTAGGGCCTGGCAAGAACAGTGGGGGCTTGTTGACTCTTGGAGGCAAATGCATCCTGTGACACGTCACTACTCATTTTACTCAGGACTAAATGAAGTTCATGTTCGGCTGGATACCTTTTTAAGCTCTCCGACTGTCCCTGACACGGTTCACTCTACTCTATGCTGAACTATTTCTGATCACAACCCTGTGTTAGTCTCTATGAATTGGGGGCATGAGCGCATTCCGATTTGGCTTTTAAAGGTAGAGGCTCTATATGATTACATTAAAAAAAAAATTGGATAGGATATAACTGTTTACCTTAACGAAAATGCTGGAACATCTACGTCCTCTTTCATTAAATGGGATGCATTTAAGACAGTGATCAGGGGTCGATCACAGAGGTGGCTGGGGTGCGTAGAACTTTAGTTCTTGAGGTGGAAATTAAGGAAAGGATAATTAGAAGCCTTGAGCTACTTACGCCAGGTAATCTTGTTCCTAAATATCCCCTTCTTGAGGAAAAGTAGTTACTGGCAGCCCAAGTTGAAAAATTAAGCTGTATTAAGTATAAGGACTATATGACCTCATGCTTATGCTGAGAGTGATAAAGCAGGATCCCTTTTGAAATGGCTTATTAATTCCAAAAAATTGGAATCTTTGATTCTAGAGCTTGACTCTGCTTCAGGTGAAGTATTATATAATTGAGCTGCTATTAATGCTCACTTCTGGGAATATTGCACTTATCTCTATGCTCCAGCGCCTAGAACACCACCTCTGGATATTGTGGATCTTTTATCAATAAGTCAACTGCGGGTCCTCTCATGTGAGAATGCAGATGATTTGGGGGGCGATAAACTATACAAGAAATTAGAGCTGCCCCAAAAATATGGCTCTTGGTAAGGTTCCTGGAGCAGACGGCTTATCTTTTGAGTTCTTTGCTACATACAAGAATAAATTGGCTCCTAGATTAGTGGAAATTTATCATACATCTTGGAAGACAGGACACCTGCCGGTGTCTACATGTGAGGTGCTGGCTGGTCATTCCTCTTTTAAAACCTGGATGTCCTTCAATGGATGTTAGATCCTATAGACCAATGTCTATGCTCAATGTAGATTATAAAATTCTAAGCCGTGTTCTGGTGAGCAGATTCTTACCACATATACCCTTTTTATTTCACACTGATTAAGCTGGCTTCATTCCTGGGCATAATATGGGGTATAATATTCAGAGGCTCTACTCTCTCTTAAATGATGATTAGACTGGGAGTTCTTATGTTTTGTAATGGCTCAAATGGGTTTGGGTGCAACATTTATTCGCTGGATCAAACTTCTCTATACAGGTCCTAAAGCACGGTGCGTAATGGCAGAGAGGTATGTGAACCCTACGACGTGGGATTAGACAGGGGTGTCCAATGTCCCCCTTATTATTTGCTATCGCAATGGAGCCTCTGGCCAGTTGTGCCAGTACCGGGAGTTTTTAGCATGGGATGGAGGTCCATGAGCAAACCCATTGTGCAGCATTATTTGCTGGTGATATGCTGCTGTTTCTCTAAGATGTTCGGATGGATTTTTCTAGTTGTATAGACGTATTAAACCGCTTTGGTATAGTATCTGGGCTTCATATCAATTATCAAAAATCTCACTTGTTTCCACTTTGCTGAGATGCTGTGCAGCCCCTGAATTTACATGGGCTCAATTGGAGCCCTTCCCTGCCTTTAATATTTAGGTGTAAAAATGTATCATAGCCAGCAAGATTCACATGATGGAAATATTGGAGCATTGTTAGAACACTTAGAACTAGTATTACATTTTGGACACGCTTACCATTACCTGTTGCTGGCAGCATAGCTGAGATGGTGGGGCTATCAGGATTGCTCTATTTCCTCAACACAATTGCTGTTAGTGGTGCTGGGGAACACTTAGGCGTACAATAGTACTAAAAGAACTACAGCGCCCTGTAAGGGAGGGAGGGTTGGCAGCTCCGGATCTTGAATCTTATTATCTAGCGGCTCAACTGCAATGGTTAAATAGGTGGGTTTATTGTGAAATGAACCATGGGGAGGGTGCCTGATTTGCAGTACTTATTGAAAGTCTTCCTGCTTCCTCTGCGGAGACTGGCTGCAAGTTCTCAAGAGATCCTAGTGATACAGCAGTGCTGGTGACATTGCCTGCAGCAAACCCGAATCCTGGTCCCCTATTTGCCTGATATGGCATTAAAAAATGGATGTAAATAGTGGCCCAGGTAGGAGCATTAGCAGGAATTGAAAGATGGACTACCTGTGGGGTTAACCGTGGTGGAGACCTATATCGAGATAGAGTATTACTTAGGTTTGAAGACTTGGCTGAAGAATTTAATATACCTAGAGGGCACTTTTTAGCAGACAGGGAATTGGCTGCAACAGTAAGGAATTATTGGAGAAATGGAGATGCTGAACCTGCCATACATCAGTTGTGTCAAACAGCTCTGTACAACAACAGGATGTGAAAGACCGGTCTCGTATCTAGATTGTGCGATTCGGGCAAATATTCTTTCTCCTCTTGCTATGCAGAAAATAAAATGGGAGAGAGGCTTAGAGCTCCAAATTAACGATTTGGACTGGTATTGGATTGTAGCACATATACCAACTGTTTCTAGAAATGATTGGTTCAAATTACTTAATTTCTACATCCTGCATAGAGCTTATTTTACACCTGGCAGAATTAACAAGTTCTATGTTACTGCTATAGAAAAATGCCCCAAATGTGGGGAGTTAAGGGCAGAAATGTTCCACATGGTCCTGCCATTCATTAGCAGGGTTCTGGGAGGAAGTAATAGAATATATTAATGGCATAACCTTGCATGATATCCCTTGTACACACTTGGTCTGCCTCCTAGGAGAATACCCTCGTCCTAAAAATAAGAAAACTACTACAAGATTTCCTGACTTAGGTTTGATTTTGGCAAAAAGAGAATTGACTGTGCACTGGAAATCAGCGCATGGTCCTCAAACTATTAGATGGCATAAAGAAATGGTTAAATGGGCAAGTTTGGAGAGTGGTGTATTGTTTTGTGAGATAAAACAGAAGGAGGGAAAAGTGAAAGGGTTAAAGCGTGGGAACACCTGGTGGATAGTTTGTTGGACCTGGAAGCAGATACAGATTCATTGAATAGCTCCCTGAGTCCTTGTAGGTAAGGGAGGGGAAATCTAGTTTAATCCTGATAAAGTGGGTGATAATGGGTACTACTGTGATATACTTGTGCATGTGGACTACTATTTTAACACTATATTTATGACTGATTTTCTTGATTAGGGGTAACTGGGTGGAGGATTGATGTTATAGTTTTATTGTACTAATTTTAGTAGACCTAAGATAAGTATGAAATATACAGTAGTTGGAATATGTTTCACGGCTTGTGAATGCATGTCATATGAGATATATTGATTTCACTTTTAATCTGTAAATGATTGTTATCTGGGTATTTCTCCTTTTTAACCTATATTTTAATGTATTTATTATAATTATCTGTGTACCTTGTTAAAGCAAATTGTAAATGTGCACATCATTTATGATCTGTATTATACGCCTATGAGTAGCAGCACTACCACATGTAGTGCTGTCTCCCTAGGGCACTAGGTGTGCTGCTTCTGTAGCTGTAAATTTCCAAAAAACGTTGTTTCACACGTTGTGTTTGATTGTATATACAAGTGTCTTTATTTTATTTCCAATGTTCGGTTCACATTTAAATTGTATAAGTGTTTTTCATTCTTCAACACATAGATACTTTCATGTTGCCATCGTCTTTGTTTTTATATCCAATGCATTTCGGCAATGATTGCCTTCATCAGGGATATTTCGCGTTATGTACTCGCGCTTATTCTTCAATGGTCCTGGCCGATTTTGTGCATTCAATGCTAATCACCTGTCACTATTGCACTATGGTCTGTTTAATGAAACGAATAAAAATGATTTAATCTAAACTATCTGTGCCTACTGGCTTTTCAGCAGTACACACGACTTAACACTGTGCTTGACCCATAAGCAAATAAAGCTAAGTAAATCTGTGCCCTACTCTAAAAGTCAGAATCAGAAGTGCAATTACATGTAAGAAGATCTATCCATTTCTCTGTATGCTCTTCTAACTATGCCTTTAGATTTATTTATTTTTTGATACTCAATTTTATTGATTTTTGCAAATAAAAGAACATAAGTGAATAAAAGATAGAATTCAGCACATTGCAGGGACAATAGGCGGTGACCACATTATGCCCCTGGAATTGAGAATGCGTTGCAGGTCATATTACCACTAGGTCATATACAATTGACTAGAGCTAATGAGACAAAACATGTTTATTCTATCTGACCCAACCACTTGCCCCAAATCTTTCGATGTTTTGCTGGGCATGCTCTGGCTCTGTAAAGAGGTTTTTCCTGTGTCGCACACCAGTCCACCCCCCTGCGCCACTTTGTTATGCTAGGTGGGGTAGGGCTTTTCCAGTAGGCAGCGATATCCCTTTTGGCCACCACCAAATCCATCTGTGAACCCCATGAGTGAGTTCAGTGGATTGTGCAGGACCTCAGTGAGTTCCCTCTCTTGTGCTTCCCAGTATTGTGCTAGGAGGGGGAAGGTGCACACCAGTGGTAGAAGTCTGCCTGGTCTTGTTCGCAGCGAGTACAGGCCGGAGTCAATCACAGGCCAGCGATATAGTCAAGTCAAGTCAGAGAATTTATATAGCGCACTACATACCCAGAGGGTCTCAAGGCGCTTAGAAAGGGGAGGAGGATTACTTGTCAAATATCCACGTTTTAAGTTGCTTTCTGAATGCTAGGTGGTTCTGGGTAAGGCGAAGGTAAGCGGGGAGTGAGTTCCATGTTTTAGCAGCCAGGTATGAGAAGGATCTGCCTCCCATGGTGGTCTTGTTGATGCGAGGTACAGTGGCGAGGGCTTGGCTGGAAGAACGTAGTTGGCGGGAGGGGGTGTAGAAGGACAGTCGTGAGTTGAGGCATTCTGGTCCGATGTCGTAGAGTGATTTGTGTGCGTGGGTTAGCAGTCGGAAAGTGATCCTCTTATTGACGGGTAGCCAGTGGAGGTCTTTCAGGTGACCAGAGATGTGTTTGTTGCGCGGGATGTCTAATATGATCCTGGCTGAGGCGTTTTGGATTCGTTGGAGTTTCTTCTGGAGTTTAGCGGTAGTACCTGCGTAGAGGGTGTTTCCGTAGTCCAGTCGGCTCGTGACCAGAGCATGGGTAACTGTTTTCC
The DNA here is from genome assembly GCF_964263255.1 of Lissotriton vulgaris. Classification (NCBI taxonomy): domain Eukaryota; kingdom Metazoa; phylum Chordata; class Amphibia; order Caudata; family Salamandridae; genus Lissotriton; species Lissotriton vulgaris. The sequence goes on along the minus strand of NC_141694.1, from coordinate 538,822,436 downwards.
TTGTTTCGGTGGGGATCCAGCAGAATATTTTTTTGAGCATGCGAAGAATGTTGAAGCAGGATGATGATACGGCGCTGACTTGTCTGTTCATTGAGAGTGAAGAATCCAGGATGACGCCTAGGTTCCGTGCGTGGTCTGTCGGGATGGGTGCTTTTCCAAGGGCTTCCGGCCACCAAGAGTCGTCCCATGCAGAGGGGGAAGTACCTAAGATGAGGACTTCTGTTTTATCTGAGTTTAGTTTCAGACGGCTTAGTTTCATCCATTCGGCAACTTCTTTCATTCCTTCGTGTAGGTTAGTTTTGGCGGTGTTGGGGTCATTGGTGAGAGACAGGATCAGTTGAGTGTCATCCGCGTACAAGATGATGTTGAGGTTGTGTTGGCGGGCGATGGCTTGGGGTCAGGTAGGTAGCGGGTAGGTAGAACAGTTGGACCAGGTGGAGCGTGGCTGAGGTGATGATGGTTTTGGGGTGCCATCAAGGCGACCCTCCAGTCCTCTTCCTTGAGGGGCCCACCAAGCTCTCCCATTGACATCTGAACCCGTTCAGGGTGGTTGGAGTGTTGTTAGGTAGGGAGCGGTGTATGAGTGAAACTCACATGAACCCCCCCCGCCCCCATGTTTCCCATCATGGTGTGCGGTTCAGGGCGGCTGTATTCTGGTAATGCTGTGCCGCTTGGTATGTGTGTGTAGAAGGGGTGGCATGGTTGCAAGTATTTGTAGAATTGCGATGCATGGAGGGAATAGCAGGTTTGCAATTCATGGAAAGTGCGCATATGATCGCTGGCCTTCACATCACCTAGTTGAGAAATACCAAGCAGGTACCGTCCCCGGAACCCCTCTAATTCACTCACCTCCCTGAGCGAGGCGCCTCGCCAGAGCGGTGTGCATTGGGTTAGTTTGTTCGTCCACTGGGTATAGCGCAGGGAGGCTTGCCAGGCCAGGAGAACTGCCCGAGTCACCACAGGTAGAGTTCAACGTATAGGCCCTTCATACATCATCGCCTGGATTCTGGGAAGGCCCAATTCTTTCAGTTTGATTCTGTATGCCGGGTCAGACCAGCCCCCGTTGAACCAATCATGCAGAGTAAGTAGACCGGTTGCCAGATAGTACAGATATAAATTGGTCATGCCCATTCCTCTGTCAAAAGGCGGGATCCGGCATTGGGACGGAGCCATTCGTGGTCTCCTTCCATTCCAAAGGAACTTGGTGGTAAGACTGTCTAGTTCATTGAACCTGGTCCATGGTAGGTGGAATGGGGTATACTGGATAACATGTAGGAACCTGGGGAGAATCATAATTTTGAAGAGGGCAACTCTCCCCAGGGGGTTAAGCATCAGAGTTTGCCACTTACGGAGGTCTTCTCTGGCCCTCTTAACTAACTGGGTGATGTTGAGCGACCAGGCGAGTTCAGGGAGCAATGCGTCCCAGATATTTAAGTGATTGCCGCCTGATGGGTATTGTTGATTGCCAGTCAAAACACTCTCTCAATATATGCAGAGGGACCAGGATTGACTTATTTGGGTTCAATCGCAGGCCGGAGACCTGCACAAAGGAGCTCAACACCTGGAGGCATTGGGGGCCGGACTGAGCCGGTTCCGTAAAGAAAAGCAAGATGTCGTCTGCATATAAGGTGATTTGTCTTCACATGAGCTTTGTCACTTCCATCCTTGAATCCGGTCTTCGGACCGAATAAGGCAGGCCAGGGGCGATAGGGGGCATCCCTGCCTTGGGCCTCTTCAAATCAGGAACATCTCCCAGAGCGCTCCGTTGATGAGCATCCGCGCTTTGGGTCTAGTATACAGGACCCTAATCAAGTTGCGGAAATCTTGTGCCAGGCCCATTTCGGCCAGCACGTCCCCCCAAGTATTGCCAGTCGACTGAGTGAAAGGCTTTTTTAAAATCAATTAGGAGGAGTGCTTGTTATGGAGTTAATAATTGACAGTTTGCTAGAGCCAGGTCTGAGACAGTGCCTAGGCCCCCGTGTCGGCATAAATCCACACTGGTCGGGGTGAATCAGTTTGACAAATATTTTAACCTCTGTGTGAATGAGAGAGATTGGGCGATAATCAGCACAATTTGACGAGGGTTGTTGGATTTTAGGGATGACAACAATGGTGGCTGCATCCATTTTTGGGGGGAATGAGCCCTTATCAATGGCCTTTGCGAACAGGTCAGAGAGGTGAGGGACAAGTATCTCCCTGTATGCGGCATAGTATTGCTGTGGGAAGCCATCAGGACCTGGAGTGTTACCCGATGCAATATGGCCTCATTGATTTCTTCGCGGGTGATGGGCAGATCAACTTCGGCTGACTCGGCAGCACTAAGGCGAGGCGCTCCAGATTGATCAACTCAGAAAGGTAAATCTCAGGTCATTGGGCTGAGTAGAGTCTACAGTAATAGGTAGCATAGGTATGGGCCACTACTGGGGGAGAGCGGTAAGTGAGTTCCTCCAAGTCCCGAATTTCTGGGATTATGCGGTTGGCCATGCGATATGTGGCTAGTCTTTGTAGAATCTTGCCATTCTTATCCCCCCAGCAGTACACTCGAACAATCGAAGACCTCCAAAGCAGCTTAGCGGACTCCATAGAGATTTGTTTGATTTCGTCCCTCAACTGTGCAAGCTGCCTCATCTGGAGGCCATCCCGGTCTCCAGGCGTGCACCTCTCAAGGACAGTCACCTGGGCCTTAAGGAGAGTGCTCCGACTGTCTTGGGCCAAGCGTTTGAGTTTGAGGTGGCCTTTGGCGAAGCCACGAATGGTGGCCTTGACGGCCATCCAGAAGGGTATCTAGGGAGGGGACGGAGCCACCGCTGGTTAGAAAATATTGCTGGAGTTCCGCTTCAATTGCTTTCTTGAAGTCCTTGTCTTGGAGAAACCACGTGTTCATCCTCCACATAGGACGGAGTGTGTCAGAGGGTCACCCACACTCAGGAGCAGAGGTGAGTGATCCGAGATACCCCTGGGGAGATAGTGACCTCTCTGATCTTCTGGCAGTCAGGGGCAGGCATTAAAATCTTGTCTATTCCTGCTTGTGTGTGGTGTGCCGCGGAGGTGTGGGTAAATTGTTTGCTATGAGGGTGCCATGTCCTCTAGTTGTCACAGATTCCCAGGGTACTTGCCCAGTTTACTAGATGTTTGGCATGCAAAGTCTTCGCGTGGAGGGTGAACCTGTGATATCGAGGTCTGGTTGCATGACTGCATTGAAGTCACACCAATCACTGTCACACCTAGGGGTAGGGAAGCTATAAGATCAGGAGTTGGCTTCAAGGGGAGGGGGAGCGCAGGGGGAGGAGACTATATGGACAATAAGTTAAGAGCGTTCCCACCTAATGTTCCAGTCAAGGCCACGAAGAATCCCTGAGGGTCGCTAGTGGCCTGCGTACAAAGGGGAGGTTGCGTCTTAGGAGAATTGCCACACCACGTGACCCTGAGTGCCAAACCCTATCATAGCCGAATCCTGGCAGGAAGGGATAGTGATTGCCCATGAGGCGGGTCTCCTGGAGCAGTATTATGTCTGATGCCTGGCGTGGGCATATCGCAAGACTGCGGTCCGCTTGACCCTGTCGAGCAGGTCATTCCATGACAGTATTCGGAGAGGGTCTCCGCTATTTCGTGTTTGTGTAATTGGTTCAGACAAGCTTGAGAATCTGCAGGGCCTGAACTGGGTGTAGGATTAGCTGGGATATGCCCTGGCTGCAAAAGCGGTGGTATTAATGCCATCATGTGGTCTATGTGTGTGACTACAGTGCTGCGGAATAAAAGTGCTGCAGTAATGAACAATGTGGGCCAACAAAAACAGCTGCCGAGATGGGGGCCGTCGCGTTCTGGAGGTCCTGTCAGAGGAGAGCCAGATCCACCCGGACCTCAACAATCTTCTTCTTGACTGAGGCCTGCGAGGTGTTGATTGCTTGTAGGATGGTGTTGAGATCTGCATCAGCCAGAGTGGGTTTGTCTCTGGTCCCGGCCGTTGTTCCCGGGTCATTTGTTGTATATTGGTCCATCTTGGTCTGTGTTGGAGGAGGCTTAGCTCCTTGGTCCCTCCCCATGGTGACAGTCTGGCTCCGTCTCCGGCCAAGTCAGGATATGAATTATTATATCTTTGGGGGAAGATTAGTCTGTATCTGACCCTTCGATGAATGTATGGGGGTTAGGTAGGGTCAGTGTGGGGCCCGTTTGAGATGGGTGACTAGGTCCAGCAGTTCAGGGTCGTCTTGTGACACCCCAGATGGATGCGGGCGAGTTGGTAAGCCAGCAGGATGGCGGTACTCTCCAAGGGGTCATCGTGGCCCGAGCTCCTCACCACCCCCTGATGACCAGCGTGCAGGGCAGTAGCCACAAGGTTTGCCATAGTGCTGGGTAAGGGCCCCGGGGGCCGAGCACCAGGATGTGCTTCGAAGGTGTCGGGAGCCCCCAGTCATGACCAGGCGGAGCAGCAGAGAAGCGTGCAGGATCACTGAGGGCGTCCTCAAGCCCCAGGCCTCCAGGTTGGGCTGTCAGGTTCGGGCTAGGCCTTCGTGAGCCATGATTCAGTCTGAAGGGGAGAGTGAGTGGTTCTGCGTGCCTCCAGCGGAGGCCCGCCCCAGGGCACCCACCAGTGCGGTCTGCACCTCGTGTCTTCAGACCCCGGTGGCCCCACCAGGTCACATCCCCGTGGCCGCTGACCACCACCAACAGGGGGAGGTACAGGAATCAGCAGCGATCTGCCCTGGCCCGCCTGCAGCTAACCAGGTGTTGTGTAATATCAGGTATCCCCTCGGGATCGTGTATCCCCTTCGCTTCGGCAGATTCCGGACGTCCTGCCTATTGGACAGCTCGGGCGAGCCCCCAGTAGCCCCGCCCACCCCAGGAGAGGAGAACCTCGGCTCAAATAGACAGAACGAGCAGCGCGCCGAGCAGAGCTGCTGATAGACGGGTGATTCGTATACAGCCATTGAATCCCTTACGTCTTGGAGAAAGAAGGGGAAATAATTTACGAAGCTGAAATTAGCTCATATTTCGATTCTTTTCTGGGCCAAGTCCAACGACTGGCTACGGTTATTATTACGTTCCTGGATGCAGAGTTATTTTAGGACGCACGATTACAAAGTGATTTACAGTAAAATCTTTATCGAAATGTTTTTCATGTTTATGTGCGCTAATATGTCTGTGGTATGTGAGCATATATTTGTTTATCTGGGAAAAATCAGGTATGCCTTTGTGTCACTTTCATCGTGAGCTGTGGAGGGCACACGTGTTTGTATATCTACCTACTTTAGTTCAAGCACATAGCTGGCAAGGTTTCAGAGTGCTATGTGTGACAATTTCATAATTTTAGTGTAATTATTGAGCGACACTTCAATGACAATGAGGGACAAGTTCTCACGCACGAAGTTAAGTAATGAAGACATGAAAAACATGTAAATATCAGAAATTACTCCCATTTGAGCAGCGAGAACCTCTACGGGCCACTGACAGACATTAAATTATGACGCCCAGTGACAATACCCGACTATCACAATTTAAGTGATAGTACCATAGTGATGCAAGCAAAAATACACATGTCAAGGAACAGTAGCAAAGAAGAACTTACATACGACAAGAGGGAATTATAAACTTGTATAGTGTGAGAAACAGTACCAGAGTGATAAGCACAATTGTGCACAATTGTATAAAAGGTCAATTTGTATGCCAGCTTTTGTTTGGAATGTTGAGTGGAAGCTATTATGCAAAGGATCTACGGCACGTTACCCTAAATGCATTACAATTAAACACTACTTATTCATTGTGCCTGTGTTCACTTACATTCTTACTCAAACCCAAAGGTTTTGTGCCCTTTAAATTAATTTTTACCTAATTCGTGAGCATTTTTATTCCGACTCTAGTTCAAGAAGTCCACTTTTTGCTTAGATTTAGTTTCCATCACTTTGTAAGCTATCAAAAATATTGCACTATAGTAGTGTCAACTCAATTATTACATTCAGCCCACTTAACAAAAGTAATATTTTGCACAACACAAGTGATACATGCGAAATACACAAGAACAAACATACAGCTCATACAGCTTAGCAGCTCGTAGGAGGCTGCTCTACTACAGAGAGAAGGTGATTGGAGGAGGAAATGCTGCCTGCACGTCCAAAGCTGGGAGAAGTGGCTCTGATTTACATGCACTCACACAAAGCAGACATTTTTTGCTGCAACAGGCAGGCGAGATATGCAAACGGAACTTGTAACATATTAAAGATTGTGGTCGCCATCAAATAATACTTTGCTTTTCTCTGGGGTGCCAGGGTCGGACAGACTTATAGGGCAGTACGGCAGCTCCAGAAGGGCATTGGTGCACATGTTTTTTGTCAGTGGTGGAAATGGATATGCTGCGTGTGAGAAGTTGGCCTGGCATATGCTGTCCACTATTCTAGTGGGCACCTTGCACCAGTCCAAACAACCCTTATTGATGGTAGGTTTAAAGACAACCTATATAGAAAGCTATCCTAATGGTAGCTGTGGAGAGCAGCCTTCAGGCTAAGTCTTGAAGGAATGTCAAGCAGCTCGTTTTACCAGTCTATAATCTCATGAATGACCAAATGAAAGGAGAACCATACCAGGTATATATCAAATATATGTATTTATTCTAAACACATACCCCTAGTCTCTTATGAGGCTAGAGGCAAAAGTACATTCAGTAAAATTATTTGGCACACAGTAAATTAGCACAATATATGTGGAGCCCTAGGGGCGTACCAAACCATATAGTAAGAAAGTGTTATAAGAAGCACGACTGACATAGATACAAGGCCTAGAGCCTTTAGAACCGCTGGGGCCACCGTGAACCCCACAGGGTAGCGACACAGGGGACCCACGGTAGACGTGCGCAGTGTCTAAACACAGCCGCAAATCACCCTTAAATTCTAGGGAGAAAGTCGCGGTTGGAAAATTATAGAATAAAGACACTTAGAAGAGGACTTGGAGCAAACCCTTTTATAACTAGGAGGTTCTAGAGCCAACAACCACAGGAGCACCAGAGTACTCGAGTTACCTCACCCAGGGAAGCCGGGTGCAGAGGTGACTTTTCGTGTCGGGTTTCGTCGTCGATTTCAATGGCGAGCTGCTGAAGAATGATGCAGGCGACCAAGTGGAACGTGTCCGGGTGGATCCCAGGGTGTATCGGAGATCAGAAGAACCTGAAAGCAGAGGGGACAGCGTTTGGATCACTAGCCAGTGACCAGGAAGGCAATGAACAGATGCCCACCGACGTCGGGTGATTTCAGGTGAGGAAGGTGAAGCTTGACTCTTCAGCGACGAGGACCAGGAGGCGTCAAGGATGACCAGGAACTGGATTCGAGCTGTCCCACTAAGGATGTTGAGTGCTGCGGTGTCGGTTTCCGAATCGGACCCAACAAGCCTTGGCAACAGCATCCCACGCAGTAAGCAAAGATTGGCTTTGGTGGAGACCAGCAAGGTCTGAGGGATTCACCCTTTGGGGGGGAGTCAGGGCACGTCTGGCGCAACCAGGGAAGCCCAGGAAACAGAAGAGTTACCTTCGTGGGGCCCACCAGTCGACAGACCAGAAATCGCGAAGGGTCCTCGAGCAGAAATGCTAGAAGCAGGCTCGCGGAAAACTCGTGGAATGTAGGCCCACAATCTTTGGTGCAAATGGTGCTCGGGCGTGGACTACAAGCAGCCCAATGCGCAGCTTCTGGAAAGCTCGGGAAGTCGATGCACTTGCAAATATGACGTGTCCAGGAGTTCCGGTCCCACGTCACTCGTGAGAGCAGCGGATCTCAGGTTTGCTGGGAACTCGTGTCGGCCTCTGAGAAGTCTGAAAGTCTGTTTCCTGAGTCCCAAATCCATCGGGTTCCGATGGGAGCCTTGGAAATGCCGACAGGAAAGATGCTTCTTTGGTGCCTGTTTGAACAGGGGAGTCGCTCCTTAACCCCAAGGGAGATTCTTCTGTCTTCTAGTCGATGTAGAATGTCAAAATGCCAGGATATATGTTGCAGAGATTCGTCTAGGTGTAATCTGAAGTCCTAAAGACTGGGATCCCATATTTGTACTAAGTTAGGGGGTTGGACATACTCTATGGACCCACATATGAGAGGTTCCATGGAGGAGGGTGGTTACACCCCTTTCCTTTTGTCCAGTTTCACGCCAGAGCAGAGGCTGAATGCCCCTGCAACCGGTTTGAACTGGGGTATACACAGGGACACCAAGTGTGCCCCCAGCACTGTCAGAAAAGCATTCTATGAAGGTACCCACTCAACCCCAATACACTAAAGCCTGTCTGGGAGGTGGTTACACCTCCCTGTGACAGGAAATCTATTGCCTAGGCCTCCCCTGCCAGAGTTTCGTCCAGCAGCAGGAGGTCAGACTCATGTCTGTGGCTGCAGCATCCATTTTGTGATGCTGGGGCTCTTTTAAACTATTACCGGTTAGGTAAGTGTGTTCATGTCTTCTCCCTCTAGAAGGGTGGAATTCTTAGGATTCCAAAGTGTTTGACTCCAAACACAACATGTTTCCATGCAGCCATTCCAAAGTTTGCATTTATCGCAAGGTTATAATGCACTTAAGAGTATAAGGTCTGGCTGCATCATGGAACAGCCTCAGAGAATAGATTCTGAAAGCTGCAGAGGTGTCCTGCTCATGCATGGGCACCCTCTTACACAAAACCAAGCACTCTGCCTTCAGGAATGATAAGGCCTGCCATAGGAGTGACTTATAGGTTTATATGTGTCAGTGATTAAAGGTAAATATAGGTAACCTATATCTTAGTAAGGGGTGCATGCACCACCTTACCCAGGCTGTAGTAGCAGACCTGTGGTGCCATTTTTGGAATGCTTCCCAGGGGTGGCATAATACATGCTTCAGCCCCTGGTGGCCTCTAGGGCACCTATGCCCTTGGTACCTAAGGTACCGTATACTAGGGACTCACAAGGGTAACCCAGTAACCATTCTGGAGTGTACCTAATGTACATGCAATCTTTTTAGAGAGGAAGCAGCTAGGCTGGGGTCCTGGTTAGCAAGGCCCTAGCCAGACTAAAGTAAAAAAACTGAGAAACGCCAGCAAAAATTGGGGGTAACCATAGTAAGCAGATCCTACTCTCCTACACTGTGTTGTTATTGCACTGGTGTAAACTTATCACAATACAGCCCTCGATAACCTAAACAAGAACCTTCTCATTGGTTAAATGCCAACCTTACGTGTAATGGTGACATAATTCATAGTTCCTTCAGTCGTGTTTGTTGGGATAAATAAAATAATAAACACTGTAGGGACTGAGGATCACTATCCTCGTTCCCATATTTACACTCTCGCGCCTCACCTGCCCTCGACTGATGCTTGCTTGAGTTTGTCATTACTCTTTTCTATAATTTAGTGTCATTTATTAGAGCTTTCGGGAATGGGCGGTAATACTCCTTTTGTATAAAGGTAATGTCGATTTAAGTGCCAGACTGGAGCCCAGGCCATGTGTGGAATGGTGAAAGCTGCTGTCCGCATTCAAGGTAATACAATATTTAGGTAAACGTGAAATGTAAACAGAACTGTCCCTGACACTGATTACCTCAAGGGCTACACTGAACCACAGTCCCTGCTCCATAGTTATTTGTTGTGCTGGCTCGGCTGGCGCTGCGTCACTGCTCGCAGTCAGAACAGTCATCCGACATGAAGGAAAGAGGGCTGAGCAAATAACAGTGAGCACCTCAAACTCCTCAAGCCAGTTCTGCCAGCTTGCCCGTGGCTGCCCGCCTTTACATGTCCCCTCTCGGCTGCACAGTCATTGGACAGATCCTTACAGTCACTCTCATGACGTTGGGTACGTGAATCAGAATGTTGGCACCATGTAAAATGTATCCAGAGCGGAGCGCAGCTGAGTCTTCCCCCAAGCCGCGAGCACCGCAAACAAGCGCTGCCAGCTTTGCTCAGACAGACACTGCAAATTAATATATTGCAGTGCTCCTGCTTGACACTGAGGAAGCGCTATAATGTGTTATGATTATTTTTATTGCGGTGATGCGAGAACTGGTCTTCAAATGCGTTAGGATCACGCGTGATGCGTGGCACTTGGCAGGGCTGCAAATACCTGCCTTTGCTTGTTTCAATAAGCTTTGTTGAGTGTGCCTTTGTCTTTCATGGCACGTTTCTGTTTGTTTGCATGTGTGCGTGTTTGTGGGTGCATTTGTGAGGGAATGCATTATGTGTATGTGCATGTGTTTGGGCACCTGTATGCTTTTGTTTTGTTTGTTTGAGTGTATGTGTGTGTGCCCTTATCTTCCACGGCATTTCGCTGTGCTCATGTTTTCATTTGTGTGGGCATGCAATGTGAGTGCATGTGTGGTTGCATGTATGCCTCCTGTATAAACTTGATTACTGCAATGTATCTTTCAAAGTTAAGGTATAAGATACTAAATTACATCCTGAACTGTCATGTTCTGGTAAAAAAGAGCAAATACAACAGTCTAAACAGTTTGAGTCTTATTTAAAGTTTTGAAACGGATGGAGACATGCAGGTTCCTGCTCTCCTGAAAATGAACTGTTCCGCACACAACCAAATCAGATGCATATTAAATGTATCATATGGAAATTATTTAGATGATTAGTATGAAAAGAGTTGGAAAAGATAGCTTCCTGTTTTTTATCAAGTATGTTAGTGGCTCTAGGTGTTGTGCTCAGAGTTTCTTGTGAAGTGATTGGGATTTAGCCATTAACTTGTAATAAGGGTCTTTCTTGTCTGTTGCAAAGATAAACTTGTTTGTTCCGATTTTCACTCTCTGTCTTAAGGTTCTCTGGGAAAGCCCTGCTCCCGTCACACCTTAAGTGCCCCTCCACATGTGGGCCATAGAAGAGGGCCACATGGCAGCAAAGCCCAGCTATTTACAATACGTGAGAGGAATTAGTGAGAAAACCCTCATGCTGCGCAAAGCTTTCTAATATTTCAGAATGGCGGGGCATGTGCAGAGCCAAGGAGTTGGGTGCTTTATGTGAAACTAGATATTCAAAGGTAGTGTTACCTGTTGCAATCTGATATGGTGGGCTAATGCACCTGCAAAGGTAACTTGTGTATAATAAACAAATAATGAATTAGAAACATGTTGAAACTACTAAACTTTGTGTCGTGGTGTCTGCACTATGAGAAGGCATTGTCCAAGTCAATTAGTCTGGCTTACTAAAGAAGGTACCTCGATGCTTTCATCCATGCAGTCACTCATCCACACTCACATGAAAGTAGTCACTCTTTATCATACCGTCAAGCATCTGGCCTCACCTTAGCAACATATGAAAAGCTCATGATCGGACAGTGCTGCACAGCTCAAAAGCCCGGAACACTGACAAATGAGGAAGGTGCTTGAAGTGCGTGAGAGCTCACTTTAGGAACAACCTGGACCCTTTTTATGAGAAACCTGGTAAAGTGCCTTCAGTTCAGAAACCACCTTAGAACCTGCCTTTTCAGGGATGCATTCAGTGTTCACCTTTTAAAACTTAGTCAATATAAGAACCAGACAAAAATGTCCTTCAAGACCTTTTTCTAGGATGACCATTTACGTGTCTCCTAATGTGTACCATATCCAGGTGGTCCAATTCCTTTTCATCACCATGTAATTCTATTCCTTTCACGTTCTTTACTTCCATATTGGTCCAAAGTAGTCATAGGGCAACACCTAAGAGCTTTGTAAAACTATTAAATGCATAAACACATCTGCCCTTTAGTTGCGTTTCCATACCTTAATAAAATGATATATGTCCTATTTGTCTTACTTGCAGTGGAGCTCATACTCAGTAATTCAGTACTTTGCTTGATTGGCCAACAAGTGTGGAACCTGCTTTGTCCATGTACAATTCCTTGCTGTCAGCCTGGTTTATAGAGCTGGAACTGCGCTACCCACAGTCATCCATTCATGGTGGTCATGTAATGACTGCTGGTGTCGCTTACATAGGCTGGGCCAGTGCAGGAACAAGGAAAGTACAGGTATTCCTGCTAACCCTCCTCAACCACTTTAACATGTGACACCAATGGGGCCTATTAGGATGACGGGCGTACTTTGTCCGCCCGCCATCCTGTCGGAGAACGGGACCGTCCGCCATAAGGACGGGGTCCCGTCCTCTGAATTAGGATGCACCCGCCACAGTGGCGGGTGCATCCCGCATTTTTAACATTGCGGCGGGCGGCGCTGAAAGCATTGCCCGCCGCAATGCTATAAAAGCATGTTGTGCGTTTCAAAGCACAACATGACAGGCACCACGCGGTGCTTGCCTTGTTGTACTTTGACACGCAGGAGGGTACCATAGGTACCCCCCATGTGCACCCCCCATCCCCCTTTCACCCTGGGGGCCCACAACCGGCCCCCAAAGTAAAGACCGATGCCTTTCCACGAAAGGCATAAGACCGCAGGCATCGCAATATGGTTAGCGGTGTCTCGCAGACACCGCCACCATATGTACGCACTTTTTCCGCTGGTTGCGAAGGCGACCAGCAGAAAAGTGGAGGACGGTCTTCCCGTCCGCCGTGGACCGCCCCAGCCATCATAATGTGGTGGTGGGTCATTTCACTGAGGATGGCGGCGGATTGCCCAAGCCAGGCCGGCGGTGGCTATCGCCAGCGCGGTGGGGGCAATCCGTCCGCCATCCTAATCGGCCCCGAATGTGTGCTGCCTCAGCCTTCCCAGAAGGCACAAGTGACTTACCATCATTGACACTTGTCATCGTCCCTAACGAGTGCTACCATCCATCATAGCATTCACTCAGCAAATCAAGGCTGAGCCCAATTGCATGTCTGTGCAGCACCTGGTGAATGCAATGACTGGTCTGTTGGTGTTGAATGGATAGGAAGCAAGCTGGCACACAGGCACCTAATGATTGACAGCACAGCAGAGCAGTACAAAACTAAAATTATCATTTTAAATTGGTGCTGATTTGACTACTGAACTTGTAGGCTGCATTTCCTGAGCCTTATGCACAGTGACAGTGCTCGGACAGGAAGAACAGAGGCGTCCCAATGATCACCAGCCTCACCCTCGTCCATGGTGACCTGTGACCCCTGCTGATGGTATAGCACTGGTGTGTCATCAGCGCAAGACATAGTCATGCCACACCTGCAGCAAGTGGTGCACCTGTTCAAGGCAGATTACATCAATCATAGTGGAGATGCAGATGCCCCATCTAAATCACGCGAAATTAACCTCAGGAAGAACGGTCAAGCATATTGTTTTTTCTTTCCAAATGTGTCTTTAGACATGTCCAGCTTCTTCTACGGCTGCACTGTTCTGTTAAATAGCATCCTCTGTTAGCATGTTCATTTCCAATGAGTGTTAATGTTAACCCATTTGCCGTGAGTAGCTCATATTTGCCTTTGAAAGGCTATCTCTGTCCTCTCACCTACTTGGCGGTTGATGCCCTGCAAGAAAAAAGTCAGTCAGGATGTAATTTTCCTTTTTGAATTTTACAAGCCTGCCAATGAGCACTATGACATATGATACTATCAGCCATTCTTGGCTTTTCAGACCACAGCATTGCGGGCCATGTAGTTTTCCTTGTTATACTTTCAGTAAGGGCTCATAATAATATCATTGCTGCTGACTAAAATGCCAGAATTGGCCCGGCGATTTTATACATGACCTTGAGACACTTGTCAGCTATGTTTAAAAATAAAATCAAAGCAATTTATTTTGTATTTTTTGTATTTATTACGTTTTATATAGCGCTGGCTAGACCCGTAGGTATCAGAGCGCTTTACATAAGGAACAACAGTGAGTTACAAGAATAATAATTTAAAAAATGTTACACGTAATTTAAAAGTGAATGACAAATCATAAAGAGGCAGAAAGGGAAAGCGGGGACAGGAGTATGAGTAAAAGGATAGGTGGGGGAGGGAACCTAAGGGAGGAGGGATTAAAGGCAGACGGGCGAAAAGAGAAATATGTTAGACTCAAGAGTTAAGGAATCATAGCAATTAACATAAGGTCAATGTACAGTAAATTAAAGACAGAGTTATGTTACAAGTTACATCAGTTACAAGAGCATAGCAAAGTACAGTATAAAATCAATGTTGTGAGAGTTTGTGGGAGGGAGGGAGAGGAGGAAGGAGTGAAAAGTAGGGAGATGAGGAGGAACTGTGTCCATAGTCCGGCTGGGTAGGTGACGATCGAGGGGGATACCAGGGCCAATCTCCTTTTTAGCTTTCTAGCAGCTCCACCGGGTATCAGCCATGTTGCTCAGGTCTTAACGTTCAGGTATAAAACCAGATTAGACCCGAAGGTATCAGAGCGCTTTGCATGAATTCCACATTGTTCCAAAATAACATCAGTTACTGGAAACATATAAATATCTTTGAGGACGATGTCAAAGGAGCGTAGAGTGTAAGGGGTAGGGTAACGGGGTTGGGTGGAGATATGACGGAGAGATGAAGGGAAAAATCTGCCCACGGTCCGACTTGGTAGGTGAAGGCTGAGGGGGAAGTCAACAGCCCACAGAACAATATTTAAAAATCGTAGAAGACAGGATGAAAGGGTGGTAGGGTGAAGGGGAAGGCGGGAGGTACAACAGAGAGACGAAGTAAGGTTTGACCAAGGAACAGCTGGGTAGGTGATGGCTGAAGGGGAAGTCCACAACCCATCACCTCTTTAGCTATCTAGTAGCTCCACCAGGTCTCAGCTAGAAGGCTAGGTCTCCACTGTCAGAGGAAAAATCAACAAGGTAAAAGTCCTGTCGGGTAATCATGATGGGGGCTAGGTTTAAGGTCAGGTCAACGTTCGGTTTATGTCCCGGGGCACCTCCTATATCCCTTTTACTCTACTCTTAAGGATAAATTAGCCTCAACAAGAATGAGGACAAGTCTTGAGGCGCTGTTGGTTAAAAGTAGGTGGAAGGCAGTGTAACAGCAGGATATAAAAATGCTAATGATCCCGGCTGTGGGAGCTGCTTGTAAAGCTTCAGTTCGTCGGCCATCTTGGTACTGTCTGCCTTAGTGCTGAAGTCCTTTGGTGTTCAATGAACCAACTCTAACTCTAAGTTGCAGTAGAGCAGTGTCTCCAGAACCATATATTAGCAATCTAACAGTGGATCATGATCATGGCTATCATTCTCCCATGCAGCATTGACACAAAATACCTTGCTTGGTCCTCGAAATAGGTAGGGACGCTTCTCATTGCCTCTCAATTTGTTGTCCTGTGCTGCACTATATAATCAGTCCCAGCAGTCTCGAATCCATTTCCGCTGTGTCATGGGCTTCCGCAGAAATTTTTCCAGGGGGGGCAAAATGTTAACGTCATCACCATCCTCCGACATGATGTGTGCAAGGTGGGGCACAAGAAACACTGGGGCGCAAGAGGAGCCATGGGGGGCAGGAAGCAGGTCGCATATGATCTCATACACCATAGGGTTGTTGCGCCACAGCCATCTCTTTCTTTTGTGGCACCCAAAATCCATACCTGCCCTGGTCCCTAAAATTACGCCCCTGGCACCCCAAAACCCATATACACCCTGACCCCTAAAATTACCCCCAACACCCCAAAACCCATACCCACCCTGAACCTTAAAATTACCCCTGCCCCCCAAAACTCATACCTGACCTGAACCCTAAAATTACCCCCCTGGCACCCATAACCCATACCCACCCTGACCCCTAAAATTGTCCCCCTGGCACCCCAAAACTCATACCCACCCTGAACCCTAAAATGACCTCCCTGGCACCCCATAACTCAAACCGCCCTGACCCCTAAAATAGTCCCCATGGCATCCCAAAACCCATACCTGCCCTGAACCCAAATATTTCCCCCTTGCACCCCAAAACCCGTACCCGCCCTGAACCCTAAAATTACCCCCCTGGTACTCCAAAACCCATACCCACCCTGAACCCTAAAATTATCTCCCTGGCACCCCAATCCCTAACCCACCGTGAACCTTAAAATTCCTCCCTGGCACCTAAAACCCACACCCACCCTGAACTCTCAAGTTATCCCCTGGCACCACAAAAGCTGAACACTACATTCTGATTGTGTATCTGGGAGGATCTGCTGGTCCGGATCGGCTCACCCTGGTCTTGTTCTGCTTGCCCTTCTCTGGAGCTGTTCTGCCTGCCCTGTCCCTCTTCCGGACCCACCAAGCCTGCCTCCTTGCACACAGCCTGGACCTACTCTGTCTGGCCTGGTTCTTTCTCCTTTGGACCCGCTGTCTTCACTGGTGGACTTAGAAAACAGGTCTCACTTCTCTGAAGCTGCTCTCCCTCACCCAGAACCCCCCTCCACCTCCACTTGCTCTCGCATCTTCCTTCCTCCCTACTTCTCAGTCTCTCTTTCTCCACTGCTTCTCTCTCTCTTTCTCTCCCCCTCTTCTTTCACTCTCCCCCCCACCGTATCCGTCTCCCCGACCCCACCAAGTTTTCCTCTGTTCACCCTCTCTCTTCCTCCTCCTCATGTCGGTGATAGGGAGCCCGGGGCCCTCTCTGAAAATGCGAGCTGGAGGTGACGTTAAGTGTGAAAGCACCAAGTTGTGAACCGGGAAAAGAGGCGGGGAAGGGGTGGGCGGCAGGTAGAGGGTCAAAGGGGGCACTGGCTCTCATAGAGGTGAGATGGAGCGGGTAGCAGCCTGAGGACAAAAACAACACCAGAGCAAGAGGCAGACGCTACTCTTTTATTCAAATGTGACTATTCTTTCTGCTTAGTAATTTACTTAACAGCAACTGTTCTAGACAGTCCATCACTATAATCCAATAATTATTTGAAAAAACTTTGCCTCAATCTTGTTATGGTGTCAGAGCGTTCTATAAAGTCCGAGGTCTCCTGGCGCTTCTGACTAAATTATAAGATGGAAGGGGGATGGGGCAGAGGGTGCTCAGAAGGATCTAGAAAAGAGCAGAGTCTCCAGGTGTTGTCTAGATGTGACGTGCAATGAGATGCACAGGAGTTCACCAAGAAGAGAGTGCCAAAGGGACGGTTCAGAAAAATTAAGCCTGCGTCTTGTCCCACTGAGCCCTGAAACACAGAGAAGCTTCAGAATAGAACAGAGAGTGCGAGCTGGAGAGGAACCGTGGCTGGAGCACCATGTGTAATGCATAGTGGCATGGGCGTCCGCAGGGGGCAGGGCCAGCTTTAGAGCTGGTGGCACCCAGTGCGACAATGTTAGTTGGCACCCCCAATGACCACCTCCACCACGGATTCTCTCACTAGCACCCTCTAACAGTGACCAAGACTCCATAATCACTCTCTCTCCGATGCATTGAATTCGTTATATAGAGCTACTCATACCATTAAAGTATGTCAGAGCACTTTGCATCACACACACATTACACAGACAATCAATCATACTTGTGTAAATCAGTGTATAGGAAATGTTACATAAGTCAAAGGACAAAGGGGCATATTATCAAGGCCTAGCGATATTTGTATCTCCGCATTTGCGTCCTTATTCGGACAAAATGCGACAATAAAAGTATTGCTTTATTTCCAAGAGCACGCTAACGCGTGTTCAATGGGATTAGCGCTGGTTTCAACATTGCATCGCCTTGCATCGCTAATGAGATGCAAGGGAGGTGTGTACCGTGAAACAACATGGGATATCATCACTGTTGGACTTGGCCCTTAAGGCAGGTTCACCCCTAATCTTTTTGCTTTAGATCTGTGATATGCGTGGATGATTTTCTGGTCTGTGCGCACTTTTTCTCTGTGTCCCAGAGTAAAGTGCGTGCATGCAGTTAGGCTGGCCTGCTCTCCCATAGGGATGCATGGGGAATGTCTGTGTCCCTAGTAGTTCCTGATGTGTGGGGAGTGCATGCTCGAATTTGGTATGTGCGAGTTCGTGGGAATGAATGCTTCGCAATGGTGTATGTGGTATGTGTGTGTCATGTGCACTGTTCCCAGGAAGCCGCGCGGCTGGGCGCCCGCGCACATCAGTGCCCCCGAGCGCGCACTGCTGTGTGTGTGGCGCGCACACACATCTCCGAAAGCATTTGTGCCTCTTAAGCAGCGCGAAAAACCGGCATTTCTAGAGGCATTCAGCAAGTGCTCCTTCCTAAGGAGGGAGCACTTGCTAAATTCCTTTTGTTTTGAAGAATGTGGCTGTAGGGCTCATCGTGTGCTTTTGTTTAAAGCATTCGTGTTAATTGCAGCGCCCATCACGAGCTGCGATTAACATGAATGCTTTAAACAAAAGCTCACGATATGCCCTTCGGCCACACTCTGGAGAACAAAAGAAATATGTTCATACGTTCACTCTGAACTTAACGGAAGTGAGTCTGTTTTGGAAAGGCAATAATCGTATTCAATATTTGTCCAGTCAGCAAGTTGCTTTACTCAAGGTATGCGGTGGCAATCTCCGAACGGATGAGCACCAGATGAAATCGCGAGTTTTAGGAGATGCTTCATGAATGCTTCGATGGTTCCAGTGATGTGCAAAACCCGCATGTGCTTGGCTAATTGGAAATGCCCAGGCCTCCTGTACCGCATCTTTAAGGTTTTTTATGAATCTTGTTTTAAAATGCATATTCGTTTAGTGCGCCTTGAGGGTTCAATTACCGGCTCAGTGAGCTTGCATTGCCTTTTTTTTCACGTTTGAAGTACATTATAGAATAATTTCCCTAGCATTCATGCATATTGTTTAAAGTAGTAATCACGTAAAATCATTACTTATTTGCAGGTGAACCTTCTCAAATAGGATTTTCGGTAGTATGCTGGAATATTTTTTACACAGGAGCCACACAAAGTTACCTTCGTGTCCCAAATGAGAAAGGGTGCAAGGAAGTGTTTAGAAGGCTGAACTATAATGTTTATATGTTCTTTTATGTCAAAAGATTAGACAAAAAGGGTCGAGCCTTATTGTCTAATCTTTTAACATAAAAGAAAATATAAACATTATAGTTAAGCCTTCTAAACACTTCCTTGCACCCTTTCTCATTTGGGACACGAAGGTAACTTTGTGTGGCTCCTGTGTAGAAAATATTCCAGCATACTACCGAAAATCCTATTTGAGTGGGTTCACCTTTTTATTAGTCTCTGGCAGCTTACAAAATACATAGATGTGGTGTTTATGACTATGAGATCGTGTTAAACGTCTGACTTTTAGACTCCTCCAACAAAATAGAAAATCTGCAGGGTCTTTATTAAATAATTTTAGTTTATAGACCCACCTCAGCCACCAATGAATCCAGTAATCGTTCCTTAATGTTGACAACAGCTAGTAGTTCTGACACACTTAGTATTACTTGGAGACCTTAATATTAATTTTGATTCTTCATGCTCACCATGGGCTGATACATTTAGGGATCTGTTGGTCCTTTTAAATTTCAGGCCTTGTCTCCCACTACCAACCTAAATAAAAGTCAACGCTTTTGATGTAATTTGTTACTACTGATTGCCAAGCCTCTCAACCACGTCCTTTAAAGTGGCCAGTCCGCTTTTACTCATTTTCTCCTGCTTTTTTAGCAAACAGTTAAAAATGTGACTGCTTCCACACACTCAAAAGTACAGTAGTTAAAATCAAATTTCGGAGGAAGCACTAGTACAGCTGGTTCCAGTGCTAAAGTTGATAAAAGATGGACTCATACAATATTTTTGCTATAGCCAACTATGTGCATCTGTGGTCTATATAGCCAGTGGGTCTCCAGCCTTTTCTATAGTGCGAGCTGCTACTGCTCAAGAAAAATCCTGTAGCATGAATAGCAAATTTAATGGCTGTAAAAGTATCATCTTTTTACGTTAATCTAGCGATCAGTTTAAGGAGTATTATCAGTAGTAACCACTCAAGCTGTTCAGGTGACTAAGTGCTTCAAAGGTATTTAGCAAACACTACCTTTTTGTTTTCGTCAGACTATTATCTCCACTAATGCGTGGAATCACCTCCTTTACTGCTTTCAAAAAGGAAGTAAAAAGACTACTAATGAACAAATTCATGTCCTAAGTTTTAATTACTGGATGTCACTGAGTGTAAGACTTTTTATCAAAGCCCTTTTTGCTCTATATGTGTATGCAGCCTAATGCTTAGTTGGCTGTGGGTCTGCCTGATCATCTATACATTTTATATATCTACTTTTAATCGTTACAAGTTATAATATGTATGTTTGATAGCACAATCTCCTAATGTTCAGTAACTGTTGAGTGTACAACGTCCTGCAGAATCTTGGTCCTCTGTTTGTTATGCATATATTTTATATTTCTATTTTACAAATTGCAAATTTGAATGTGTGTATTCCACCTCATCCATTTATGTTCTTTTATTGTAAAACACTTTGTTACCCTCGTGGGTCACGTTCGCGCTATATAAAACTCTATAAATAAAAAAATAAAAATAAAAAAATGCAGCACCAAAACACAGCGTGTGCTTTTAGAATCACCTAAAAGCAAACACTGTGTTTTTCAAGTTCATTTAATATTGCTAAAAAAGCTAAGCCAGGAGGTGCATATAGTTGTTGAACAATAGGCACGTTTCCAGTATGCCACAGTAAATCATGAGGATAACTTTGATCCAGATAGACCCATATGTTTTGGTTGTGGTTCAAGAAACTTTTGTGTTCATGCTAGTCCGGTCATGGTCATGCATTGTTTTAGCCTTTCTGCTAGGCAGCTGATGGGTCAAGGACTAACTGAGAGATTTCTTGTCTTTGTTCTTGCAAAGGGGGAGATTGTCTTTGGTGTAGCGCAAGTTAGAGTCTGTGTCCCTTAAAGATGTCAATCCTTGCTGGTGAATATAGTGCATATGTATTCGTATTCACGGTTTTCAAGTTGTCATGTAAAATCTCCGGACTTTCAGCACAACTCTTGTACGGAGCTAAAGGTCGGATGGGGCTGGCAGGAGAGTCTCGCACTGTAGAAGAGTAAGAACATTTATATTTTGAAAAAGAGCATATAGAATTTATTCAGTGTTTGTCCACTTGCTCCATGAAATTACCCACTATGCAAATGTTGGAAGACTCTCTTAAGGTTGTGCAGAGGCAAAATATGCAGTGGCACCATGCAACTATTGGGTTTTAGAGCAATAGTTGCTATACTTTCTTTTTAAGCCCAGTAAAAAGCTACAACCAAACCATTATATAATGAAGTGCGAGATAGGTCAGGGCACTCATGGCCTGCACCAGTAAGTATAAAAATTTGAAAGTTTGGGCAGGAATGGTAGTGCAAAGAGCTGAGAACTTGCCCTTCATAGTTCCCATAATTTTGGATAGCCAGGGGCACAGGGTGCAGAGTGGCTCAGCACATGCCTGGGGAGCAATGTGTGGTGGCAGGGTGGTGCAGTGCAGTGTCCAGGTTAGTGATTGTCAGGCAGTAGGTGGTCTCCCAGCGGAGTGGGTTGAGTCTTCGGATTCTTGTGATTTTTTTTCTTTTGTTCCTTTGTATGGTGCTTCTTCATCAGACTGGCACAGTATGGGGTTCGTGGCCGGCGCGGCGCATTTCGTTAGTGAGTGTTAGCCTTCAGGTGAGCTCCAAGCCTGCCAGCGCCCACCAGGGTAGGCACGCTGCGAGCTGCCACACTTTTAGGCAGCCTTCAGTACAGTGACAGATGCTGACTATGCATATGCCTGCCCACTTATTTCAGTGCGGTAATGCCGAGCACCACACTGAAATGCGTTAGTCTAACGCCTGATGCGTGGTACTTGGCAGGACTAAAACCATTTGTCTCCAAGCCATGCAGCTTCTGTCATCAGCACTCCTCCCTTTTTCCACAAGAGCAATTAAGCATGAATGGCAAAATATCCTAGTTTGCAAATGTTTTCTATATAATTCTGGTTCTGCAATATTTACAGCATAATGCATCATGTGCTGCAGAATTTGACGATTTTAACTACTAAATCATTTGTAGCTCAAACAGATCAAATGTTACTAAAAAATGTGCCTTGTGTTTCTGCAAACGGCCCTTTACAAAGGATGACTGATCCCCTTTGTCACTGCTGGATGTGTATGTTACACTTGTACTACTACTAATAAGGCAACATTTTTCCAGAGACTGTTAGCGTCAGTAAAAATAATAAAGTATCAGCAAATATACTGCATTACATTCCAGCCTCTTTTTTGCTGCATAATTTAGTCAACACTGCAGCATAATTTTGTCCTCCATTGGTGCATAATTCCAGTGGCCAAAAGCAGGCTGCACATGTTAAAAGTGCCTGTGCATGAAGCAGAGAGACTGTGAAGAGTGTGAACTTAGTTTGGTGTGCTTGCAAATCATGCATTGTCGACCCCTGGTGAGTTACAGCTACTACTGCTGAAACAAGGCCAACGGAGGGACCAATGGGTGAGGCGGACTGACCTCAAGGGCAGTGGTGGCATGAGCGCTGGTGGAGCCTTGTGCAACAATGTTTGTTGGTGCCCCCTCAATGACTCCCTCCGCCACTGATTCCCTCACTACCACCCTTTAACAGTGCCCCTCAAGTCGCCATAACCATACACTCACTCAGATGAATTTAACTTGATTTACAGCGCCACTCATACCAGTGTAGGGTGGCAGAGCACTTTACATCACACTCCTTACACTGAGACAATTACTCATACGTGTGTAAATCTTTGTATAGGAAATGTTACATAAGACAAAGGACTACAAGGTGTTTGAGTGACATGACATCCATACTAGTACGCAGTATAGTTTAATAGTGATTGGTTTAGAGAAACACACTGAAATTAGAATGTACTATCATGATTGGGGGTTCTCTTTAATAACCAGAATTGATTTCTATTCAAATGAACCCTTTTTGCAACTATAGGCGGGGAACATCACTTACAACGCATTTTTTACAACGCACTACCATTACATCGCAACCATTACAACGCATACCATTACAACGCATTGCGCTGGGGGGCGCTCTAGGATAGGGAATATATTTAATTTACTATCCAACACCTTCCCTGCTATCCACGGGGACTGGAGTTGGAATAGTAAATTAAATAATTCACTATCCAGCGCCTAAAAGCATTATGCGTTGTAATGGACTGCGTGGTAAAAACCGCGTTGTAAAGGTATGCGATGTAAAAGCATGCGTTGTAGTGACACCAATCCCCATAGGCTAATCAGACTGGGGAAAACATGAAAGTTAATAGCTCACTGTTCTATTTTAGGATTTTGACTTATAAACTGCAAGTATCAAAAGGATCTCACTGACACAAGCAGTAACCCACTGACCCATTTACATTATGTCCACTTTGTGATCTGGATGGTACATGTTATTTGCAGCAGGCAAATTAGCCCTCTGTGCTACCTTCCCATGAGTCTAAACTTCCACTTGACAAAACTCCATCTATCTCTAGGAAGAACATTAATCACCGGAGTTATCATGACATTTTTATTGTTGCCTAAAACTGCTAGCGGCCAGGCCTGCTCAGCGCTGTTCATGAACATTCTATCTCTGACGCATAGCATTTTAAATTTGAAGGCGCAGTTGCATGCTCATATATGTTAGACAATTTTAGCGTACTGGTGCTGCCTCATTGGCAGTGTACCTCAATTGCAGTATTGTCAGAGGGGCACTAGAATACAGGACTAATGCATTTTAATGCTGTGATGTGGACACTAGCATTAAAATGTGTTAGTCGAAAGCCTGATACGGCCCTACCCTAACCCAGCCCTGAAACTGCATTTGTTAAAGTTTTCATATTAATTTCAGCGCCCATCGTGAGCTGAAATTAACATGAGAACTTGAACAAATGCACGCAATCAACCCACAGCCCAGCTCTATTAAGAAAAGAAATGCAGCAACATAGCTGCCAAGGTTTCAAATTGACATGTGGGATGGTTTCAAACCTGCCTTAACAACATTCACTTCGATCTGTTTGTGAGAAAATGCACTGTCTTTTCACTTTTTAAGCAAGTTTGGAGTGATATTTGGCGCTGCACCCACATGCGCTGTCTGGTTACTGGCGCACATAGCCTTGGTTGCAGCGCACATAGACCTTACACTGCCGCACACAAAGGAAAATTATTAGAGGGAACATTGGTCATGTGTAGAAATGCCATTTCTAGGACTTGGCATATTACTGTAAAATATGCCTGCAGTGTGATAGGCTGGAGCTGGCTTGTGAGCCTGGCTCCAGGAAGGCTGGATGGGTCTGCCCGGTGGTGAGTGTGAGATTAGCATGTTGATGGCTTGGGAGGAGTGCACCTGGTCCCTGATGGGCCTGGACTTTCCCCAGACAATGCTGGCTCCACCCCCTGTAGTGCGACTGATGGCCCTAGCCCTGCCAGTGAATAGAGAGGGTGGTTGAGGTAAACAGAGTACTTCAAAACCAGCTGCGACTGGTTTTCCCCCACCCTGCACCCTGAGACAAAGGGATTTTGCTGTATAAGAAGGGGCTGTGTCCCCATACAATGGGTTCTTTGGTTTTCTTCCAGGATCCTTGCCAGAGGGGGCTGTTGCTGCTGCTGGGGCCAAGAGGACCGCCACTTGGCTGTCTCACTGCCTGGAGACCCAGTGTGCTGGCTCTGGCCCTGCCTTGCCCCTCTGCCTGCCTCCAGACCCTGCTGGAGCTTTGCTGTGCCTGGAGGCACTCTGATTTTGATCCATAGCGCTAGGCGCGCTTTTATTCCCTTGAAGCGCTGAGCGCGCTTCTCCTTTGCTCCAGAGCGCTTGGGAGCGCTTTATCGACATTGCCGTGCCCACCCGGCATCAGAGCCGATTTGCCGATTTTTGGGATAGCGAGTGCCCACCTCGCTTTATATTTTTATTTAAGGCCGGTGCCACCCGGCATTGCCCCGTGTTATTTTATTTATTTTCGAGCCGGTGCCCACCCGGCATTGCCCAGGAGATCACCGCCGCAGCCCAGGAGTGTGTGTTGCCCCTGCCGGGCCGCCGCGCTGCCTGCAGCGACCCGGAAGTCCCGCCTCCTGACCCCCAGGGCCGCGCTGCCATTGGCGGCCCCGGCGGAAGTCAGGCGGCGTGCAGGAGAGACAGGCCCAGGCGGGAGCGCGAGAGGAGCAGCCGGCTCCCGTGTCCGCGAGGCTCCCCGTGTGGAGAGGAGCCCCACGCTGCTGCTGCTTGGAGGCTCCCCGTCGGAAGAGGAGCCCCGCCCGCCACAAGACACCCGGTGAGTGCCGAGGAGGGAGAGGGGCTGCGGGACACATTGTCGGTGTCCGCCCCTCCCCCGTAGCGCAATCTTGCGCGCACTGCTGTATGAAGCCCGAGGGCTTCAGGGGGCATTTTTCTTGGATGCAGAGTCCCCCGTGAGGAACTCCAACGCCCCCCCATTTGTGCTATAAGAGCCACGAGGCTCTGAGGGGCCATTCTGTTCTTTGAGCCTGAGAGAGGCTCCACCAGCCCGCATTGGTTCTTGCGAGCCCCGAGAGGCTCAGGGCACTTCCCATGAGCCCAGCGAGGCTCAACGCCCACATCGTATTTAGAGCCCTGAGAGAGGCTCTGGGGCACTTTCATTATTTTAAGAGCGCTGAAGCTCTAATTGCACATTTGTTCAGCGAGCCCTGAGAGGCTCTAGGGGGACACAGGCAGCTAGTTGGTTGTAGCCCCGAGGCTCCCACACTGTGTCTCCCCACCTTGTTCTTGAGCCCTCCTGGCTCCAACGTTGCCCTAACTTTTCCTGCATCAGTTGCCCAGCACTTTGTGGGCAACTGCTACGTTTAGGTTTGTGTGCTGTGCTGCCTGCGCAGCTTCCCTGACACTGAGACTCAGGGCATTCCACCCCTTTCGAGGCCAGTTGGCCTGAGGGACATTGTGAGTGTTGTGCTATGTGCACCCCGCGCATTGTGATTTCTTTATATGTGATTCTTGCGCAAAATGTTCTAATCTGCACCTCTGTGTTTACCACCTCATGTGCAATTGTTGATGTCCCACTTTATGTTTATCCTCTTTGCTAAAAGTGACCTGCATAGAGGATTGTTGATGTGCCATTTTATGTTTAGGTTTCCTTCCCTTTGCTAAAAGTGAATTGCTTAGGTGTTGGTATTCCTTCCTTAGGTCCTGATGAGAAGGTCCTAGTTACCTGCGTGATTGCCTACAGTGTTTTAGGGTTGCGTAGGAGGTCTTTACTCTGTTCCAGTGATTACTGGATGTGTGCTGCATTTACAATTTTGGTGCTAATCATTCTATGTTTATGTCCTAAGTGTATACCTACCAGTATTATTTTCTAACAAGTGCCTACCCCTGACAGTGGTCCATGTGGCCCTGTCCTGTACATAATTCCCCTTGTAAATTCTGCCCGTGCCCCTGGCACATTGTGTTTGCGTGTGTTATCTAATGTGTTGTTTATTATAATACAAAGGCTATTTTTTATATATATCCTTGTGTGGAGTTTTCCTTTGTGGTGGGCCTTGGGTGTTGTTGCTGGGGTGCGTGCGCAAATACTTAACTCATACCGCCTCCAAGTTTAGCCTAGACTGCTCGCGCCACGTTACCTAGAGGGTGAGCGGGGGTTACCTTGGTGTGTGACTCCCTTGCCCTGACCTTTAGAAATGGCGATCCCTGACTGACCTCGACGCGAGTCTTGGCCAGCCAGGGTTCCGTTTCTAACAATCACCAACCCTGATTCTCTCTATTTTCAAGTGTATCGCTAACACACATAGCGATATTATAATCAGCGCTAAACGGGTTTTTCGCCGGTTTGTAATGCCTGCTATTTTCCATACTAAGCCATATCTATAATGGGAGATGGATTGTTATGCTGAGTCCACGTCTCCCATTATAGATTAGGTTTTCCCTAACGCGATTTTCTATCGCTGGAATTCCGGCGATTTCGACTCTTTCCGCCGCGTTTGCCTGGATTTCTATCGCCTGGGCGATGCACCTTGCTGATAGTGCGCTCACCAGGCGATAGAATCCGGCGATATGTGGCGTTATTTTTTGAACGCTCACACGGCCAGCGATAATTATCGCTGGCCGTTGATGATATGCCCCTAAAAGTGTAGGAGTCACATACTGGTAGGCAGTATAGTTTAGGAGTGCTTGGTGTGGAGAAGCACAAACTCAGAGACGGAAAAGAAACAGCATAGTTGGGAGTTTTCTTTAATAATAAGACTCAATTTCTACCCAAATTAACCCTTTTTGCAACATTAATCAATGTTCTATACTTAGCAGAGTGTATGCACTTCTATGATGAAAGTTAAAACCTCACTAATCTATATTAGGACTTTAAGTTATAAATTGCAAGTAAGAAAAGGATGGCTCTTTTAAGAGCAGTAACCGGCTGATCTGTTTACATTAAATGCACTCTTTAATCTTCTTGGTACACGTTCTTTGCAGCAGTCATAATAACCCACTGTACTACCTTCACATATGTCAAAAACCTCAACTACACAAAACTCTGATCTCTGGCCAGGATATTTTTGTGAGGCCCCGTAATTGCAGGACGAAAGGAACGTGCAGCAGGTGTTTTTAAAATCATGATTAAGTTGTAAACACAGCGCCCCCAGGAAGCCAGGACCCGGTCACACCACCCTAGAGCCGGCAGGGGGGCAAGGAGGGGCGCTCTGGGGGGGGGGCGGGGGGGGGGGGGGGGCAAGTGCCCCTCCTTGCGCCCCCTGTGGACGCCCATGTAGAACAAATGAAGTGTGTTGTCTCTGGCTCTTCGTTGCTGTCCCCAGGGCCACAATCTTAAGGACAGGCAACCAGGTATTCCTGTTGCTGTCCCTGAGGGCCACCATCTTAAAGTCAGGCAACCGTGTACTCCTGCACACCGCATAGCTGTTCCCGAGGTCATCACTTTGGCTGCCGCTAGACCTGGGACCCAGTGAGTAGGCCGTTTGCTTTCCGTCTGAGGTACTCTTGTCTTAGATTCGAACACCAGCGCCGGACTGCAACCACAAGCGAGAGGAGGCCTCGCTCTCCGTCGCCCCAGAATCTATCACTGAATATATATATTGCACCATTGACATTACACAACAGAATCAAGAGTGCATGGTTAGCAGTGCAGAGTCTCACACAGGATGCAGGAAGTAGAAGCAGAGGCAGGACCTTGGAGGGAACAGTTTGAGTGTGAAGCTTATGTTGTTTACAGCTGCTGAGGTGAGGCTGAGGAGAACGGTGCCACGAGAAGCAAGTGGCAGCACAAGAGACATCTGCCGCTCAAAGGTGGTCAACCCGGGGCTCCCAGTGCACAAAGAAGCACATCAGTTTCCACAGTATTTGATGGTTGCTAATGCCAGTGATCAGTATATCTGCCAAATAACACTGCTTCACCCAACAGCACTTAGCATTCTCGGGATTTTGTCCCCCTGCGTTACCACTGAACATTAGCCACCATGCCAGCTGGTGTGGTGCTTGTCGCTCCTTGCTGCACGGAAGCGCAATGTCAAACAGAGACACATACTGTGCTGCAGCCAGTTCCCAGGAAGGGGAGGTTAGTGGCAGAACTAACTACCAGGACCTTCCGCATAGCTCGCAGGCCTGCGTCTGCCTTGAAGGTCAGCAGAGCATGCATTGGAGATACTGAGCCTGCAAGACAACAGGGCTGCAAGTGGAGAAGGTGGCGAATCCCACATGGAGAGCGATACAAGCCAAGGTCTAGAGAAGCTCCAAAGAAGAAGGAAACTAGGCTGGCAGAGATTGCTGAGCTCTGGTGTGGAGGGTGGTGTATGAGCTAAGGTAAGGTAAGGCCATAGCTGAAAAAAGGAAATGTCACACGCTCAGGACTGGGAATGAGATCCCATAACAACTGTTCAACTCCACCTGGTCGTGCTGTAGCTGCGACTATCTCCCCCCCCCCTCCCACTGTGCTGAGCCCTCAGGAAACAGCTGACAATTGAGCTGGTACTGACAATGAGGACAAACAACTCCAGCCTAAACACAAAAGGAAGCAAGAACTCACAAGGGGTCTTATGGTCAACCATGTTAAGGATTCTGCTGGGTTCACAAGAAGTACTTAGTTTTCAAGCAAACAAAATGGACATACACATTAGCCTCCTGAACACTCTAGCAATTTATGTATGAGGCATTGATGAGAAAATTGCGAATCAAAAATTGCAAACCAAAAGAGAGCACAAGCTGACACGCAGGGAAAAGGGCAGAGGTGCGGGTGCTTCCCTGTCGTAGACAAGCTGTCAACACCTCCGGTGACAATGTCGAATCTACTGGTTGACCCCAAAGACGTGAATATAAACAGGCCCCAAACGAGCATAGAACCACTGAACACTAAGGCAGGCCCTTCAGAGGCACCACTTCCAGTAGAGTCAGAAAGGCTGAGATGTGGCTACCTTTCTGGCTGCAACAATGAAGGCCTGGGGACTGCTGGATCCAACACTGGGGTGGCACCTTTACCAATGGCAGGCTCACCAGATTTAGACAGGACCCAAATAAAGCAAGGATGAACCACCAAAACAGCAGAAAGCCAGGAAAAGAAAGGGTTGCAACAAAAAGCTCCAACAGCCTAGCAGGCTGGCAGCCTACCCAATCTTCATTACAAGACTCAGGCCACACTCCGCACCCAGGGATGCAGACCTCTATGAGAAACTGACGGCTCAGGAAAGGGAAGAGGTTGCAACATTAATGACCACTTTTAAACAAACCAGCCCTGCGAACAGATAGAGGTAACATCCTCAAGCTCATTCGGACAATAGACGAGATGGGGAGACCGCCTCACATAATTTAGTATCAACTGAATGTATTGACCAGGTGCTGGTCAGTGAAATCAATCAACTAAAGTAGTGTGTGGCTTTATTGAGAAGATCCTGAGTGAAGCCAATATATTCCAAGGCTGGGGAGGGGGGGGGGGTAGCATTACACCATTCAAGGGAACAGGATATCCCCATGTCCTGAGTCACAAAAAATGGTTGACTTAACAGCGACCTGACCGAGAACTGTCTACTCGGTCCTGAGAAGCGCAAGAAGCAAATTGAATGGGCTGAACAGCCCTGTGGTGGGTCTGCCAGAGAACCAGACGCGGCACAGAGTGGGGTTGGCTGTCTGGTGCCTTGAACACAACCAGAATTTTACAATGACAAGACACTGCTCTTACTACCGATATTGACAAAGCCCCTGGGATCTGCTCTTGGAATTTTAATGGCCTGGCTAAGAAGCTTGAAGGACTAGACACCTACCAATACCTGCGCACCTTCAATGTAATTCTCCTCCAAGAAACCTGGGGTCAGGTCGCATCTCATCTAGAGGGCTTTATAAGCTTTTATACTTGCAGTCAAAGCACACAAACATGGCTGCAGTAAGGATGGTCTGGCAATGTAAGTCTGAGCTTCAAGCGATATTGAAAGCCTAGAGCAAGAAACTGATGAAGCTGGCCTGCAAATCGTAGTAATGACGGTCAAGACTACAAATAGCCCGCCAAAGAAAATTATAATGGTGAACGTCTACATTCACCCCAACGCCGCAAACAAGGCTAGGCTAACAGAGAAGCTGACTGGTTTTAAGTCTAAATGAACAAGACTGAAATTATAGTTACAGGCCACTTCTACATGTGGCTAATGAGCAAACTACCGAAAAATGAGGTCACAGAGGCCCAAGAAGCACTTGGATGATACCAACTCAGGTGGCATAAGAAGATAGGAGAAGTCAAAGCCTACAAGGAAACCTAGATCATTTAGACCTTAGAGTATTGAATGGTCGGTACAACCCGGCAAACCACCTGAACCTTCTTTTCTGTCCAGATCTGGTGCATCACTTATTGACTACACATTTGTAAGTTTCTCACTACTGCAAGCTGTTAGTGCTTATGAGTTTGGCAAGAAATTGGAAAGTGACCTCCGGTCCCAAGAAATAATTCCAGACTTAGGCTTAGAAGCACTCGTACCCGCAAAGGATAATGGAACTCCAGGTTACGCAATCAACGTCAAACGCATAAAATGCACAGTCGCCTCCCTAACGGCACTGGCACACATTGCCAAACTATTGGTGATTTATTCTAATTTTAAGACAACTGGTGAAAACCCACTAATCAGCTGGAAAAGATTCATTATAAAACTCGCAGATCCGACTGCAAAACCAGTCAATTTAGTCTCAATAAACAGGCAACATCAAGATAATAAGGTCAACTCCCTGAAGAGGAGGGAGTGTAACCCCATGATCTTGATGACCAAAAAGGAAGCCAACCGCCTCTGCCGAGCCCTCAAAAGGTCACCTTTGGATTCTGTCATTCTGAAAGATCTCAGGGCTTTTAGGAAACAATTAAAAAGGGCAAAATGGCAGCTTCAAAGGGTGTTTCAGGATTCATTCTGGGCTAAGCTCCTGAATGACAGAAGAGAAAACAACTCCACCTTCTTTTGGCAAACAGTAAACGAATCAACAGGTTACTCACAAGAGTGGCAGCATCCAACAACTCTGAGACAATCTGGAATAATTTCTTGAGCTGTCACTATAATCAAGAGGCACTGGAGGAACAACAAATGTGCAAATTAGATGACCCGGACCCAGCGAGCACATCTCAAACCTCACAAGAAAGAGGGCCCCAGAATTAGCCAGGTGCACATTCAGCCCTTGCACTGTGCAGGCTGTATTGCAAGGGGACGTAGAAAAGGGGCACTGGGCTCAAATGCCATTCCACCGGCCATTTACAGGGAGGACCCACTTTTCTGGACAGCTCAACTTGCCCCATTCAGCTCCATAGTATTCCTTCCTCATGAAGAGGTTAAATTCTTGCCCCAAAATACAAGGGGAGATTAGGGCAACCTCAGAAATTACTGTTTAAAAGCCTTAATTGACAATAATGTAAAATACTGTGCAGGTGTTCTATTGGAGGAATTTCAACATTGGGCTGAGGCATAACTAATTATTCCTGTAAATCACACCGGCTTTACTAAACAAACAAGGACCACAACAAACATTATGGTGCTTTCGTTGTTGATTGATTCTACAAAAATCAATACAAACCCTATCCACCTTGGTTTCATTGGTTTTCAATCTGCTTTTGATACCGTGGTTATCCAGTATTAGGGGTGTCTTTCATAGATTCACATGCCTGAATCATTCCCCGTCGTCGAGACGGGAGCCTCCGGTAAATAAAAAAGTAATGTCCATAGACATACATAGAGAGAAAGGGTCCAAGGGTCTCCCCTTAGTAGCCTTTCCTTGTCCTTATGTAAAAAGGACCAAACTGACATAGTCAGCCAATCAGCTCCGACCTCCCTCTAGAACCTTCCTGGGAGGAGCCTCAGTCCCTCAGATTTTCTACCGCACGTTGTGCTAGGGAGTCTCCTGCCTGAGCTCTCCTCAGGATTACTCTAATTTCACCAAACTTTCTTTAAAAGTGTTCTCTGGAAACTCAAAACTCTTCAAGGACTTCTTCAGCACACTATCACTGAAGTAAGTGTGTGTTTCTCCTGCTCTTTCCATGTCTGACTCGGGGAAGAAAGCCCTGTTCAGGGCCTGCTCTTCCTGCAGCAAGAAAAGAATACATGTGGATGATAAGCACGACCTGTGCTTGTATTGCCTTTACCCGGACCATAATTCGGAGAAATGCGCAATCTGTCGGTCTTTTCCAAAAAAGACTGTGAGAGACAGGGAAGGTCGCCTTCTGATTTGGCTGGACAGGCTTAAAAACAGAGACAATCTGGACTCCTCTGTGAGCAGCGTTTCCAGGACATCTGCTGCCTCAAACAAGAGGCCAAGGGAAGCTTCCCCGGGCCCCTCAGACACTCCTCCTACGAAGACTCACAAAAAGTCTTCAGAGGCGAGATCTGCGTCATCTTCAGTGTCTGCTAAAGAGGATAAAACCTTTAAAATGCCTGCTCCGTCCTCCAGACAAAGCCAGAGGACTACTTCAGTCAAAACCACCATCTCTACCACGTCAGCGTCGTCGCCCTCAGCATCGTCGACGATGACTACGTCCTCCTCCTCTTCAGGTAGACCTGTTTCTTCAATTGTTCCACTAACATCGTCGTCGACGACGAAGACCATGTCGACAACGAAAACTACATCATCGTCGACGCCGTCACCGGCGACGAGCCCATCGTCGTCAAAACCGGCGACGACCAGAGTGTCGACGAGAGTCTCGTCGACGAGACCATCGTCTACGAAGGTACCGTCGATGAAGACCACGACTTCGCAATCGTCGACGACCAAGATCCCTTCGTCCACCTCACCGTCGACGAAGACCTCGTCGACGACCCCGTCGACGAGAGACTCGTCGTCGACGACCCCGTCGACGAAGATCCCGTCGACGAAGACCCCGTCGACGAAGACCCCGTCGACGAAGACCCCGTCGACGACTGCCCCGTCGACGACGACACCAAAGGCTCTGTCGACGGACTCGACGACGACACCGTCGACGGGCGACTCGTCGTCCAATGAACCATGGAAAAAATCGAAACTGGTGGAAGCACCGTCCATGATGCTGCCACCGTCGACGACCCCCTCGACGACGACCAGCTCTACCATACGGTCTGGTAAACCAAGCAAACCACTAATTACCCCGGAAACGACGTCTCCAAGCAAGGTGGACAAGCAACCACCTCAAGAAATTTTCCAAAGCGAGGAATCCGAAGAGGATGACCATCTGGATCCCGCTACTTCGGTCTCAGAACTTCACATAAAATGTCAAAGCACTGATGAGGAGCTGGAGGACTTCACCTACCAGGAACACTCCGTCCAGGCCAGTGTCCGCACTGAAGTCACCCCCATGATATGCTTACCAGCGACACTGGTGGATGACTTACGACTTCTTGTACAAGACTACAAGCAACGCTTTCCGGAGGCTAGCAGAGGTGGCCAAGCGCCTAAGAGTCCCGCACCAGGGGACAAGGGAGATCAGACACCTCCAGCTCAAGGACAGGTGTCCGCACCGGAACGCACTCACCTTCACCACCAAACCCACCACGACGCCCAGCCTCAAGTGGGGGTTTCTTCGGACGATGAGGAGGAAGAGGAAGAACTGGAGGAGGGAGAGGTCCAGGAGGTTCACTCGGACCACTCGGACCAGGATGAAGAGGATGAATATATAGCATCATCCCCAGCCTCACCACAACCACGCCAAGCGGACTCCCCCCCGGTGGACATTGCTGGCTTCCACAAGCTGGTGGAGAGAGCGGCGAAGAGATTCCACATGGTGGTGGAATCCACGGAAACTGACTGTTTCCTGCACGACTTTAAGGAACAGACTCAGAAATCTACAAAAGCTGTTCCGATCATAGAATTTTTGTGGGAACAAGGAAAGAAGTTAATGCTAACTCCTGCTTCTGTGCCGGCGGTGGTCCCACGCCTAGATAAGAAATACAGAGCACCACTCACTGCGGCGGCTTGCCTTAATGGTCACCCCAAACCGGACTCGGTAGTGACGCAGGCGGCCCAGAAACACTCCCGCAACCCTTCCTCACCACTGTCCGCTCCCCTGGACAAAGAGGGCAGAAAACTTGACACGATTGGGAAACGTTTCACATCCACATCGGCCATGTCCATCAAGGTGGCCAACTCCATTGCCTTGCTGGGGCGTTACAATCGCCAGCTGTGGGAGGACATTGCCCCTTACATGAAGGAACTTCCTGATGACGTCCAGGGTGAGGTGAAAGCGCTCCTCGCGGAGGGTCAATCTTCTGCAGCGGAACTCATAGACTGTGCTATTGACGCAGCCATGACAGGCTTCCGTCAACTTGCGGGAGCTGCTGTACTGAGACGCCAGGGATGGCTAAGAGCGACTTCATTCCGCCAAGAAGTCCAAGCAAAGGTTCTGGACATGCCCTTCGACGGCCAGCACCTGTTTGGAGAAAAGGTCGACGAGGCTCTACAGGCCATTAAGAAGGACACAGACACGGCAAGGGCACTGGGCTCTCTGCAGTCTAGAAACCAGTCCTTTCGGGGCAACAGGCCCAGAGGTCAGTCCTCCTATCGAGGCTCATATCAAAACAGGTCCTCGTCCTCGTTCTCCTACAATCACAAGGGCCAGTACCAAAACAAACAACAGCAAGGCCGTCAATCTTCATTCGGAAGATCAACCTACAGAGGTAAAAATACCAAGAGGGGCGCTGGCGGCCGCCAGTGACCGACTACTCCAGCCAGTCCAAACACCATATCCATCCTTTCAAATTGGAGGAAAGCTGACCCCTTTCCTCCACAATTGGCAGTACATCACCACGGACCGGTGGGTTCTTCAAATTATTCGATTCGGCCACTCTCTCGAATTCACCTCCATCCCTCCCAATACCCCTCCACGCAGACGGACACACAAACATCCACGCCTGCTTCTGAAGGAACTTTCGACAATGCTACAAAAAGGAGCAATCGAAAGGGTTCCGGCATCCTCAAAGGGGAAAGGATTTTACTCCCACTTCTTTCTTGTACAACAAAAAGAAAACAAGTGGAGACCCATCCTGGATCTACGGGGACTCAACACCTTCCTGCGGAGCCAATCGTTCAGGATGGTGACGATTCAAGAAATCCTGGGCATTCTAGAGAAAGGAGATTTCATGGTATCACTGGATCTCCAGGATGCATACTACCACATCCCCATCCTCAAAAATCACCGGAAATTCCTAAGATTCGAGGTGGCGGGCCGTCACTATCAGTTCAAAGTCCTGCCGTTCGGCCTCAAGTCCGCACCGCGCATTTTCACGAAATGCCTTGCGCCAGTGGCAGCCTTCCTGCGTCAACTGGGCCACCAAGTCTTCCCCTACCTAGACGACTGGCTGGTGAAAGCACCCTCACCTGGGAACGCAATCACGTCCTCCAACGCCTGCACCAATCTCTTTCAAAATCTAGGATTGACGCTCAACCTCAAAAAATCATGCATGGTCCCCGCAACAAAGATTACCTTCCTAGGGGCCATGTTGGACACGGTGTGCACAAGAGCCTTCCCCTCAAAAGAGAGGACAGACAAGATCTTATCTCTGGCCACGGCTGTGGCGAAGACAACGCACCTGAAAGTTCGGACTTACACCTCCCTCCTGGGGATGATGTCTTCCTGCATACTCCTCATTCCGCACTGCAGGCTCAGAATGCGGCCCTTACAGGAGGCACTCGCGAGCCAATGGACCCAAAGCACTGGCTCCTTCGAGGACATACTTCGGGTCACACCAAAAATTTCCAAAGCTCTACAATGGTGGACACATCGCCGGAATCTAACAGTGGGCTTACCGTTTCTCCTCCCAGCATCACCGCTGGTGATAACAACGGACGCCTCCCTAGAAGGATGGGGCGCGGTGCTCCAGGACCTACAGATCAGCGGCAAATGGGACTCTCACAAGCAATCCCTCCATATAAACCTCTTGGAACTAAGGGCAGTGTATCTGGCTCTTCAAGCCTTCTTACCCCGCATCCAGAAATCCCCGGTGCTCGTCAGGACAGACAACACCACGACGATGCACTATCTAAACAAACAAGGGGGAACACGTTCGCTCTCGCTCTCACGCGAATCACAGACGATCTGGAACTGGCTGGTGCTGCACGAAATCCAACTCAAAGCAGAATACGTCCCAGGAAAGGACAATACCATCGCGGACGCCCTGAGCAGGCAAAAGTCCCTCTCCCACGAGTGGGAACTATCGGACAGCGCCCTCACTCACATCTTCTCTCTTTGGGGAGTACCAAACATCGACCTCTTTGCCACCAAGAGGAACGCCAAATGCCCGTGCTACGCAAGTTGGCATCCCCAACCAGGATCACTAGGAAATGCGTTTTCCATCGGATGGTACAGCGTCTTTGCATACGCCTTTCCTCCATTCCCGATGATTCCACGGCTCCTCAGGAAGATGAAGGCGGAACCTTGCACCCTGATCCTGATTGCCCCGTACTGGCCGAGGCAACACTGGTTCTCGGATCTGCTTCGACTGTCCATCAGATCACCGATTCGCCTGAACCAACACCCGGCCCTTCTGACGATGTCCAACGGGCAAGTGCAGCACCCGAACCTCCAATCGCTCAAATTATCAGCCTGGCTCCTGAGCACAGAGAGTTCGGTGGCCTGAATATCCCACAGGACTGCAGGGATGTACTAGCCAAAGCAAGGGCAGACAGTACGAACAAGACCTACTGTCTCAAATGGAAGAGGTTCTGCATATGGTGTTCAGACCAGGGCCTACGGCCCCTCGCCATCACACCTGAACAGATATTACCATACCTCCTGCATTTGGCCCAGTCGGGACTGGCGCATACGTCCATCAAAGTTCACCTGGCAGCAATCTCGAGGTTCACCAGAACGGTCACAGGACCTTCCCTGTGGTCTAGTCGACTGGTCAAACAATTCCTCAAAGGGCTATACAGATCCTTCCCGAGACCTCGGAAAGTACCTCCCACGTGGCAACTTAACCTGGTACTCAACCAGCTCATGCGTCACCCGTTTGAGCCCATTCACAGGGCATCTCTTCAACACCTCTCATGGAAAACAGCGCTCTTGCTCGCTCTAACTTCGGCCAGAAGGGTTAGCGAACTGCAAGCCTTGTCCATTCAGGAACCATATCTGCAATTCAGACAGGATAGGGTGATACTTCGACCAAACCCTAAGTTCATTCCTAAGGTGCCCTCGGACTTCCATCTCAACGAACCATTAGTCCTTAGGTCATTCTTTGCCAACCCTTCCACGGCAGCGGAAAGGTCGCTGCATTCTTTGGACCTTATGAGGTGCCTAAAGTTCTACCTGGACAAGACTAAGGATCTCAGGAAATCCTCACAGCTGTTCGTGGCATACAGCAGGCCACGAATGGGCCTACCCCTCACGAAGCAGAGTATCTCCAGATGGATCTCCTCGGCGATTTCCTTCTGCCACGAAAAGGCCGGCCGGCCTTTGAATGACCGTGTTCTGGCTCACTCAACCAGAGCGATGTCTACGTCGGCAGCACTGTTTGCTGGAGTGCCGATCCTGGACATCTGCAGAGCGGCGACCTGGAAGTCACCGCATACTTTCTCCAGACACTACTGCCTGGATATCGAACTCCAGAAGGATGCAGCAGTGGGCCAGGCGGTGCTTCGCCATCTCTTTCAGTAAGGTGAGCCTTCCTACATCCCGCCTTCCAGGTATGCACATTATTGCTCTGATGATATTATGTCTAAACTGTCTCTTTATTGTATGATATTATATGCTGTATCTACTATGACGGCAGAGCAACTCTGTTTTACAAATGTGCTACTATGATTGCTAGCTACTCTGATTCAGGCATGTGAATCTATGAAAGACACCCCTAATACTGGATAAGAAATGCGTTACTTACCTGTAACAGCAGTTATCCAGTATTGGTGTCTTTCATAGATTCACATGCAACCCTCCCGCCTCCCCTGGAAGGACTCACTTCCCTCTCGGAACTATATTACGCCAAACCTAGCTGGGTGCGTACGAAAATCTGAGGGACTGAGGCTCCTCCCAGGAAGGTTCTAGAGGGAGGTCGGAGCTGATTGGCTGACTATGTCAGTTTGGTCCTTTTTACATAAGGACAAGGAAAGGCTACTAAGGGGAGACCCTTGGACCCTTTCTCTCTATGTATGTCTATGGACATTACTTTTTTATTTACCAGAGGCTCCCGTCTCGACGACGGGGAATGATTCAGGCATGTGAATCTATGAAAGACACCAATACTGGATAACTGCTGTTACAGGTAAGTAACGCATTTCATCAGGGTAGGCTCTGGAGGAAATTGGCAAACCTAAAAATGCCAAATGGTTTGTTAAGAGCCCTGGAAATACTACACACAGACACCTGGGGCATGATCATGGTAGGGGATGGCTCCCATTTATTAAGGAAAATAAAAACCATGCAAGGGTTAAAATGGATGTGTTTTGGCCTCAAACTTGTTTAACCTGTTCTTGCAGACCTCACACCTTCACTAAATGAAGTGAACTTACACTCACCAAATTGGTGGGCTTCCAGTTATCGAACCTACTGTATGCAGATTATTTAGTCCTTGCAAACAGAACCAAGGTCGGTCTACAGCGCTTGTTGAATGAAACCCTCGCCTACCATGAATAACAGAAAAAAACTAAAATATTACCAGTGCAAAGAAAAATGGAATGGATGCATACCTGGCATCTGGGGGATGATAGAATTGAATCAGTAAAAAGCTTCAAGTACCTTGGAGTTTATTTCAATGGGAATGGAAGCTATAGCGTCCAACTGGAGGAAATCAGGAAGAAGGGCAAAGCGTTGGCCCTCGATTTGAGGTCTCTTTGCAACAAGCTTAACGACCCCACGCTTATCCCCATCTTACAGGTAGCACAAGCTAAGATCCTTCCCACCTTCACATATGGGAGGGAGGCTATAGGCTCTCAGGGGCAGGGACAGTGCAAATCTGGACAGAATGATTCTCAAAACATATGGGTGAATCTTCCAACTACCTCCGAACACATCTCCTGCTCAAATAAGGTTGGAATTTGGTATCCCCAAACAGTCAATGGCTCGGAAGGCAGCCTTTGTGTCCTGTTGCCATAATTTTAGGAAGGCTCCAGAGGACTCCCTGGGCAGCCACCTCTGGCAGGAACTGGAACTCAGGCGGAGCACCCCGCACGTGTCTATGTAAACCAGGCACTGAGTTCACAAAGCTTAACAAATGTTTGGGGTTTATCTCTAGGCCTTAGCAAACTAATCAAATCTAGTGCACAGTTGTTATCAATGTTTGAGGATAAAGATAAACTGTCTAAATGTAGTTATAGGTGGAAGACACTTCAAAACTACACCAGGCTAAAATCACAGGGCTACCCTGGCGAAACCTATTGCAATTGGGCCAAGGTGCATTTCCTGAAGTACAGATTGGGTTTATAACCATTATTAAAGCTCTCCTCTCATGGAGAAGGCGGCCAGGGCAAGCAATTTGCCGGTTATGCCTGCAAGAACTGGAGGACATCGTCAACATTGTATGCCTGTGCCACACCAGTATGGGGGATCTACGTGAGCATATGTGCAGGAACGGGAGAAACCTGTCATAAGGTAATGAAGGGAGGCGGTGCTAGCCTGTTTTGATCCTACAGATATCAGTCTGAACAGTGCCATGATCAATTTCCTTCAGAGTTTTGAAAAGAGGTTTGCGAGTAAGGAGTAAGTAGCTGGTGGAGATGCAAGAGCTACTGGAGAAGTCACCACTTGGGCATTAACACTCTTAGGGCCAGATGTAGGTAAATTTTATTTTCCGACCTCTTAAATACCGAGTCATACCGACTCGGTATTTCAGAGGTCGGAAAAAAAAAGTACCGAGATGTAGGTAAATGCAGATGTGCAATTACCGATTCGGAAACAGTCGGTATTTTCCGATGCGGGAAATACCGACCAGTTAATGCCCATTCATTCCTATGGGCTTTGAAGCCCATAGGATTGATTGGGCATTTACCGGTCGGTATTTACCACATCGGAAAATACCGACTGTCACAAGGGTGCAGGGGGTGTCACTTTGACACCCTCTGGCACCCCCAAAAGAGGCTCGGGTGCCATGTGGCAGGCATACCTGCCCTAAGGGCAGGTCTGCCTGTCATATGGCATAGGTGTGCATGCACACATGTGCATGCACACCAGAAACGGTATTTTACCATCAAGTAGTATTTGATGGTAAAATACCGATTTTGTACTGCTTGTGGGACTCAGAAGAGTCCCACCTACATACCAATTTACCGGAATCCGTAATGATACCGACTCGGTATTTTACATACTCGGTAAATTTACTTATCGGTAAATTTACCGAGTCTGTAAAATACAGGGACCTACATGTCAAATTGCTCTTACCGGATCGGTAACGGCCGAATTCGGCCGTTACCACCCGGTAAACGCCTACCTACATCTGGCCCATAAACCCTTGCAATTTCCCATAGCTAGGCTCAAACCAAAGGCCCAATATTGAAAGGAGGGAACAATCGCACTTCAACTTTGAACTTCCCCACCTCAACCCCTTTGACAACTGCTCTATCGTTTTACTTACTCCTTTTCCAGTAATTAACAGTTGTCTTAATTTTTAGAAAAAGGGTTTTTATGAACTGATATCTTGTACTTTAATGTTTTATTGATTACTAATGCCCACACCGGCACAGATCTTATATTTCTTATATTTTACTTTTTGAAGTAACATTAAATGCTTTTAAAATGGATTACTGCTATGAAATTAGTCGTTTTATGTGCTTTGTATCGGTGTTTTATCATGCATTTTATTGCAAAGATTTTAACAGATCATGAATTAAAGATTTACTTACTTAAAATAGTTCATGAGCTTTTCTTTAACTTCCAAAAAAGCTTAAAAATCCACAGAATCATGTAATCAGCTTGCTGTTTCGTCACAGAGAGGAAAAGGTGGTTAGGTGCAGAAGGATGGGCGTTAATAGGACATGAGAGTTATATTCCTATGATCTGGACGGATCACTTATTAGTGATCATGACACTAACTATTCGTGGTGCACCCAACACGAGGTATGTTCAACGAGTGCTCCAACACACTTGGAGGAAACTCCATCTCGAAGAATTTCACGCGCTACTTAAAACTAACCCCCCCAAAGTTAGCAAAGACCCTGGCCTGAGCTATGAGGATTTCTGTAACTGGATCACCCAGGCTCTGGATACTTTGATTCCGGCGGGCTGGATTAGGGCACGTTCCCAGGAATCTAGTCCTTGGTACAATGCATCGCTCACTTCCCTCAGGAAAGAATGTAAAGTCGCTGAGCGAAAATGGAGAAAGACTTATGACTCTGCACTTAAGGCTCAATATGTCCAGGTACAAAAAAACTACCACAGAAACATCTGTAGGACACGAGCGGCATACTACGCTTATGAAATTGGGATTAGTCAGAATCCCTTCAAAACCATTTTTAAAATACTAAAATATCTCAGCGCAAAAAAAGCTGTTGAGGAGTCACATACCTTTCCTACACACTGTGAGAACTTGGCATCCTTCTTCATTGATAAAATTCAGAAAATGTATAACTCCTTCCCAACCACTCTATGTTTCAATGCTTCTACCACTAAGACTAACTCTAAAATCACTAATATACCTGTGATGAGTCAAGAGGATTTTCTCTAACTTTGTGAAAAAGTCAAATCAGGCTCGCCTGCAGGCCCACTAAAACCACCGCAATTTAGAGCAGCTGACATGACGGTTCTTAACCCCCTTCGAGACATCATAAATTCCTTGTTCACCACTGCCATCCTACCCACTAGATGGAAGCAGGCTTGGGTTTCCCCAATCATAAAAAACCAACGTTAGACCCCACTCTTCCCTATCGGCCTATCTCGCTGCTCCCCTGGCCAGCTAAGGTGGCCGAGTCCCAAGTCAATACCATTCTAACGAAATTACTTACGTCCAATACCACTCT
Source organism: Lissotriton vulgaris (assembly GCF_964263255.1). Classification (NCBI taxonomy): domain Eukaryota; kingdom Metazoa; phylum Chordata; class Amphibia; order Caudata; family Salamandridae; genus Lissotriton; species Lissotriton vulgaris. Next base: position 538,780,407 of record NC_141694.1, on the reverse strand, counting down.
GGACGCATCCCAGCATGGCTTCCGTGCAGGCCACAGCACCGAAACGGCAGTCTTGAGTGTGACTGAACACCTCCGGACCATTTTGGACTCCGGCAAGACAGCAGCACTGATACTATTAGACCTCAGTGCTGCCTTCGATACGGTCTCACACGAGGTGCTGTTACTTTGGCTAGAGGCGGTAGTAATATCGGGACAGGCCCCGGACTGGTTTAAGGCATTTCTGTCTGGAAGACCATTCCGGGTCTCCACTCCTCCGTTCCTTTCCAAAGAGCAGTCGATCAAACAGGGAGTGCCCCAGGGATCTGCACTCAGTCCAACACTATTTAACATATACGTCCTACCACTGACTGAGATAGCCAAGAGATGGGGACTATCGTTAGTATCATACGCTGACGATACTCAGTTAGTGGTGACTCAGAGATGAAGCTGGACTCAGTGCACACAATTTCAAACAGTCCCTTACAGCCATAACCAGCTGGATGACAGCTAACTACCTACAACTAAACGCGGGCAAGACCGAGGTCTTACAAGTAGGTAAAGAGGCGGCGGCTTGGGGAGACAAATGGTGGCCTGAGACTCTTGGCAAGCTCCCTGAGCCTAAAAGCCAGGTGAAAAACCTCAGAGTTTGGATTGACTCCTTTCTCAACTTCACCCACCATACAAAAAAGGTTGCTGCCTCGTGCTTCGGGGTCCTCCGGAACCTTAAGCCGATCCTAAAGTTTTTCGATCCCCAGACGCGCCAGCTCGTGATACAGTCTGCCATCCTTTCGCGGCTGGATTATGCGAATTCCCTACTCTTAGGGGTTAACCAGGCTGAGAAAGCAAGGCTGCAACGAGTTCAGAATGCTGCAGCGAGAGCCTTGACAGGTCTCCCCCGTCATCACTCGGTGGCAAGTACACTTACCAAACTCCACTGGCTCTCGGTGAAGAAGAGGATTCATTTCAAGACCTTATGCCTCGCATTCAGAATTCTGAAAACCGCCTCCCAACCCATGTTATGCCCACTCTTGACTGCATACACGCCTCGACGCACTCTCCACTCGGAGGGCCAGAACCTGGCAGTGGTCCCCCGTATTAAACAAGCCCAGATGGGAGGCCGCTCCTTCCGGTACCTTGCAGCTAAGCTTTGGAATGCCCTACTCCTCCAGAGTCGTGGAATAACTGATCTCTTGCCATTCAGAAAGGCCATAAAAACCCATCTCTTCTGCTAGACGGTCATGTTATGTGATTACCACTGTTCCATCTGTTGTGGCGGACTCTCTTCCTTTCTGGAAAGCGCTGGGACGCCCCTTTGCTGGGGCAGCCGTGTGCTATAGAAGACCATATAACATAATATAACATAACAAGAGGTGGCCAAGGACATCGCCGACAGAATGAGTTGGCTGAGTGATGGGGACACAAATGCCATACATCAGCACTGGTCCGGGGAGGGGGGGCGGGCGGAGGGCCGAAGAGGTCGCCTCGGCTACACGCTCTACACCGAATTTTCACCACAGGTCCACGATATGAGTTTTCTAGCCTGGGACTATGACACAATGTAGGTGTTTTTGTGTTGGGGTTAGGGTGGTAGGTGGAGGGGTGCATTTCAAAAGTTGGTTTGTCGGGGAGGAGGGGATGGGGGTGGTATGTTGGGGGGTCGGGCTGGGGGGGCTGGGGAGGATGGGGGGGCGAGGGTCCCGGTGTGTCGCACAACTGAGGGGTTTACATGTCTCGCCTGATCCAGGCAACCCCCCACGAGGAGTAACACCTCCTACATACACGGATAACATGTCTGTCAATGCCCTTAAAGTAATTACCCTGAACGTAAAGGGGCTCAACAATCCTGTCAAGCGGCGTGTGGTGCTTTCCTACCTGGAGAACTCAGGCGCCTCCATCTGCTTTCTACAGGAAACACATCTCTCCAGGGATTGGTCCAGAATGCGCTCCAGAGCTTTCCCTTGCCAATTTTACTCTTCCCCTAATGAGAAAAAAGCGGGAGTTGCCATTCTCTTTGCTAGTCACTTTCAGGGCAAGGTGGAGGACAAGGTTGCAGAAATTAAAGGCAGACTCCTCGCTTGCAATGTGCGGGTGGGGGACATGTCCTTAGTCATCAGATCGATATATGTCCCTAACTCCGGGTAAGAGTCGTTACTCAAGGGGGCCCTATTTGACGCCCTTAAACTCCAGACACGCTACACACTTGTGGGTGGCGATCTCAACCTGGTAATGGACCAAGCCAAAGACAGATCAGGTCACCAATTTGGCACCGCAGAAGCGATTTCCACACTGGGAAGGAACTGGTTGGCTAGTCGAGGCATCTCAGACATCTGGCGGGAAGCAAATCCCTCACTAGTCAATACACCTTCTACTCTCATGTCCATCACACTTATGCTCAATTAGATCATTTCTTGGGGTCCCCATGATATTGCCGCAACGATGAAGGACGTGGACATAATCCCCGCGGCCCTCTCCGACGATGATGCGGTTACACTCACGATCACTGTCCCACACGTGCCCACTCAGAGAGGCCATTGGTGCCTATGGGTGGACCACCTACAGAGACAAAGTGTTACACAACAACTGCACAAAAACATAAAAGAATACTTAGCACGTAACGATACACCTTACGTACCAGTGACAGCGGTATGGGGAACACTTAAGGCGGTGGTGCTTGGTGATCTGAGCACGATATCAGCGGCAGAGGCTAAGGAACGAAGGGATAAAAGGGAGGTGCTTTCGGCGCAATGGGCAAACTGGAGAGAGTGCACAGTCGCACTGGGGCCCCCAGGATTTGACGGCAACTAAAAGCGGCCAGAGCGCAACTGGCAGGACTGGAACTCAATCGCGTGGAATATGCGCCCCTTAGGTTGCAACATTCTTACTATGTGAGAGGCGATAAAACCGCACGACTGCTGGCAAGCAAACTTGGGGCGCGGGTTCAGAGGTCTAATATCACCACTATCCAGGACAACTAAGGACGGGAGCTCCAAGAGGACGTAAAAATTGTGAAAGACTTTCGGGCCTTCTATGCTGAGTTATACAGGGCAGATCTCTCTCTAAATAAAGGGGAGGCGGAATATTTGAACGAGGTGGCGGTAACAGCGCTCAATGAAGCTGGTGCTTCTTCATTAAATACACCTATGAGGACGGAGGAAGTGATAGCGGCGATTTCACACCTAAAGCCTCTGAAAGCGCCGAGGCCGGACGGCTTCACAGCCGGCTTCTATAAAGCATTTTGTCCCCTACTGGTACCCCTCTTGAATAAGTTATTTAATTCCTTCCAATGGCCAGGCCCCCCCACTGACATGCTTGCGGCCGATGTCATAGTACTGCCGAAGCCGGGCAAAGATGCTGCGCAAATGCGCCTCTTACAGGCCCATATCTCTGCTCAATCTCAATCTCAAACTCTTTACAGGGATCTTAGCAGCTAGATTAGGACTGTGCTTACCTTACATCATAGAGCCAGACCAATTGGGATTTATCCTAAATAGGCAATGCAGCGACAACAGCAAACTACTTCTACATGTCATAGACAAAGCCCACTACAACGACTCTGATGCGGTGTTCCTCTCTGTCGACGTTGAGAAAGCGTTTGAAAGGGTGGACAGGAGCTTCCTGGACAAGACGCTCATACGATTCGGTATAGGTGATCGCTTCAGGGCCTGGGTTGCCAGCTGCTATGATGTGCCCCAGGCATCTGTCTGATTCAACGGCATTGGTTCACCACCATTTGACATCAGACGGGGAACTAGGCAGGGGTACCCCCTCTCGCCTTAACTGTTTGCGCTATACATAGAGCCGCTTCCGCAAAGAATCAGGGACAACCCGGATATAACTGGCATCACATTCGGGGGCGAACCGCAAACCATAAGCCTTTACCCCGATGACATCTTGGCTGCCCTGGATAACCCCAAACAGTCTGTGCCAGCCTTCCTGATAGAAATGGAGGCTTTTGGGAAGGTATAGGGGTTCAAAATGAATACGGGTAAGTCCATGATCCTTCTTCTGGGCCGCAATGCTCGCAAGTCCACTAGCGTAACATTGACGTACGGGTGCTTGGCTTCTCGCACCTCAATCACTTACCTGGGAATCACCCTGACACCAAGTACAACGCAGACTGTTGCCTGGAACTACTCAGATCTCTACTCCCAAATCCAGGGAGACCTAAGAAAATGGAGACAACAACCGCTCTCACTGCTGGGTCGCGTAGCGGCGACCAAAATGTCCCTGCTTCCAAAAGTCCAATACATATTCCAGACCATCCCCATGACTCCACCGCTAGGAATGCTAAAGAAACTGCAGGACGCAATACTGCAGTTTGTATGGGTGGGGAAACGTCCGCGAATGCACAGGGATCTCGCTCAACGGGCGCCGCAGGAGGGGAACCCAGGGATTCCAAACCTTTGAGGTATTTCCAGATGACACAGCTACGATATTTCTTAGAATGGAATCGACCTGAGTCAGAAAAGAGATGGCTCTTCCAGGACAGAGCGATGGCCCAGATGTCGCTTTGGAAGATCCCATTCCTGAAACGCTCGGATAGACCAGCACACCTCAAGAGATCTCCCATTACTCAGACGATTCGCGGGGTGTGGGACGCGGTAGGAATCATGGGGGACTTACCACCTTCCCCTCACCTCTCAAACCACTGTTTGACAACCCTGCATTCCCACCGGGGATGGAGCTCTACGCCTTTGAGCAATGGAGAGCTTCCGATTGCAGGTCAGCGGGACATCTTTTTGACCTAGATGGCTTCATCCAACTCAATGACCTAAAAGGAATGTACAATCTTACTGCCCCACGGTGCTTTCAATATTTTCAGATCAGACACTGGCTGACTCAACCTGACACTCTGCACCTTGTGGGTAGGCGACTCATGGCCTTTGAGAAATGGCTATTCACAAAAAGACTGATAGTAAGGCAATTACGAATCTTTATTAAATGATCGGTCCTGAGCCACTTCCACACCGATCAGCGGGCCAAAGAGGGTGGGAATCCAAGCTAGGGAGAAACCTCTCGGATGAGGAGTGGGGGGATGTCTTCCACAGAGCGCACCACACAGCTAGAAACACTGCGAGTAAAGAAACAGCGGTTAAGATTGCTTCCTATTGGTACCTGACACCTGCCCGACTAAACAAAAGCAATCCACGCCGGAGCCCTACATGTTGGAGGGGTTGTGACGAAACGGGGACTCTAACACACCTACTGTAGGATTGTGTAGAAGTGAGAGACTACTGTACAGAGTTTCTTGATGCTATAAACACACACTTTGACACTGACATTCCTCGCTTTCCGGCGTACACTCTCTTGGGTCTCCCAAATGCACTCACCTTCAACTTACCCATCAGAGGAAAGCAAATGGGGTTGACATTAGAGGTGGTAGGCAGTCCAGCACATCATCTCGCTATGGGGTTCTCCGAGGCGTCCCTCACACACGGGATGGCTCCATAGACTCTGGTATATATTGGGTATGGAACAAATCCAGGCAACCCTCACGCAATCATCAGAGTCATTTACTACTGTTTGGCAGCCTTTCCTATACCTATTAGCCACAGAATTCAATGAAATCACATGCCCGAAGTACCAGCGCCTGCTGAGGCTCACCAACATACCCACAACCAAGAGCGTCCGTGCTTGATGGGTAAGGACAGACGTCATGTCTGCCAGGGCAGCCACACAGTGCAGTTTAGCGACACACCGGGGGGGGGGGGCGAAGAGGGTGGGGGGGAAAGGGGGATTTGGGGGTTTTGGTTTAGGAGGGGATGGGGGTGTTGTTACTTCATGGGGCGGTAGGTTACACCAACTGCTAAAGCTTGCCTCATACGAACTCTTAAGGACACTATACTTCCATACGACTTTGGGGCCTGTACAATCTGTGCTCTGGAGGAGGCGGGTTATTAGAACAACATCTAAACAACAAGGGGAATGTGATTATTGTGTTGTACTGTACCTATTGCACGAGAAATTTTATAAAACAAAGTTAAACAAAAAAAAGATTTGTTTTTACACTCTGAGTCCAGGCATACTAAACTCCATTTCCCTATGTTTTCCTAATGGGAAGTTATGCTTATAGGATGTTATAAGTAAAACTCCCATTCTTTCCTGAGGGACAGATAACCTTGCAGTGGGGAAAAATGAAATACACTGTAATCCACCACCAGGACATGTCACACACACCAGTACATGTCTGACCTTTAACATACACAGCACCCTGCTCACATGAGTACCTTGAGCCTACCTTAGGGGTGATATACATGTATGAAAAGGGAAGATTAGGGCCTGGCAAGTGGGTGCATTTGCCATGTCGACATGACAGTTGAAAACAGCGCACATATACTTGAGTGGCAGGTCTGAGACTCCCTTTCAGGGCTGCTTCTGTGGGTGGCACAATCAGTGCTACAGGCCGACTAGCAGCATTTGATATACAGGCCTTCGCACTCTTAGTACACTTTACTATGGACATACTAGTAAACAAAATATGCCAATCATGGAAACACCAATATAGAACACAATTTACAACAGGAGCACTTGCACTTTAACACTGAACATAATGGAGAAAGTGACCAGAGACATAAAACCAGCAAAAACAGAGTCAAAACCGGGAGGTCAGAAAGCAAAAAGCCTGGGGAAACACGACAAAAGATGGAAGGTCTAACACGGTGACTTTTTGGATCTCTAGTTACCTCAGCATCCAACCACAGTACAATATAATTATTAACCTACAGTGCACAATGCAAACTAAAGAATAGACTATCAGCTGGTGTCTATTGGCCTGATATCCCAGATTAGGCACGCTTGCATTCTACTCAGATCATTATCAGACAACTCCCCAATATTCTGGTACAGGACTGTATGCAAGGTACCTGACATACTGGATCTTGGAGATTTAAACCAGAATTCTAATTAGATGTCTCTTTCAGGAATGAGCAGTGTAAAGCAATCACTGAACACTTGGACCTCAACCTGGTCTCTGTGCTGTGGTTAACTACATTTTGGCAGGCCTTTAAAGTGTATGTTGTAGGTAAGGGCATAGCAAAGGAAGCAAAGACATTGAAATCGCTGTGATAATTATTAACATGACTTAAAAATTAACTTAGGTAGCTAGAAAAGATTAAACATGGGATCATAATCATGCCACACTTTCCTGAACAACTGAAACAATAAAGAAATGACATGGAGGTTGCAGAGCACGAAAGGAGATTCTTAGAAAGAAAGCTGAGAAATTGTGTATTAATAAATAATTGTGCATTATTAGCAATCTGCATAATCTTAATCTGCACTCAAATTCACACATTTATACTGACCTGATGCTATTTCATTTGAAACAATTTGATATGACCTGTTAAAGTGTGGTATCCTGGCTAACGAGGCCTCAATTGATTTTCAATACCATCTTGTAAAAAATGTATGTCACATTCACTGTTTATTTCTGCTGCATATAGTCAAGCAAGTCATGTTTGTTTATTTCTGAATGACACTGTTCTTGAAGAAGACTCTTTTCATGGACTTAGAATGTAACATTTTTCCAAGGGTCTCATATGAGGTATTGCATTTATTCACAATGGTTTACTGTTGTTTCTGTAACTAGTTTGTTCTGATACGTCCGGATGACATTAGGCAGGGTTAGGGAGTATTCATTATTCACATAGTAGGTTAGTGCTTAGGTAGTAAGGCTGTACGATGTTTTTAAAGTCTGTATTCTGATTTGTTGAACATGTATTGTCCTCCTCCCACCATGATTCAGCAGTTTTTATACTGTTCCATGAGGCGATTTCATACATAAATGCCCAATGTTTGGGGTGAGCTGTCTGAGTTCTTACTGATTTTCCTGCATATTTGGAACTTGTTCTTTTATGGATTTTGCCTATCACTATGTATTGTTCTATTAAAGAGAGCCTTCACTGCAATGACTTTAGGCATATAAATGAGAATAGCTGCATTTGAACAGCATTCCCAATCCATGCAACCAGTGGGAGTGTTTTTGTAATGTAAGGTTTTAGGATACAGCACACTCCCAAAACTCAGGGCAATAGACTGGAGAAAGGTAGAACATCCAGTTGAGTGCTGTCCAGTACACTTTGAAATATTGCATGCGCTCACACCACAGTGGTATCGGTCTACAGTGCAGACTATCTTATTGATATCACACATGGGCCATACTCCTATCCCTATCCTATTATAGGTGGACAACGCAGTTCAAATAGAACAAACTACAAATAGTCTTCGGCACCTCTTAGACTTGTTTTGTAATGTAAATGGAGGACCTATACCTCAAAGTTAATTTGTCAAAATCCTACATCATGACCGATGGTAGCCCTTGCACCAAATGAAATTCTTCTAAGATGGGCAAATCTGCCTTATCAACGGTTAAAAATTTTAGTTATCTAGGGATTTTGTTTAGGCACCTTTAAGCTGGTCATCACTCATAACATTGAGAGGACATATTGAAGCCATTTTTAGATTTGCCAGCAAGCTTCAAAATAAACCAATTGAGGCAATGTTGAATATTTGCAAGAGTGTATGTCAGCATGCATTTAAGGTACTTGCCTCTGGGGGCATAATAGCATAGAAAGTTTACAAATCATAGATAATCAAATTATGCTAGACTTGTATGAGTCCTGGGAAGCACTCCCCCTCTAATTTGTCACGAAGAGCTTGGCATGTTGTCTCTGAAAGATGTGAAAGGGCTAGCACCCCTATTACTCTGGACAAAAATGTGGCCATTACAAGAGGCTGGAAAAACAAGATCTTGCATCTGCGATTGACCGCTATTAGATGGGGCAGAACCAATACCACTACTTAAGTACGTGAGGTTTCTTTTGCATGCTTGTGTCTGTCCGATTTTTACAGGTCCCCCTTTTTAATTGGTCCAAATTTTAAGCAACGTATTAAAAAAGCATACTTTGAGCACTACAAAAATACCTCTTGTATGCACCCCAAAACATGCAAAGTATTGTAAGTTAAGCACAAGTTACAACAACCTCTGGTCTAGAGCCTTACCTGGGATGAATTATATACCCTACTTATCGTTAATAGCTTACCCTTTTTAAATTAAGGACTTTGCACTTTAAATTTGATTCTTCCACAATGGGCCCCTGGCATCAAGACCCACCCACCTGCAGGTGCGACAATATTGCAACTCGAAGTATCAGCCACTTATTTTTGTTTTTCCACTTGTACCAGGAGCCAAGACTTTGATCCTTGGCATCCTTTTTACGGAAGGCCAATGTGAGACAGTACTAGGAAGGGCTACTGATTATGCAGGCACTAGGTTCTTCGAAGTTTGGTGTGCGGGACTCAATTGTATCAAATCAGCATTACACATTAGGAGGGCTTATGAACCTTAAAAGATGCAGTTTCTGTATGAATCTGTGGTAAATATTTTACCGTATACGAGTTTGCCATATAATTTCAGACATGTAAAAAGAAATAGCTCAATCAAATGAGAGGCAGAGTCTGTGGTGTCTGAGTCATAAGGGCTTTAATCATAAATGACTCGAGTCATGGAAACCTATTCCATCAATACAAGGGTTCGGGTATGCAATGATGGCAGGAAAGATGTCAACGATTTATTAGCAGTACATGACATATATAGTAAAATGACACAATAGCATTGAATACAGTAGGCGTGACAAGTGAAATGTATATGATAAGAACACATGTGCGTAGCAAAAAGGCGTGAACAAAGGTGTGCACAAAGGCGTGTACTAGAGACGTCACAGAAAAGTGTCACAAGTGGGTGGATGCTTAGAGAATTCTTGCAGAGTCAGCTGAAACCTGTGGCCTGAATGCGCGCGCAGCTAATATGACGTGTGATTGACGTGCATCTGGAGGAAGCTAAGGGTCTGACTTTTAGCACTAGTAGAGGAGACAGAAATCTGGCATGTCAGATCGACCTGTCCCTATAACATATCTGATATCTAGTATATGGAGGATGTTTAATCTGGAGTAAAAGGTCTTTCGGGCAGAGGCTATTCCATACTGGATACATGCGTGTCTAGGTGCAATGCGTGGAGCCAGGGCCTACCATGGTAACGGTAGCAATGAATTTCATGAGGAAGACAGGAAGGCTTGGCCCTTTGCTCTGCAGCCGGGGGTATATTTACTTATTTCACTAGACAGGATTGTGTTTTCGAGGAGCTGAGCTGGCTACGCTGATAACTTGAAGGTAAAATACTGTTTTTGGCAGGCAGACCAGGCCGAGCCGGGCACCGCTCGCTTGGCAGGAAGTAAGACAGAGGTCAGGGATGCATCTCCATGCTGCAGCTTTCAGAGGCAGAGACAGAAGTGGCTTGAAGACAGAAAATCAGGGTCTAGCTCGGCAGAGCCAGGAAAACGTGAAAGTGCACCATATAATGACGGTGGCACGGCATACTTAGGAACTGAATTATCGATCCATTCATGGTGGATCTGATAGAGGACATGTTAACGTTGGACGCAAATGTATTTGCGTCTTCAGATTCGGTTGTGGAGGGAAACTACATGTACTTGAAGTACGTACATGGAGCCGTTGGGGTACACGTTAGGGGACACATTTGACCATAAAAATTTCAATTACCTCATTCCCTCCTTGTCCCCTACGGACCCTTCAGGATATGTCGATGTTCATGAGACCATCAATCTGTTCATATAACATCATCTGTTCTTCTTTCCTTATTCGGGAATGGGAACGTGAACTTGGATGGGGAACACAAGCTGTGGCGCACAAGCCGCAGATCGCTGGCCCACATTGCAGACATAGACAACAACTGAATACTATGGCCAATATGATTCCTAGGAATGACAGTAACTTCCATCCCCAAGCTGTAATCACACTGCAGAGCCAACCGGACCAAGTCCAGGAGCCTGGATTCTGGTGTATCAGATGGGCAATTTCGTGAAGTCTGGTAATAGCTTTATAGACTGATGGCGCGTTGTTTGGAATAAACACGCAGCAACTGGATCCGATGACTCTACAAGCCCCGCCCCTATCGGCCAGGATGACGTCAAGGACAAGGCGGTTCTGAAGAACAACAAGTCTCATAGCAGACTGCTCCTCTGTTAAGTTGCCCAAAGCAGAAGTAGTCTAATTCACTACCGCTTCGAGAATTCTGGTTAATCTGCGTATCAGTTTACTATTGGAGACAGTGCCTAGATAGGGAAAGAATCCTTTATTGAAATCTGTATATTGTTCCCATGTAGTTTCAGTCTGATCAACTATTGGGAGGTCTCTCTTGTGTCTAACAATATTAAGGCAGGAATTCCTGTGATATTCGGATGGGGCTAGGAATACTAGTGGCAATAGGAATGCAATGAAACAGGTACCATCCCAGTCTGGAGGTAAACGGACATAAGCTGTCTGACCACAAATGAAATAGGAATGTCGGGAAGCTTTGAATGTAGACTTGCCTTTATCACTGAATTCGACCACAGTAGTACAGTCACTGTGACCTAGATGTACTGAACCATTCTTTCTGACACACAATACACCTTTCGCTGGTAGAACTGATATGGATGGCAAGTCTGGACTGGTCTCTGACTGAACATTTAGAATCATGAGGTTAAGTGTAAAATTGCCTAATCCATACACTTCATTTTCTAGATCTGTCCCTGTCATTTGTGGAAGACCCTCTTCGTTTGGAAAACATGCTTTGTTCATGACTGTGTTCAGATTTCCCCATATCCAATTGTCTCGGGAAACCCTAGAGTCGATGTCTATAGAAGATATTAAACTAAACCATGCACCACAGGAACCATTATGTGTAAACGGGTAAGGAAAGAGGGGCAGAGCTCCCTTGTAGTTCTGATAGGGAGGGAGTCGGCCACATATCCAACAATTAGTAGCATTGTTGATCTGGTGAGAATGATGTAACATACGAATAAATCTATTGTTGCGCAGCGCAAGTCGATAAGACAATTCATGTGGAGGAAGAGCACTAAACGTGTGCTCTGCAGTGTCATTAGAAAAAGAATGTGCAAGAGGAAAATACATGTATAGCATCCAACTCAAAATGATAACCGTAAGACTCAGAAAAAACATAATAAGTAATGTGCAGACGCATCTGCTCCGGAGACTTTTACGATATTTTTGTTTCTTGGTCTCCTGTCTATCTCTCTCTCTATTTGGGTCTAACTTGTACATTGTCAGAAACTGCCTAACCGCTTCACCCGAGGGGGACTTAAACAATTAAACTGTCTGACTTACTAGACCTCAATTTCTGGCGGTACTCCTCTTGGGGAGTTTTCTCTAGAAGGGGGAGTTTAGTATCTGTCTCTGGTATGAGAGAGTTCTGGGAATCAGTATTTGGCGGAAGTCCATGGAATATTTTTACATGACTGGAGTGCACCCAGCCTTTCCGCCCCTCCAGCTTAACAGCAGTCCTGGTTGTTAACAAAACAATCTTCGGCTCCTTCCAGCGGGGCTCCAAAGGGCTCGACCGGTCGAAATTTCGGACAACTACTACGTCCCCCGGAACCAGTTCATGTGGCTTCACCTCAGTGTTGTCTGGGAAGGCTGCCGCGACCTGTGAACGACATGATTGTAGTGCAGACATCAAAGAAGCAAGGTAATCTGTCAGCATAGTACTGTCAACATCAGTGATTTTTCTCGGCAGAGGCGTCCCCCACATATTAGGAGGTCTACCGAAGACCACCTCATACGGGGATAGCCCTGTCCTAGAATGGGCTACCATTCGCATATAAAAAAGTGCAACTGGCAAAGCTACTATCCAATCTACTCCCTTCTCTTTACATACTTTGGCAAGGCGAGTTTTCAGAGTCTGATTGTGTCGCTCCACGAGACCTGCTGCCTCAGGATGTCGGACACAGTGAAACTTCCACTGGTACCCCAATAGAAGCGAGACCTGTTTCATAAGCTCAGATGAAAATGGCTGACCGTTATCTGAATACACGACACAGGGCAAACCGTATCGAGGGAAAAACTCACGAACCAACTGCTTGGCAGTGGTCGGGGCAGTGTAATCTGGGACGGGATATGCTTCTGTCCATCGGGATAGGGCACATACAACTACAAGGACATACTTGAATCCTCGGCATCTGTCCATCTGGATATAATCCATCTGAAGGACTTCAAAAGGATAGTCGGGAGGATGAAATCCACCTTGCTCTACGGGAATCCCTTTTCCTGGATTGAGCTGACAACAGATCATGCAGGTACGCACTTTCTGTTTTGCTGCTGCTCGTAAATGCTTGTTGAACCAGAGGTTCTGTAAACTGTCTAACATGGCTTTTTCTCCTAAATGTGCTGGACTATGTGCTGTATTGATGATAACTTGAACCATGGAGTCGGGAAGAAACCATGTGGTCTTTCCCCTCGTCATCCATCCTTGGTCTGTCTGGACCCCTCCTTCTTCAGCCCATTTCTTTATTTCATCTGGAGTGGCATGTGTCTGTATGTCGATGACATCTTGTGTGGGGTCCTTGACTGTCATGCAATGTGTCAGTGAAGATACGCCAGTCTTTGTCATGTCCGTCGTTTGAGTATGAGTCAGTGCTGTATGTTTCGCTATTCGATCAGCAAAATCGTTGCCCTGAGAAATCTTGTCTTAACTCAATTTTAGCATAATGGGGTCTCTCTTCTCTTCCTTTTTGTGATATACACAAACTCTCTTCACCTTTATTCTTTATATAAGACACTTCTCTGTTTTCACAGGTGAGATAGCTACCTATGATAAGAAACTTGAGCACAACTGGTGAGAACCAACCAGTAAGCTCCTCTGGTGTAGAGCACATGGGGTGTTATCTCACCTATGCCCAGTTTATGTTGTTTATACACCTGTTTAAGTTGGGTGTATATTTGGAGCGCAGTGACTGACAACCCAAAAGGATTTTTAGCAATGTGATATTTTACCTTGGGCTATAAGGATTCTTGGCAACGGAGAAAGTTTGTGGCATAATAGGTTGAAGACCCATTCCCAATCCTATATATAAAAGTGGATTCAGCCTGTTGATCAGGTGTTTTTGTTGTTTGGTGATTTTTGAGTGGGGTGACCTGATTCATTATCCATCTGTAGCTCCTTATTGTAACCACCAATGGGAGACTGAGTCCCCTTTTTACTACTGTAAATATTCAAAGATTGAAACTCAATGCAATTCCATTTTATGCTTTTGTCGTTCCAGAATGCTACTTCCTTACTTCCTAAGTGGCATTAGATTAATCACTACAGGCCACGTATCTAATCTATCTATCACTACACGCTTTTCTGGTCCTGCAGTAGTGCATGGGATATCATCCTGAGACCATTAAATTGAACGAAACATGTCGACCTAAGAAACATACCCACAAGGGATGTGTCACAAACCTAGCTACAGAGGGCCATTGCATCCCTCACACCAGCACCACCTTATTGGTTTTTACTAATGACATATTCTTCAATAAATTTTTCAAGCACCCATTCAATAACTTTTTTAACACCACTGCCACTCACCCCCATGCACAATTACGACTTTACCTAAAAGATCTCTGAAAAAGTGACCCTTCGGGTGACCTGTAGGGCATTGCAGCACCGGCCTGACAAGGAGCAAAAGCCCAATGATAAAGCATGACATCCTTCGGGTGTGTGAGGGCATCAAGGACAGGACACACTGTCCCCAACAACCATGGTAGTAGACGACAATAGCTTTCTGTCTTTGCTTCTCTCCAATAGGAACAGTGATTCTCCTTGGCTGTAGTTTGACAAAAGTACAACAATAAAGGAGAGAATATAAACTTGTGCTATTATTTTAGATTATTATTGTTGTATTCATTAATTTTATTATTTGTTTTTTTTTTTAATTGATATCTTAGATTTTAATATTACATTTCTTTCAAGGGAAATGGCAAATCGAAGTATGGCATCCCTTCCCTCATTCTTGTCAACACCTGGAGAACGGCCTATACCATGGAAACAGTGAAGGAAGTGTTCATTACATGTATGTTAGCCATCGAATGTGATAGGTATAGATCTCTTAGATGACAAGCTATTCTTCTTCACCCTCTCAGTGTGGAAGGAAGAAGAACGTATGATGCATTGCCTGAGATATCTTTGGGTATGGGGTTGTTCAGCCCAGTAATGATTTTTAGATATCTATGCGAGTGTTGGACTTGTAATTCATAAAAAAAAAGAAAATCTGCTTTTGCAGCGTCATAAATAATTTTCAAGAGTATAATAAGTAGCGTTTGGTAGCAGAAGTTATATCCTCCCAAGACGTATACATCATTATTCACAAATTCCACACTCAGCTTTTGCTATAGAGCGGAATCGTTTGGACACTTATTAATCCAAGAAACGCAGCTTCATGGACAACAATTAAAACACCTACATTGAAGTGGTCTGCTTGGCAGCAGAAAAACGAGACATAAGCTAGAGCCTACATAATCACTTGGAAAGTTACTTTAAAAATGTGAATTCGGGATTGGAATAAACGTCTTCATCAGTACTTACCAGCCGTTCTAGAAACGCTGCAGATGGTGCTGCCCGAAGACAGCATTAGAGACAAACTTCATTGATCCCCTTGAAGGCTTATTTCCTCACTAGACAGTATCAACGCTTTGCATTTGAAAATACAGAATTCCTGAGGAAGGCTAATCGCTGAAACGCGTTGAAGAGGAATTGGTTCTGTATTGTATGAAATGACCAATGAACTTGTTGTGATTTATATGTAATTGCAATTGACAAATATGTGTATATAATTACTTGTAACATGATGCATTATGTATAAATATATAATTAGTCAAAACAATCCGTTCTTTTTAAAAAAACAAAGATAAAAATATATACCCAAAAAAAAATGTGTACAACAAATAAATAGAAAGACTATATAAACATCAGGTAGTCCGTGACTTGATTCACAACGTCTGACTTGTGCTGATGAATGGATGCATGTAACCCGGTGCAAAATTGCTCTTTTCCTAAAAGTAATAAGTAGATGAAGACATAGCATCATATGTGGCTGCATTGAGAGGCCTAGCATTATCTTGTCAATTTGAACAGTTGTCTGATTCACTTATAAGAGATCAAATAGTGTGATGTACTGATAAAAATATATATTTTTTAAACTAGTGAGTAAGGAGCCTAGTTTAGAGGAGCCCATTCAAATAGCTAAGTGAATGGAACATACCTTGATGTGGTAAAATAGATGGACAATACAAGAGACATTCTGAAGGAAAGGACAATAAATGAGATAGGAGCCAGGTATGATAGGGAAAAGGAAACTGAAAAAGGAAGTGATGTTAAGAAAACAGTAGAAGTATTCAAAACTAGGACCATGAGGGGTATGAGGCAGAAGAACAACAATTGAAGGGAGGTGACATGTTTTTGATGTGGTGCTCCTGGCCACAGTGCATCTGGCACAATGTGTACAGTCAGAACTGTGAATAGTAGAAATCGTGGAAGGAGTGGCCATTTTGTTAAAGTATGCAGGAAAATAGCTGATACCAGAGATAACAAATTTGATTCAAGTAACTGAACAAGCAATTCATTACAATTGTGAGAGTATTTAGAATAATAGTGAATAAAGGTGCAAAGCCAGTAGTTCATGAAGTGAGGAACATTCCTAACATGGTGAGAGAACCTCTTCAACGAGAGTAAGATAAACTTCCAACAGATTATTGAACCTATTAGGGCCTCTGAATTGTCGCCTATTGGGGAAGAACCAAAAGAAGGAGGACATATCCGCTCCTGAATAGACTTGCAGGATTTGAATAGGAATATCTGGGTGGATAGTGATGGCGCGGGATTACCAGTCCAGGTAATCAATAGCGTACTTTTGAGAAAAAATTGAGAAAATACCCAACCACTGACAACCTGACCACCTTCAAGGACGCCACCCGCAAACACCACCAACTGATCCGATCCACCAAGAAATCGGCATTCAAGGACCGACTCAACAACAACGCCCACAACAGTAAGGAATTATTCAACATCGTCAAAGAATTTACCAACCCCACCGCCGGGACCAACGACATCACTCCCTCTCAAGACCTCTGTGACTCTCTATCCTCTTTCTTCCACAACAAAATCGTCGACATACATAACAGCTTTGAAAACCAATCCAAAGAAGAGTCCACTCCACCCACCCTGAACCAAATCAGCACTCCAACGAACTAAGCGCCTGGAACCCAATCACTACTGAAGACACCATCCGCCTGATGAACTCCATCCACTCTGGATCACCAACCGACCCATGTCCCCACCACATTTTCAACAAAGCAGACTCGATCATCGCACCCCATCTCCGCGATGTCATCAACTGCTCCTTTGAATCCGCCACCTTCCTGGAAAGCTGGAAACATGCCAAACTCAGCGCACTTCTGAAAAAACCCACAGCAGACCCCACAGAACTCAAGAACTACCGCCCCATCTCACTCCTCCCATTCCCTGCCAAAGTAATTGAGAAAGCCGTCAATAGTCAGCTCGCCACTTTCCTTGAATCCAACAATTCCCTCGACCCATCTCAGTCCGGCTTCCGAGCCAAACACAGCACCGAAACCACCCTCATCGCAGCTACAGACGACATCAGAACTCTACTG
Organism: Lissotriton vulgaris; assembly: GCF_964263255.1. NCBI lineage: Eukaryota > Metazoa > Chordata > Amphibia > Caudata > Salamandridae > Lissotriton > Lissotriton vulgaris. The sequence goes on along the minus strand of NC_141694.1, from coordinate 538,762,919 downwards.
GACAACGGAGAGACAGTCGCCCTCATCTTACTCGACCTCTCTGCCGCCTTCGACACAGTCTGTCATAGCACCCTCATACAACGCCTCAGCAACATCGGAATACAAGGAAAAGCATTGGGCTGGATCATCAAGTTCCTCGCTGGGAGAACCCAGAGAGTCCTCCTCCCCCCATTCAAATCAGAGGCCAACAAAGTCATCTGTGGCGTACCACAAGGATCATCACTCAGTCCCACCCTCTTCAACGTTTACATGAGTCCCCTCGCTTCCTTCGCACGACAACACAACCTCAACATAATTTCCTACGCAGACAACACCCAGCTGATCCTCTCCCTTACCAAAGACCCAAACACCGCCAAAACCAATCTACACGAAGGAATGAAAGAAGTAGCCGAATGGATGAAGAACAGCCGCTTAAAACTGAATACAGAATCTTGTCTGTGACTTTCGTATGTGCTTTGCACTTCATAATAGCTATAGCTGTAGGCAAATGTATTGCTTCCAATAGGGCTTGAATGAGTGGGCCATGTTGAATCTTGGCTCCGTGAGAGGTCAAGAAACCTCTTTCTTGCCAGAGGACACCGAAGTCGTGAACGACTCCGAATGCATAACGTGAATCTGTGTATATGTTTACTTTCAGGTTCTTGGCTCGTATACAGGCTTGGGTCAGAGCAATGAGCTCTGCTGCTTGAGCTGACAGGGTGTCAATGCGATGTGTTTCTATGACTTCAGTTTCAATGGTCATTGCATATGCGGCCACTAACTCTCCTGTACTTGTTCTTAAACATGAACCATCCACATAAAGTGTCAGGTCTGGATCGGATAGTGCGACATCTGTCAAGTCTTGTCTGGGTTTCGTAACGGTGTCAACTACATCTACGCAGTCATGTGGAGCAGGATCTGTTGTGCTCGATGGTAAAAGTGTAGCAGGATTTAGTGTATTACAACGTCTGATTTCTATGTGTGGTTGGAATAATGTCAATTCATAACCTGTCAGTCGTGCTACAGTCAAGTGTTGAGTCTGTGTTCTGTTTAGAAGAACCTCTACAGAGTGTGGAACTTGTACTGTCAATTGATGTCCTAATACAATGGAGTCACTTTGTCTGATTGCTAGAGCTGTTGCTGCAACTGACTTTAAACACGCAGGCAAGGCCTGGGCTACTGGATCTAATGTACTCGAAAAATAAGCACACGGTCTGTGTTTGTCTGCTTGAAGCTGAGTGAGAACCGACAACGCTGTGCCATCGCGTTCTGTGACAAAAAGTGTAAAAGGTTTGCTGTAGCATGGTGTCGCTAAAACAGGTGCTTGACATAAGGCTTTCTTTAATTCGTCAAAAGCTTGTGTATGTTCCTGGGTCCAAGGGAGGACAGTCGAAGACGCTGCCTCCTGTGTTGTCAACTGTATGAGTGGTTTAGCTAGAAATGCATATTGTGGAATCCATTGTCTGCAATAGGAAGTGAGTCCAATAAAGGCTCATACTTCTTTCTGTGTCTTGGGTTGCGGAAGATGTGCAATTAACTGAATTCGTTCAGGTGTCAGCTGCCTACCCCACTTGGACAGCAAGTGCCCAAGGTACACCACTTGCTGGGCACAGAATTGTAGCTTCGAAGGAGACACCTTGTGTCCCTTGTCCGCTAAGAAATGCAAAACTGTCAGAGATGCTTGTTCACATTCTGGTTCACTACGGGCGGTGATCAATAGATCATCGACGTATTGGAGTAGGGCAGTGTTGGCAGGCATGTGAATACTGTCAAGTTGTCGTTTTAATGCTTGGCTGTAGATGCTGGGGCTTTCTGTAAATCCTTGAGGTGCGCGTGCAAATTTGAAGCTTCGGCCATTTAAACAGAATCCGAAAAGGTATTGGCTTTCCGGATCAATGGGGACACTAAAGAAGGCGTTCTTGAGATCTATTACAGTAAAGAACGTCGCTTCGGAATCAATAGCAGTCAATGAGGACGAAATGTCTGGGACCACGGGATACTGTGGTACAATGCATTTATTTAATTCTCGCAAATCGATGACTAATCGATAAACTGGAGGTGCATTAGGATCTGTACGTTTAAGAATTGGAATGATAGGGGAATTACAAACATTGGAGTCGGTTTCTACAACCACTCCTTGTGCAATGAGCTCGTCAATGATTTTCAGTAAAGCCACTACAGCATCTGGGGTAACTTGTATTGTCGGATGCGTGGTAGTACTACTCCTGGCTTGAGTGTGACACGGTATGGAGTAATGTGCATACAGCCTACATCAGTGGGGCCTTTTGCCCATAAATGTGCAGGAACATTCTGTAACCTGCGGTCACAATCTCTCAATACATAATGTCCCTTAAAATCACGAAGGAACAACCTTACTCCTTCCGGAGAACAACAAATTACTGCTCCTAGAGCTTTCAGGGTCTTAATACCAAGCAAGTTTTCTGGACATGATTTCGTGAGCAATAAATCTGTAGTGCGGGACAATGGACCAACTGCAAGGGGAACTGGTTTCGATACTTCATTAACAATAGGCTTTCCTGAAAATCCAAGGGAAACATTCTGTGAGCCTGAGAGGGGTGCCCCTGGAACCTCGTCATGACTGATGGTCGTTCTGCTTGCCCCTGTGTCAATCAAAAATTTTCTATCCTTCCCTAATACCTGACTATGTACATAAGGACCCTCTTGATCTACAGGAACCTCAATAAGAGGCAAGCCAACCTCCCTCTCTAGGCTGTTTCATGTGTATTGCTGATAATCGGGGTAGTCGGATTGTGCATACTGGTACATCTGCTGTGTAACATGTTGTGTTGCGGCAATGGGTTGTGGCTGCGGTACCGCTACGGTCTGTTGTGGAATCTGCATAGGCTGAATATTCTGTGGAACGTGTTGTTGGACCTGGTCCTGTCTAGGAGGACGCGGTCTCTCTTTAGTTTTACCTGTGGCTATGTTGTGTTTCAAAACTGCACAATCGTTTACATAGTGACCTGGCGGTTTACAATAGTTGCATGTCCCTTTAACAGGAGCTGCTGAATTTGAATTATTGGATTGTGTCGTACCCCTTTTATGACCATCAGGTGGAACTGACTGAGCAACTAGCACTTTCATTTTCGTGTCTTTCATACGTCTCTGTTCGTGATCATGTTCCTCCCTGATTCTATTCTGGTGGTACTGTAACATCTGTAACATTTGGGAAGGCGTATTTGCTTGCCACGTGCTCTCGACCTTCATACACGGTTCTTAACCTGGGGCAGGGAATTCTCGACTAACTTTGACACAAAAAGGTGCGGGTATGACTCGCTACTTGTTTTCAGGCCACTGTTAATAATAAAACATTTCTCGAATCGGGAATAAAAATCACTAGTGTCTTCGTCGTGCTTCTGTTTACAGGCTGAGATTGCATCCCAGTCCTCCTTTTTAGTTGCCAATAATCTTGGCAAAACCTGTACTAACAATCCTGGTAATGCTTTAGTTTTCTCCCCAAGACCTAAACCTGGGGTTCGACCAGTTTCTTCGGTTTCTAATTCAGCCCAATTAATCTTTTTGTCTCCCACCTCCCATTCTTTTTCCTTGAGTTTCTCGTAAATACCGGCAGGCAATAACACTTTCAGAATTTTCATAATGTCGGGATAGGTGTAATCTCCCATGAGTAACATGTCTTTTATTTCACGGTGAAAACCTGCAGGGTCTTTATCATGACTGGGCACTATTTTCTTCATTTCTAATAATTCCATTTTAGTTATGGGCGTGTGTACAAACACGCGTTCAAGGGTATCATCGGGTTTCCGGATTGGATGTACTTCTCGTAAAGGATTCTGTTTGTCTAGGTGATATGGTTGCCTGACTGGGGGTGGAACGGAAACAAGATGTGGAGTCAAGAAAGTCCTATATTTATGACGTTGTTCTAAAATCATTTCAATCAGATCGGTACCTAGACCTCTCCATCTTCTCAGGAGTAAGTCTTGCAATAAATTATATAACGGACCTGGGTCAGATGCTTGGTTTTCATACAGTATAATGAGGTGTTGGGTCATGTAAATACCAGCTAGTCGCTGTTCTTCTGGAGTAAGACTTAAAAATGTTTGCACTACTGAATCGTCTTTATATATGCTGTCATCCCCGGCCCACTGTACTGCGGACCGGGCTAGTTCCTGATCACGTAAGGTATTGAGCTCGTGATAACCTACTCTTTCTTTCAGTACTTTATCAGTAATTTGGAATATATGTTCAAGGGAACATCGCTCTGGTATCGGACAAAGGTAACGTTTCTTGTTTTCTAAACGGATGGGTCTGTCAAAGGGCCTATCAAGAGGATATGGTCTAGGGAGTTTCTCTCTACCTACATATGCCATCATGTCTCCCCTCGCTAGTTGCGAGGTTTCTGCTGGATTCTCTGGTTCTTCCTCGTCTGAGGTTTCTTTATCGTCTGTCCCAGATTGCCTTTCAGATTCTCGTCGGGCATGTATTGCTACTATTCCTTTACGGATCTTTCTAATCATGGCATGTATACATTTCTCTGTATCATGTTTACATTCTGCAATATTCGGACTCCATTTTGACAATCTCTCCATCTCATTTTGCGGAAAGCTGGGCTGATCTTGTTCCCTTATCAAACAATTAATCAAGAATCGCATAATTAAAGTTTTTGTCTCTACTTTCTGGTGTGCCATGGCTTCATTAATACACTCCGGTCTTTCTCCTGTTCTGATGAAATGATATATATTGTCTAGATGTTCTGGCATTTCTGGTAATAACATCAAATAATCTGTAACACGTCTTAAACGTAGGGAGGCTAACAACATGGGTCCTGTTTTGCCAGGCACTGTATCATATCTGCAATCTGTAAGCTGTTCTTTAAGCTTTTCGGCTGGGGCTGCTTTAGGTGTACGCTGCATTGCTAATTCTCTCATTGTTATTCGTTGTAAATGTGGCGGGGTGCGGTAACCTCCTGTAGCACCTCCTGAGGCGGAGGCTTGAGCATAACCTGGCTGTAGGATCGGTATCTGTAACGGGGTTGGACCCTGAACAGCGCCGGGCCCAAAGGGATTAAGCGGATGTATACCAGGGGGAATAGGTGCGGGAACCTGGTGACGTGGAGGGGTCCTGGTCAGATCAGTAGGGATCTGCTGTTGCGGACCTGGGGGCAGATTATTGTCAGCAGGTGGTACGGGTACATTGATGGGTACATTGGTATATGCTGGAGCTACGTCGTCTAAATAGGAAGAAATGAAAATGTCTGCTGCAGTCCTATGACGTGATTTAGTCGGAACCAATGGAGGGGGCAGATCTTTCGGTATTTCCGGGGTCGCCTTGGGCAGGCCCTCGGCCAGGACTGGATACAGTCCCGTAATAATGGCATTACTCTGTCTGTCGTGTTGTTCCATTCTGACTCGTTCTCCTTCTTCTAGTAGTTCCTTTTCTTTAACTTTTTCGGAATCCTCTCTACTTTTCTCTGCTTTTCTGAGTGCTTTCTCTGTCCGTCTGTGTGATTCTTTACGCCATAATTCTATGGCATCTTTCTGTGACTGTCTGGCTTTCTTTTTCCATAACGCTTCCTCTACTCTCATGATGCACTCGGCATCCCATGTCCCTGTAACGGGCCATCTCTGGTTCTCTGCTAAGTCTTTCGTATAATCCACCCACAAGTCTAGGTATAATATGGCATCTAAGCCGTGCTTGTGGTACATAAAATGTCCAGGAGTGTCCCTGGGTGGGATGGGAACTGCTTCTTCGAGTATCCCTTTCCTAGTTCCTATCTGTCGTAACTTCGAAAATAAAGGCATAGCTACCTCGATCTAGACACAATAAACACAGTAAGAAAATGCAAACAATCACTCATACCACGACATTAAAACACATTGGAACATTTCGAAACGAACAACAATAACTGGATAATTGTATACTAGATGCACTGCTAAACAGTACAGATACACTGCTAAAACAGTGCAGACCGGATCTGTGTACCCAAACCCGTCTTGACCGGACACAAATTAATGCACCCGTCTTGATGCGTCCCCAGCAACGGTACTCACCGGGAAGCACGGAACGGAAGGCCTCGGAAACTCGACTGGACTGGACTGACGTCACTTGCTGCTGCTGCGCACTACGCATGCGCCTCGACGCTACAGGTGGGCCTTTCGATACCTCGGACACTGCTCTCTCGGCTGGGCTCTGGTCGGGATCCTCCGCACTCCTCACCGCCTCGTCTGGATGTCGACCGCAGTCTCCGTCACCTCCGTAGGCCTGAGGGAGATACAGGAAAACCTGCAGATGCGCATGGGGTCCGTCACGGCTGTGGTCGGGGGCAAAGCCTGCGACGCATCACCGGCGCGTGGGGTGGGGGAGGGGTCCCTGTTCGGGCGCCAAATTATGTGGTAAATATTTTACCGTATACGAGTTTGCCATATAATTTCAGACATGTAAAAAGAAATAGCTCAATCAAATGAGAGGCAGAGTCCGTGGTGTCTGAGTCATAAGGGCTTTAATCATAAATGACTCGAGTCATGGAAATCTATTCCATCAATACAAGGGTTCGGGTATGCAATGATGGCAGGAAAGATGTCAACGATTTATTAGCAGTACATGACATATATAGTAAAATGACACAATAGCATTGAATACAGTAGGCGTGACAAGTGAAATGTATATGATAAGAACACATGTGCGTAGCAAAAAGGCGTGAACAAGGGTGTGCACAAAGGCGTGTACTAGAGACGTCACAGAAAAGTGTCACAAGTGGGTGGATGCTTAGAGAATTCTTGCAGAGTCAGCTGAAACCTGTGGCCTGAATGCGCGCGCAGCTAATATGACGTGTGATTGACGTGCATCTGGAGGAAGCTAAGGGTCTGACTTTTAGCACTAGTAGAGGAGACAGAAATCTGGCATGTCAGATCGACCTGTCCCTATAACATATCTGATATCTAGTATTTGGAGGATGTTTAATCTGGAGTAAAAGGTCTTTCGGGCAGAGGCTATTCCATACTGGATACATGCGTGTCTAGGTGCAATGCGCGGAGCCAGGGCCTACCATGGTAACGGGAGCAATGAATTTCATGAGGAAGACAGGAAGGCTTGGCCCTTTGCTCTGCAGCCGGGGGTATATTTACTTATTTCACTAGACAGGAATGTGTTTTCGAGGAGCTGAGCTGGCTACGCTGATAACTTGAAGGTAAAATACTGTTTTTGGCAGGCAGACCAGGCCGAGCCGGGCACCGCTCGCTTGGCAGGAAGTAAGACAGAGGTCAGGGATGCATCTCCATGCTGCAGCTTTCAGAGGCAGAGACAGAAGTGGCTTGAAGACAGAAAATCAGGGCCTAGCTCGGCAGAGCCAGGAAAACGTGAAAGTGCACCATATAATGACGGTGGCACGGCATACTTAGGAACTGAATTATCGATCCATTCATGGTGGATCTTATAGAGGACATGTTAACGTTGGACGCAAATGTATTTGCGTCTTCAGATTCGGTTGTGGAGGGAAACTACATGTACTTGAAGTACGTACATGGAGCCGTTGGGGTACACGTTAGGGGACACATTTGACCATAAAAATTTCAATTACCTCAAATCAGTGGCAGTCAACGCTTTTTAATCTTATGAAATGTTATGAATTGTACTGAATATCTTTGATTTTATGTGACTCAGTGATATGTTTTTATTTACCATATTTTTTATAACTATGTGATCTGCCTTTTGTGTGCCTCTCGCCTAATACTATTTATCTTAACTTGACTTGATATCGCACTTTCATGATTGGAAAGGTTCACATGTCTGCCTTGAGGATATACTTGAGGTAATAAAGTAGCTGCAGAGTGGTGATGTATCTGGGCCTGTATGGATTTTAATGAGATTTTATGAAACTTATGCTGATTTAAAAAGCCCCCTCCTACTTAAGGAATATGAAGAAGCCATTCTGGAAGGATGACTTCCCACATTGACATTAGAGGCAAGATGGCGGTTTGATTCGAGCCGCAAAGCAGCAGCTTACCTGAGCTCCAGAAGCCGTTTGGATAACAGGGATCCCCACCCGTGAATACGGCGGTTTATACGACAATGGACTAATTTCTTCTTCAGAGTACGAGTTAGTGCTCTGATTTTTCAAACATACAAACATAATTTCCAGCAAAGGGGTCGATATCAAACAATTAATTTAAAAAGAAAAATGTTAAGTGAACCCTTGAAAGACTCACTAATCTGCGTGTTTTGCGCTGCAGGAGCACAGCAGCGATCTTTGGTTACTTGCCTCAACCACGCCGTTCTGAGGTCTCTCTGTGCCGTTCTACCCACGAGCACACTCTGGGCTCAGCTTGTTTCCTGCTCATCGGTTCATGGTGTGATTGCTCAGCCGGAGGAATTCTCCTTTACCTGCGATTTGTCTGTTCCAGCCCAGTCAGACTCGGCAGCTTGCGGGAAGGCACTGCAATATTCGACTTCTGCAATTAATTGCTCACAGGAATTTTCCGATATGCCCCCAAAGACGGCCTTGGCGGTTTCCTCGGCTGCTGCTCGTGCGAGGCTCGCTAAAGCAGCTCGTACAGTCAGGGAAGAGTCGGAACGGATTCGGAAAGATGGAGCCGGATCTGACAGTGCTTCTACTTCGACACGGCGGCGTAGGGGAAAAGCCAAGAAACCTTTACTTACGGAGTGCTCTCCAAGACACGAGGCTCTCGCTGCCAGAAGGAAACTGACCCCCCTAGCTCAGCCTTCTCCAAGTGGCTCAGTAATTGAATTACTAAGGTGAAAACAAGGTGCCCTCAACGAGAATCAGCCTACCACACCTAACGAGACTGAGCTCTTGAACAACAGTCTGCCCTTTCAGAATTTAACGGCAGCTGAGCTCTCCACTTCACCACCACAACTGACGTTACAAACTGTGAGTACTGGGTCTGGGTCTTTGACAGTGATGAGTGAGGCTAATACTGCTAGGAATGAGCCGGGGGGTTCTTCTAATCCTACTCAAAGTATAGAGCTGATTGAGCAAAATAAACTTGATTCTGTTGGGCTCTGTATGTCTTTTTCAGGCGAAAGTGCCAACATATTGGGAGTTGAGCATCTAGATGAGCTAGTGGTTCAAGATGAGGGCCAAGATTTGACTCATCCGGAGGATATAAATGTCTCTATGCCGGAGCAAACACCGATTAATCCCAAGATGAGCTCTGTACTAACTACTGCCAGCTTTTTAAATACAGCTCTAGAACCCTCCTTACCCCCTGCTATCCCTAAACTTGAGATACCAGCAACCATAGTGCAAGAAATACGCAAAACTGCAGACGGGGATAAAGAACCTTCTGAATTTTATTCATTTTCTGATGAAGCAGGGATAGAGATTGAAACGGATGGCTCTATAGAACTTGAGACTGAATCAGACCCAGAGCTTTCATCTGACTTAGAGGAGGGACAGGAATCAGAGTATATTTGCAGTTCTTCTGAAGGCACCAATGAAGATCACTCTAAAACCAATACTGTTCGCACTAAACCAGGGGCAAGTTCCAGACCGCTGCACAGTGGCACTGAGGGGGATCATCCTCCTCCGAAGCTGTCTCTCTCCCCTGCTCATGACTCTTACCACCCTAATCCTAGCGAGTTCTTTTCAGCAGCAGCAGTAGAGACCATTTTGCAAGCTATTGCATCCCATAGGGAAGAGATTACCCTTGAAAGTAAAAAATCTAGAGCTGTATTACGAAAAGTTTAGGGGGTAGTCAGAAAGCTTACTAAGTCCTGCACTGCATTTGGAGAGAGAGTGACCGAGATTGAGTCAAGAGTGCTCCTCAATGAGAACGAAGTGATGGTTAATACTGAAAAAATCAAGCTACAAGACGCTGAATTAACAGATATGAAATGGAAGCTCGAGGATTTTGAGAATCGACAACGCCGCAGCAATCTACGTATTTTGGGAATTCCAGAAGAAATTGAGGGCGAGAACATCCGTACATTTGTAGTGCAAATGTTTAGAGACACAATGCCTGAACTAAATGATTGGAACTTAGACTTGGAAATACAACGTGCACATCGAGTCCCTTTTAAAATACCTGCTAAACCTGGTGTATACCCACGTGCCATCTTAGTTTATTTTTGGAACTTTTTGTTGCGGCAGATAGTCGCAGAGAAAGCTAGACTCGATCGTAAATTGAAGTTCAAAGACTGCTCTTTCTTCACAAGACCTGACTTCTGTCATGCAACTGTAGAGCGGCGATGGCGTCTTCGCTCATTGATCAAGCCATTTCAGGATAAAGGAGTCCAAGCCTACTTGAATAATCCTGCTAAATTAAAGGTTGTACGTGCAGGACAGACTTCTTTTTTTACCTCAGAGATTAAGGCCAAAGCTTATCTAGATGAGATTCAGTAATCAGACCATTGAGTTATAATATTAAGGCCTGAATCTCCTTTTGTTGCTATTCTCTCACGTCACACTAGGCTTGCTCCCTTTGTAGGTGACCCTGTTGGGATTTTATATATTCTATAAATTTAAGTTGGTAGCTCAGGTTTTGCTCTGCTCCTCATCACCCAGACTCTGGTAGAGTCTGAATGCCTCTTGTTGTGAGGAGGGGTTGCTGGGGGAGGGTTGGGTAAGGGTGGTAGGGAAGGGGGGGTGGAGAGGGGGTTGCATCAAAAACAAAAAAAGAACCAGGCCAGATAAAAGGATACACAGCTTGTATGAACTATAATAAAATAATTTCTAAGCAGAAGGAGATGCCGAGACACATTTTCTATAATCAAATATGCTCAGGTATTATACGTCGTCAAACATACAGCTTTGACAATGGGTAAGCTTACGATTCAAACAATGAATGTAGGGGGGCTACTGACTACTAATAAACGTTTTCTTCTGGCTGAATTAGTCCGCTTAAACCCTGTCGATGTTTTATGTCTCCAGGAGACGCATATACCCTGGGAGAAAAGATCTTTGTTGAAATTAAGGGTATATAATTTATTAACAATCTCAACACAAACTTCAAATATAAGGGGTGTAGCGATTCTGTCAAAAACTCATCTTGGGACAGCAGTTCGGCCTATGTCAGACCCGCATTGCAGGTTGGCGGTGGCTAAACTGGCCTTGGGAATTTCAATTTGCTTTATCTACGGTTCTAATCCAGATGATCCAGCTGTTTTTGAATTTTTAGAAACAGAGCTTCCAACCTGGCAAGGCCCACTCATCATCTGTGGGGATTTCAATATCTCTCTTAAAGTACAACCTGATGTAATTCCATTTCAGCAGAAATACACAGGTCGTAAACCTAAGGTTTTCAAAGCACTTGTCAGATTGTCCAATAGTTCAGGGTTAGTCGATTTTTGGAATTACTCAAACAAAGATGACCCTGGGTATACGTATTTCTCGCACCCCCATCAGAAACACGTCAGGATTGATTATTTTTTTGTATCACATGAATTTCTAGCACACTCTTCAATTAGTAAACAGCCAAAGATCATCTCGGACCATAATTCTCTCATCTTTTTAACAAATATACCCGACCCCATCAGTTAATGCAGGTCCTGGACATTTGACCGTAAACTGCTGGCAAATACCCAATATATTTCTCATATAATACATTGGACAACACAATTCTTTGAGGCCAATCGCTTTAGCGCGTTGAGGAATACAGTTTGGGACAGCTTTAAAGCTTCCCTTAGAGGCGAAACCATTAGCTTTCAAAATCATGCTAGAAAGCAGCAACTTAATGATTTTAATTTAAAGATGCAAGCTCTAGTGATAGCAGAGCAAAAACATATCTTACAAATATCAAGAGGTTGTGATGCAAAACATGAGATGTATCAGGTCATAGCTCTAAAAACAGACCTTAATCACAATCTTAGTCAGAACGCGGCCCAAACGTACAGAGTACATAGAAAGGATGTTTATGAGAGTGGAGAAAAAGTCGGCAGACAATTAGCACTACGCACACGACAGAAGACCCCTTCCAAAAATATCAATTCTATTCATAACAGTGGACAGGTGTATACCCAAACTGAAGATATTGTTAAGCAATTTCAACTATACTATCAGAAATTATACTCCGAGGATGCCGTGTATACCGAAAGTGATTCCGCTACTTATCTACATAACTTACTTAATTCCCCAAATGATGAAAAACGCCTTGACGATGTTTCTCGAAGAGACTTAGAAAAAGAAATCACAATAGAAGAGGTGCTCACTGCTTTATCAGTAATGTCTTCCGGTAAGGCTGCAGGCCCTGATAAAATTCCAATTGATTTATATAAAATACTGTCCCACCAGCTAGGGCCGCTTCTCCATGATTTATTTCTAGGTATTCAATACAACGGGATACCTCCCGAATCCTGGAATGAAGCTAATATTGTTGTTTTCCCAAAGAAAGGTAAACCCCTGGAACTGGTTACCTCCTACCGTCCAATATCATTAATTAATTCGGACTCCAAATTATACGCTAAGGTGATGGCTGTCAGGCTGAGTAGGGTCATTGAACATCTGGTCTCCCCGTGGCAACATGGTTTCATCCCAGGGAAAGGGACTACCAACCATATTAATAGAGTTATTACTTTGTTTGATTCCATGTCTGCTACGGAAAGCCGGATGTCAATGATCCTGCTGGATGCCGAAAAAGCCTTTGACCGCGTCTCTTGGTCTTTCTTATGGGCGGTTATGTCGCGCCTTAATTTCGGCCCCAAATTTATAAAATCAATTAAAACCATGTATCACTCACCCAAAGCTAAGATTCAGGTACCAGGATCTGTTTCCGGCCACATCAGCATATCCGGGGGCACTAGACAGGGGTGTCCTTGTTCCCCCTTATTATTTGCATTGTATATCAATCCTTTAATTTTAAAACTCTCAGAGACTCACTTAATTAAGCCTGTGGTCTGCGGTCAATACCAAACAAAAGTATTGGCTTACGCAGACGACATAGCTATTGTCACTCCTGATCCTTCTGAGGCTATTATTACTATTGAAAACCTCACCACTGAATATGGAAAATTCTCAGGGTATTCCCTTAATAAGGGGAAAACTTTAATTATATGCACTAACAACATAGTCTGCATTGATCCTAGGGTGACGAATAATGCTACATATTTGGGAATTGTGATCAGCCCAGATATTAAAAGCATTATTAAAATACATTTCGACCCTCTCCTAGATAGAATTAAAATGATCTTGATCGAGTGAATAGCTTATATCTTACAATTATAGGTAGAGCCAACTTTTTAAAAATGAATGTCCAACCAAGGTTTCTTTATTTGTTCCGGGCTATTCCTTTAGCCATTGATGATAAGATTTTAAAAACATTAAATTCACTTATGTCCAAGTTCATTTGGCAAAACGGCAAGATCAGGAGGTCACACAAATTGCTGTCCTTACCTTTAGATAGAGGAGGTTTAGCTATCCCCAACACAACTTTGTATCATTGGGCCGCCTTTATGCAGATCTTTGCTCCTCTGATCAAAACTAAAAGCGTAACTGACTACAGCGTAATTAATTCAATTCCTTCTATTTATGAGCTTATTCTGGGGAGCAATGCTGACGGCTTGTTTCTTCGCTACACAGACACCTCTTATTATAGAAACTATCGACAATATACAACTATAACTAATGCCCTTAAAGTTTGGAAAAAGATTCACAAACATATGCATATTAGCAAGATCACCAGATATACACCTTTGTGGCATTCGTCTCTCACCTCCAATATCGGTTTTGATTCTACAGCTAGAAAATTGAAACTCCTGGGTATTTTAACGGTTCATGACTTCTTGTTTAAAGGGTTTGAAACTTCCTTTTGTGAATTAAAAACGAAATATAATCTGCTCAATGGAGATTTTCTTAAGTATGCTCAACTGTTTGCTAAACTTAAAACTAATATATCAACTGTAGACCTCTCAAATTTTGAATTATTTGAGTTAGTGAATAGATCCAATATAAGAATCGGCACCCTTTATGATACCCTTATGGGTGAAATCTGGGACGATCTTGAGAAAACAGAAGCAAAATGGGTAGTGAAGTTTGAGAATCCCGATGTTGATTTTGTATAAATGCATTGAATTATCAAATCGCCTGCTCATGTCTAGCAATCTTAAAGCCCAGCTATATAAAACTGTGTTTAGCTTGTATTATACCCCTGCTAAATTATACACCTGGGGGAAAAGAGAAAATGATCTTTGTCCTAGATGTGCAATGGGTCCTGCAGATAATATCCATATGTTTAGTAGTTGTTGTAAGCTCGATTTAATAAAAAGTATGATCGCAGACTATTGGTTGGTAATATTCGGCCACAGATTACCCGAATCTGACTGCTTATATTTAATGGGTCTTGATGGGTCCTTAACGTTTACCAGAAGCGAAAGAAGACTTGTTTTTATTGGTACGGCTATACTAAGAATAATTATATCAGCCTGTTGGAAAGACTCTGTCCCCCCCAGTTTCCAAATGTGGCTAGCTCGCCTCCTAGTGGTTTGTAATTATGAGACATCGATTTATGCTACCAGGGTATTGAAAGCTAGGAAATTGGGTGAGGCTATTTGGAGTCCTGTATTACGCTGGCGGGAAGGTATAGATCCTACTTTAAGAGGGAGTCAGTAATGTTTCTTCTTCTTGTGGATTAATGTCTTTTTATGTTCTGTCATACTGTTATTGGCTCTCCCTGCTTATGTCATTTTGTATGTTGGTGGAATCACACCAACAGATCTTTTTTTGTTGATTTGTTGCTGATTTATTTTTGAAATGATGTGTATCTAATGTACTGTCCTGGTTCAATAAAAAAAAAAAAAAAAGACATTAGAGGACATGTGGACAGCACTTCTCAAACCCGACAGATCAGAAGAACGCTGGGCATCATAAAGACTACTGTAATTGCTTTACATTAACAATATGGTATTTGCAAAAGTCCCAGTTATTAGGTTAAAACCACTTATGTCAGGTCTGGTACTTCCAGACCAGACTGATTTTATACCCAGCCACCCAACATTGTTACATTAAATATTCTCCTAGCAGTGGTACATCATTTAGACCGTCAATTACTGGCATAGTCCCTTCTTCTTGGCATTAAAAAATATTTGTCTCTCTGGAATAGCAATATATGTTTTAGGTATTAACTAAAATTGGCATGTAATGGCATTTTATTAAAAATTAACCTGTTCCGTAGGAACCCCTTGGCCAGAGTGTTTATCAATGGGCAGGGGCACCAGACAGTGTTGCCCTCTATCACCACTTTTATTTGCCATTTCTGTGGAACCCTTGACCTTTGTTTACAGACAGATGCATGCACATAGAGGAATTTATATAGGTGGCAGGCCATTGGTTGTATACCTGTACATGGACAATGTCCTTCTGTATATACAGAACACAACCGGAAACATGAATCCAATTGTTCAAGAAACTGACTGATTCAGTGTTATCTCTGGACTAAAAACTAATTGTGCAAACCGAAGTAGACAGAGGGTCATGTTTTCTTTACTTTTGGCAAAGTGTGAAACTGCAGTGTGACGGATAAAAGGTCCAACACCTACATCTACACCTAAAAAACGGAAAGAAGACTTAAGTTATTGAAGTGATTTGGTGGTCCTCTTTAAGGACTAATCCACCCAGTGGCAGTATCGTGGGACTTCAAGGAATGCCTGAGAACATAACCTTTTTTTTGTTTTTACAAATTTCTTTATTGGTTTTAGCAAAAGTAGAAAAATAAACAAAAAAACATAACAATGACAATTCCGAAGTGCCATTCACAAACGATATCACATCAAACAAAATTAACAAATGTGAACGGTGGAGTCACAATAGCCTAAAGCAAACATAAGGAGATGATAGACTGAGCGCTGAACCTTTTCAGACACTCACCCCCAGTCACAGATCTGGGTTGAATCTATCATCATTCTTTAGCTAACTTCGCCACCCCAGTTCATACCACGAAACCAGTCCCAGGATGCTTGTTACTGGTCCAGGGAAGACCAGCTTTGCAGTTCGGACTGGACTGTTCCCAGGAGGAACAGGGTCAAGACTGATTTGCACCTGGCTGGGTCTGAACTGAAGTGGAAAATTGAGCTAAAGAACGATGATTGATTCAACCCAGATCTGTGACTGCGAGTGAGTGTGTGAAAAGTTTCCGTGCTCGGTCAGTCATCTCCTTGTGTTTGTCATAATAGTCTAGACATGTCTCTCCTCCAACCTCAGGTGTGGTAGCATGTCATAAAGAAGAAGGCCCCTGCATTGACATGGGTGGCAGTATGGTGTATTGTGGCAATAGTTTCTGGGGGTACAACTTGATTCGGAAGGACACCGAGGAACGTGTACGCCCCAGTACAGGCTAATCCACACATGGAGATATAAGAAGATCCTGCAGGCCAGTGCCAGTGGTCACTAAAAGCCATGACAACAATTCTGAGGTGCCTGAGATCCACACCCACAGTTGTAACGGGCAGTGTTGGTGTGGCTGTATTACCTACGTGGAGTCCTCATAGGGGCATGGTCCCGCTATCTCATGTGCTGGCATGGCTCATTGTATGAGTTGGAGAATGGAACAGAAGGACCTAGGGTAGTGGTCAGGGTTCAGGGTGGACGTGCATACCTTTTTTCCTCAAAGTTTCTGATATAGGTATCCCAGCACCCGTCTCTAGCATTCCCTCCTCCTTGTCTACGTGCCACTGCGAGGACATCCAGGTCAGTACAGGCTAATCCACACATGGAGATATAAGAAGATCCTGCAGGCCAGTGCCAGTGGTCACTAAAAGCCATGACAACAATTCTGAGGTGCCTGAGATCCACACCCACAGTTGTAAGGGGCAGTGTTGGTGTGGCTGTATTACCTACGTGGAGTCCTCATAGGGGCATGGTCCCGCTATCTCATGTGCTGGCATGGCTCATTGTATGAGTTGAAGAATGGAACAGAAGGACCTAGGGTAGTGGTCAGGGTTCAGGGTGGACGTGCATACCTTTTTTCCTCAAAGTTTCTGATATAGGTATCCCAGCACCCGTCTCTAGCATTCCCTCCTCCTTGTCTACGTGCCACTGCGAGGACATCCAGGTCAGCTTTTGCCCATTTGAGCAATGTGGAGAGCCAACAGGGTGTATCGGTGGCTGTATGAGCCTTCCAGGACAAGAAGATTTGCAGTTTGAAGAGTATTATGGCTAGGTAAAGGAATCCATGAAAGTACTTTTCTCTCTTAGTCTTGGGTCTAGGACCGAGTAGGCATGATTCCAGGATCGGCAGGACCAAGTGCTCTAGCAAAGTGGAAGTAATTCTGTGACTTCTCCCCAGGGCCGCTCCAACACCTGGTGCTCCTAGACCATGTGGTCAAAAACCTTCCTCATCTGCTCTACATCTGGGGCATGCAGAGGATGCTGTAGGAAACAGACGCTTGATGCGTTTCGGTGTGAGAAGTCCCTGATGCAAATAGTTAAATTGCGTGTAATAGAAGTGTGGATTACGTGAAACCTCCTTTACATGGGTCCAGAGACTGTCTGTGAATTGCATCTCGGGGTCCGCCATTCATTGGTCTTTAGCCCTGTCATACGACTCATAATGGTATGAGTGCAATGCAACATTAAGGGCCATAATATTTTTCTTTGGGACAGGATTGGATGCAGTGGTGGTGTACTTTAGTAATCGCATGCTGTCCGGCATGATATATCAGGAAATGGCCTGCCACAATGCCATACGTGTCCATAATCTTAAAAAGGGGATTTGTGCAGCCACCATGAAAAAGTCACCCATTTGGTCAATCTCGGCATCTCTCCAAGGCAACATGTTATTGTGTTGTTGGGTCAACTCCTGGTGCTGAGTGCCAGCAACTGTCAAACTGGGATCAGTGGGGAGTATGGAGGATGGGACCCGTTGCCTTGCTCGTATGCATACCAGCACACATATCCTATCTTTATGGTGGACGAGCCCTGGGGTCCAACAGTCGCATATATATATATGTGTCCACCTAATGAATGGTTGCTCTCTCCGGTCAAGGGGCTGTGCCCAGCCAGTGCATCGACCACTCCAGCTGAGCTGCTGCATAGTACAACCCATAATTTGGACCACCCTCATGAAGCAGGCACTAGAGCATGAAGAGCACCACCAGTCTCCTGTCTGAGCCCCATATCAGCTCCAGCAGGAGACCATGGAGGTCCTAAATGAGTCGCTTGGTGAGGAAAAGTGGTAACGCTGCAAAGAATACAGGAGTCATGGCAAGATAAGCATTTTGAAGATTACCTGCCAGCCCAGCGGGGACAGCTGTAAGGACAACCATAAGGGAGGGATTTACAGATGTAGTTTGGGGCCCTACCCATGTTAACGTTGCCCTCCACAAGTCCTTGCCGAGTGGTAGATCTGTACACCCAAGTACTTCAGCATGTCAAGGTGCTATTTGAGCCCAAACCGTGGCAGGGCCCTCCTGTTATGCTCATGAACTGGAGAGAGGGGGAAAAAGCAAGACTTAGACCAATGCAATCTGAAGCCTGATACTATTCCAAATTCCTCCAGTGTCTCCATCAAGGCTGGAAGTGTGACAGTGGCATCATACAGATAGATAGGGTCATCATGTGCTTATAAAGAGATGATATGGCCCTTGTTGTGTACTTGGTGAGCCCAAAGCTGCACTTGCAAGCTCTGGCAGCAGGCCAGTGGCTCCATGGTCAGGATACAAATCAATCAACAGGGATAGGGGGCAACCCTCACTGGTGCAGCTATCGGTTATCAACTGTACCATCCTAACTCTTGCTTTCGAGTTCTTATAGAGCGTGAATATCTAATTAAGGTACCCCGGCCTGAGGCCGATTTCCTCCAGAGTTGCCAGAAGGTAATCCCACCCCAGTATGTCATACTCTGAGTCAAGCGACACCACCAACTATTCCCCCATCTCACTCAAGGCAGGTTTCATCGGATGAAGTGGTCGTCGAATGTTGAGAAAAGAATTGCATTCTGGAATAAACCCACATTGATCTACTTGTGCTAGGGTGTTAGCAACAGCCAATTAGCCAGGGCCTTCCCTAATATCTTATTGTCTATACTTAATAGGGAGAACGGCCAATATGAGGGGACTTCAGGGGGGGATCCCGGCCTGGTTTTGACAACTCTATCAGCACCTCGCAGAGCGAGTCTGGGAGCTGACCCTTCTTTCTTGCTTACTTAAAAACTTCCAAGAGAATCTGGGAAGGGTGTGCACTGAAGGTGGCATACTATTCTAGCGTGACTCCATCCGTACATAGTTTTTTATTTCATGCAATTTGGGTGATAGCCACCCGTATCACATCAATTTGAAGGGGTTCATCCAGTTCAGCTCATTAGAGTGGAATCAATCAGGGTAACAGTAGCCCGTTAAGAAACCCTTTGATTCAGTTAATGGGGACTGTCTACAGCTGCATACCGGGAGTGATAGTACTTTGCAAAAGCGGCAATAATGGCCACTTGTGTATTAACCACCATGCCATCCCCCGACTTGATTGCTCCTACTGATGGGTATGCCTGCCAGTCTTTAACGAGCCATGCCAATAGCATGTCCAAACGCTCCCCTCCACATGGAGAAGGGCAAGGCAGTGACTGTAGTCATGTTTCCCCTACGGCGCATCTAGATCCCTGTGACTCTTTCTCAGCTGCTTGTTTCTTTCCCTCCCATTGGCCCACTATGACACCTTGGTCTCAAGTAGTGTCAACTCCCGTTCCATGTCCAGCAGCTTCGAGTTCTGGGCCTTATGTACCCCCTGACGTAGTGGCAATGCATTGCTTTCTGATGACCACCTTGTGGAAATACCACTTCAGCACCCTGGAGAGGGTGGTGCCTGTGTTAATTTGGAAAT
This sequence comes from Lissotriton vulgaris, assembly GCF_964263255.1. Lineage (NCBI taxonomy): Eukaryota > Metazoa > Chordata > Amphibia > Caudata > Salamandridae > Lissotriton > Lissotriton vulgaris. The sequence continues at coordinate 538,743,205 of NC_141694.1, read as the reverse complement.
ATTGAGTAATTTGTATTAAACGGGCATCCCTGAAGGGGGCTTCCGAAGTACCTTGGTCTGGATCCTCCAGGGCTGTAATGTCATCAGCAGTGGCCAGTGATCCGAGAGGGTGCACACCAAGGACTCTGTCACAGTTATCTACGTGCCCAATGGTTCATTGCAGAGAAAAATACCAAGTTTAGCTTGGAGGTCATGGACCAGGCAATAAAACAAGCCAATGGTGTCCAGATGGTGCAAGCGCCATATATCGAACATGCTCTTGTTAACCATCGAGTCCTGAAAGTAATTTGAACACAATTAAAGTTGCTGCCTGATGTGCTTGGATTGTGAGGGTCCCGGAAAATAGCTGGGATGAAGAGCCCTAAAAAAGTAAAGTGAATATTGTTGGGGGCATAAACAACCACCAGCATGAGGGGAGCACCATCCATTTGTCCTTCCACCACCTACTACCTATCCTCAGTGTAAACTCTGTGCATGTCTTTCACAATTGGTACCCCCGGGGCAATCTATCTCATGACCCTTTTGCATATGGGATGCTGTAGTGCTATACACCTGCCCCCTCCATTTTGCATGCACCTATTGTAAGTCTACCTGTGTCAAATGCTTCTCATTCCAGTTCAGCAAGTTATAGTGTGTGGTCATATTGCCTGTAGGTGTGCACATGGTAAGTAGTGATGCATCACAATCCACAATTGCCATTCCCTAAAACTCCATTGTGAAGGCAACCCCAAACGTTCGATCAATGATAAAGAGATCAGTGCAGTACAGAGCCATGTCACAGGATTATATGTAGAAAACTTCATCTGTGCCTCAAAAGAAAAAAACAAGATTTGTAACCCCCTGACCAGTACTCCCCTGAGTGACTAGCCATAACAATCCAACAAATGTACATCAACCAAAGAGAAATGTGCAATAAAATACATGTCCTGTTTGGAGAGGTCAGGGCTCATGGATACAAGGGTCGTCTTCGATGATCTGGGCGTCCAATCCTCTCTCATGAGGTTCCAAGGTGTTTCCAAAAGTTACTGGTGAGCAGTCCACACCACTTCTCACACAGTAAAGACCAAACCCCCACGCTTCACAGCAGATTATCCACCAGTCATAGTGTCAACTCCTGACCCTGGGAGTACTCCTAAGCAGAGGTCATTGTCGTGTAGTTCCTACAAACCTATATAGGATCTGTGCATTTAGATAACACTAACAGCCCGCCCCAGCGTTGCCTGGGGTAGAAGGGGGCTGGGGGCTGCATTTCAGGTTTGCGTGCTATCCCGCCAAGGCCCCCGCCCGCCACGACATTGTCTGTGTCCCGGACAATGTTGTGGCGGGCGGGGGCTGGGGCTGGAGAGCACGCAAACCTGAAATGCTGGCTTCCCCTACCCCCGCCTGCCCTGACATTCCTCAGCAGCCCGTGCCCCACCCCCCGCCCCAACCCTGGCTGCCCCGGATTCTTACCTTGCCTCTGCTGCTCACACCGCCGGTCCATATTTCTCCGCTCACACCGCCGGTCCATATTTCTCCGCTCCGCCGCTCTGCCACTCACCACCTGTCCGCCGCCGCTCCTCCCCGCGCCATATCCGCCTCTCTGCTCCGCCGCTGGCCTCACTTCACCGCTCCTCCCCTGCGCGCCATGTCCGAAGCTCTGGGACGCTGCTCCTCCCCTGCTCCTGACGTGACGATGCACAGTCGCGGCCGGCGCTACTTTGGGGGAACTACTTTTTGTAAAAATGTAACTTTTTATATAACATTTATTTAAAAAAAATTTAAAGCCTATGACCATCTACACACCCTGCCGATTTCAACGGTGTAGCGGGTGTGTAGATTGGCGCTGTGGTTCCCGAGTTTACCTTGCCTAAAGGTGCAAGTTCTCTCTTTATAATAGTAGTATAGATAAACTAAGGGACTGGTGTCCAGACTGATTCTAGGAACCCCCAAAGGATAAGTTAGTCAGTAGACCAGCTAGCTCACAGTGCCACTATGAGCCCTCTTACTAAGGATCGAATATTTCTGGCAACTATTGAACATGACAACCCTAACCCCTCAGGGATCGTGGAAACAGTACAATACTTTTCACTCAGTCACTCATGCTTACTTTGTCTCAGAGAGATACACAGAATAAACGGTGGGGACGTTTTCAATAAGTATTTTTTGAACCAGCATATTATTCTAGTATAGAACCATGAGACAGAAACTGATATATACGATTATGAGCGCCAGTAGAGTAAAGAAAATGTAGAATTCTACCATACTGCTAAAGCAATGACTATATGCAGGCACATAGATACATAACAGTAAAAATGTGTACTCCAACAATGTAGATCCTAACTAGATGTACCTTCGTTTACCTAGCATGTATGTAGATGTATAGCCAAGAACCCTCTTAGGGTAGAGCCAACCTCAATACCTGATGTGGGAGAGTGAAGGACCCCATCTAGGTCTCCAGATGGACACCCCGCAAGGGATGTCAGACCACTGCGTGCTGCAGTGTTTGCATGCAGGGATCTCAGCGTCTCACGTCAGCATGTCAGAAGGGGAGTCTTTCTCCTCTGGTTTGCCCAGTGAAGATGTAGTGCTTATATACCTGAAAGGTACCCTCAGGGGTTCTATCTAAAAATATACAATGGGCATGTTGGGCAAGGATGACCATAGAGATGGGCCTTGTACAGAGTTATTATACGGAAGATGGTAATCCTGAGTTGATACTGAGAATCCTCATGCATAATACATGAGGCTAGTTTTGAGAGAAAACCACACAACAGTCATGTAGCACCTAACTAGGTAAATGGTTAGTGCTAGACCCGTTATGTAGAACAGTGGTAGGACAGATGTAGGTAAAAGGTCATGTAACTACTTAGGCCTATATTGGGGTACATTGGGGTTCATAACACCATGGAGCCATTAGTATCCAACTGTCAGAGGCATTGTTAAACAGCAACGCCTCAAAAGAGTTCTGGTTATATTTCAGCACCACTTGCTCTACCTCTGCTCGCTCCCTGGCCGTCCGTGCCATGAAGGGGCGGCTATGGGTCTCCCCCGCTCCTCCTACCCCTCAGTTGCAATGTCAGCCATTTACTAACATTCCAGTCATCTGGTGTGGGCTCCGCAATTCCCTAGGCATGAAACCAGACTTATGCATCTTCAGGAGTCACGAAAGAATGGGTTCACTCATCATCCATCACCTCAAGTTTAGCAGGATAGAGAAGAGCATACTTTAGGCTTAGCTCGCGGCGGAGTTGCTTGACCACACTATACTTGAGAAGATGCTGCATGTCCACAGTAAAATCTGCCCTCAAACTGCCAAGGACTTTTCATCCACAACAACTGCAGAATCAAGTCTCTGTCTCTATCATTAAGTTACAGGACACGTATTGGCCCCCGATGGTGGTGACCTCCCTGGTAGACAATGTGCTTTCTCCACAGCAAAGAATTTAGGTACATTGCCTGTCAGTACTGTTGGCATCAGCCACTGTTTGAGGAAGAGCTCTGTACTCAGGCTCCCACAAGCATTCCAGAAAGCTCGAAAAATGAACATTATTATGCTTTGAGAAGCCCTCTGCATCCTCCGATGTGGAGAGGTCATCTCCGCCCTCATGTCCTTCAGATGGGTTTGGAGTTTCTGCAATGTGGGTCGCATTGTGGTTAATGTGGATTCAACATTGTCCATACAGTCCACCAGTTTCCTGTGGTCCGTACGAAGCAGGTTCACATCCAGGGAGACTGCCTTGATCTTGGACTTCAGCGTGGCTTTTGTGTCCAGAATTACCTGCAATATCTTTTCAAACTGTAACGAGTGACTGCGGAGAGTGGCCCAGAGTGCCGACTCCATTATCGGGAGGGGCGGAAGGCCTGCTGCATCCCCAATGCCTGAGGTAGAGTTCTTAGCAGATTTCGGCTTTCGGCTTCACCATCAAACCCACATTGGTATCAACCCAAGTGGATGCTCCAGCAGGTTCTAGACAGTGGGCCATCACACCTGACTCTCCACCAGGTTTGAGTCGTGGGTAAGTGTAGTGCAATTCTGGAGCTGCACGTGTGTTAGAATAGAATGTTTGCGCATTGCCCAATGTAAGCTACTATTAGCGGCACCATTTTCTATTCAGGCACCATTTTGAATCATGATCAAAACTAATCCTTTGCTACTTCTGAGAAAAGGCCTCTGTTAGGTTTTGTTTCTGCAGTTTTGGGGGTTTAGCTTCACTAATGAATAGACTGCTCATATTAGTGCATACCTTGCTTACTAGATAGAGGCCTCTCCCACTTGTCTGGTGGCGGGTGAGGGGTGAAATGACCTTGGCTTGTATTAGGTGGTGTGAGATATGACATCCAATACCTATTTTTTGTATTTCACTGTCCAACTGCACCTGCCTCGAAAATTTCATTGTGGGCGTGCCTTTGACTAGACATGAAACTTACATAATGTATCTTTATGCTTGTTGATTTTAGTCCCTCTGCAGTTCTCCTAGTGACTGGGCAGGCTGGGCTCCACTCTGGGTATATATAAATAAACAGTTATTGGTTTGTATTCTCTACTGTCTGACAGACTCTTCTGTAGTGTAGTTCCTATATTCCCAATAGGCTCTGCGCATTGGAATAATATAACCTATAAATGTGACGTAGGACGTATGTCTACTAGGTCTCTATCGAATATATTAGACTTAATTGTTAGTGCCAGCTAGCTCAGAGGTCACTCTAAACTTTCTTGAATGAACAAGAAGGGATTAGTTTTCTGACAACCACATAAACATGACAACTTTGTTTCCCCAAGATAAAACGTATCTTCAGAGTCGTGGAAACAATTGATAGATATTTTACTCAATAGTATGTAAGAGCAGAGAGGCGCACACAATGAAGTCAGTAGTATAAGAAAGTCCAAAAAAACATGTAGATCTTCAGTTCTTATTTCTAAAAGTATTCTTTATTTTCACGTACAACGGCACAGCCAACGTGTTTCATTCCCATTCGTGCCTTGGGAATTTCATCAGGGCATATACTAGACCGTCTAGTCCGTACGGTATTTCTCGAGGTCGTTCCTCTTCGAAAACAGTTTAAAGGACAGTCACGGTAGGTCACAGTGTGTACCTGAAGAATGCTTTGTGCTTGATTCCAAGTGGAATGATGATTCGAGTCCCCCGGATTATCTGGTCACTGTCACTATGGCAAGTCAAGAAGGATAAGGATTCCGGACCCCTCGGGGGAACTCCAGAGCGGAGGGGGGGTCTGAACGCTCGGTAAGATATCCGGCTTCAGTGGGGTTGTAAATAGCGTAGTAACGCGACGGTGCCTTTGATATGGTCTCCGTTCTCCGCCGCTCCTCCTCATGGAATGCTGGATATTTTACTCAGTCAATCGTCATGCTTCGTTTCACCAGAGGTGCAGAGAAATAGAGAGACGGCATTTTCAATGAAAGTATTTATTGCACAGTATTCTTTCTCATGCAGAGGAAATGAACTGCTACAATCGCAAGACTGGCTGTTAAGTATAATGCGTACAGCAAGAAGAGTATTATAAAATAATACTGTAAAAGCATGGTATGGTTTCTAAGCCATAAAATATATACATAAATAAATAAAGACTAAAAGTACTCAACTGGTGCTTCTAAAATATGCCTAGCCCGATGTACCTAACCTAAGTCTAGTATGAGGGAAGAAGTAATTGTGGTGTAGCATAAATGTAATATTCTTTATGCCAAGAATCTATCCAAGATTTCTCTTAGGGTCTAATCAGCTCCGTAACTTGGTTTAGAATGAAGGAGGTCTGGTATCTCTCTGTTTCAGGACTCGATTTCCCAACACCCCGCAAGGGGAGCCTGGAAACACTGGAGCTGGATTTATCGGCAAGAGAAAAGACAGTGTCTCTCTCAGTGCGTCTGCTGGAGGGTCGGCTTCCTTCTGCGCTTGCTGTAGCGAGGTGCGTCGGGCAAGTAGAGAGTCAAACTACTCTGAAACCACTGTGTGTTTGCTAGGGCAAGTGTGGGCATATTTATACCTTGAAGATGCCGAGTTTGACGTAAAGGTGGACATAATAACGTCGTCAAAGAATCTCAGTTCTTTGAAAACTCAATGAGTTCTTGGACAAATCAATATTCAAGCAAGGGGAAGTCCCTAACTGCTGTGGATTTTCGGAACTAGTGGAAGTAGCCCTGCCGTATTTGGACTGCATGATCTATATCTAAATATGGTTATGATTTCTATGCCTATATAAGGACATGGTGATTTATCTATACTACTATTATAAAGAGAGAACTTGCACCTTTAGGCAAGGTAAACTCGGAAACCACAGCGCCAATCTACACACCCGATACACCGTTGAAATCGGCAGGGTGTGTAGATGGTCATAGGCTTTAAAATGTTTAAAAATAAACGTTATATTAAAAGTTACATTTTTACAAAAAGTAGTTCCCCCAAAGTAGCGCCGGCCGCGACTGTGCTTCGTCACGTCAGGAGCAGGGGAGGAACAGCGTCCCAGGAGCGGCGGACATGGTGCGCAGGGGAGGAGCGGTGAAGTGAGGCCAGCGGTGGAGTGGAGAGGCGAATATGGCGCAGGGAGGAGCGGCGGCGGACAGGTGGTGAGTGGCAGAGCGGCGGAGCGGAGAAATATGGACCGGCGGTGTGAGCAGAGAAATATGGCCCGGCGGTGTGAGCAGCAGAGGCAAGGTAAGAATCCGGGGAAGCCAGGGTCGGGGCGGGGGGGCGGGGCACGGGCTGCTGGGGAATGTCAGGGCAGGCGGGGGTAGGGGAAGCCAGCATTTCAGGTTTGCGTGCTCTCCCGCCCCAGCCCCCGCCCGCCACAACATTGTCCGGGACACAGACAATGTCGTGGCGGGCGGGGGCCTGGGCGGGAGAGCACGCAAACCTGAAATGCAGCCCCCAGCCCCCTTCTACCCCAGGCAACGCTGGTGCGGGCTGCTAGTATCTATATAAGGGCATGAATCTGGAAAATTACACTAGGGTCCTAAATTCTATACAACACTTCATTTAGTATAGAAGGCTGAGAGGACCCGGGTGACCCTAATTGGGCCACTTCCTTCATGTGGTGTCTGTCACACCCCCTCATAGGAACTGAATGTAAAAGCTTGTGGAATATTATCAAAAATGCAAACAAATAATATAATCTGCTATCAATTAAAAGGCAACTATAGGTGTTCAATGGCTAAAGGGTAACCCACGAAAAGTAAGGGATTCAAGCTACTACAGCCCATGCAAAAGCTGTAATATTTGGTATCTCCATAGTCAGAGATGTAAGAAAACTCAAGAAAGGGTGCCAGTTGGCATAAAAAAACTGTGCTCACCAATCCAACATAAGGCTATGTCCAGTTGAACCCAGGTAATTTATAATCCTTGATGATATAAAATATTATAGTCGGTATGGGCCAATAAATCTGCTATTTTCCAAAGGAACCAGATGTGAAAGTTTGCGGAATTAAATAAAAATGTGAAAAGAGACTGCAATCTACAGTTGGTCAATGGCTAAAAGGAAACCCTTGAAAAGTAGGGGATACAAGATATTACAGCAATGCATGAGTCATAATATATGGTTTCCCCATGGTAAAAGTTGTTGCAAAACTCAAGAAGGATGCCAAATTAAATCCTAGTAAGTTCTGAGCCAAGAAACACTTGGATACCATATATTATAGGCTACTATATTTGGTATTCTCTAAAGGAACCGGATTTAAAACCTTGTGGAATGTTGTGTAAAATGTGAATAAATACTGTAGTATGCTGTCAAATAAAGGACAATTTCAAGTGGTCAATGGCTAAAGGGTTACCCAATGAAATGCAGGGTATACCAGATATTACAGTAATGAGTGAGCCATCATATTTGGTATATCTTTGTAAAAGATGTTGGAAAGGAAAAGGAATAGTGCTATTTGGCATAGAAAAACTGTGCTCACCCATAGCACATAGGACCATGTCAAATTGAATACTGGTAAGTTTTAACCCCAGAAACTCAGGGGATACCAAATATTAAAGCCGGTATAGGCCGTTATATAGGGTATCCCCTTCGAGAACCTGACATACAATCTTGTGGAATATTGTAAAAAAATGTGAAAATATACTGTAGTCTCTTAACAAAGAAAAGACAACTTTAAGTGGTCAATGATTAAAAGGTAATCCATGAAACATAGGGGATACAAGATATTACAGCAATGCATGAGGCATAATATTTGGTATCCCCATTGTAAACGATGTTGGAAGAAAAAGGAAGGATGCTCTTTGCCATAGAAATACTGGGCTCATCCATCCAACATAAGACCATGACAAATTGAATACTTGTAAGTTCTAACCCCAGAAACCCGGGGATACCAAATATTATAGCTTGTATAGGCCATTATATATGGTAACCCCTAAGAGAACCAGGCATAGAATCTTGTGGAATGATGTAAAAATGTTGAAAATATAGAGTTGTCTGCTATCATACAAAAGGCAACTTACAGTGGTCAATGGCTAAAATGTAACTCATTAAACGTAGGGGATACAACATATTACAACAATGCGTGAGCCATAATATTTGGTATCCACATTGTAAACGACATTGGAAAGCAAAAGGAAGGGTGCTATTTTGCATAGAAATACTGTGCACACCCGTCTTACATAAGACCATACCAATTCAAATCCTGGTAAGTTCTAACCCAAGAAACATAGGGGATACCAAAAATGATAGCCGGTATAGGCCATTATATATGGTATCCCCTAACAGAACTGGACATACGATCTTGTGGAATGATGTAATACATTTGAAAATAGACAGCTCGTCGGCTATAATATCAAAGGCAACTTCAAGTGGTCAATGGCTAAAGGGTAACCGATGAAACATAGGGGATAGAAGATATTACAGCAATGTATGAGCAATAATATTTGGTATCCCCAGTGTAAAAGATGTTGGAAAGCAAAAGGAATGGTGCTATTTGGTATAGAAATACTGTGCTCACTCATAGCACATAGGACCATGTCAAATTGAATACTGGTAAGTGCTAACCCCAGAAACACAGGGGATACCAAATATTATAGCTGGTATAGGCCATTATATATGGTATCACCATAGAGAACCTGATGTACAATCTTGTGGAATAACGTAAAAAATTTGAAAAGATACTGTTTTGTCTTATCAAAGGAAAGCCTACTTTAAGTGGTCAATGGCTAAAGGGTAACCAATCAAACGTAGGGGATACGAGATATTACATCAATGCATTAGCCATAATATTTGGTAAACGATGTTGGAAAGCAAAAGGAAGGGTTTTCTTTGCCATAGAAATACTGGGCTCATCCATTCAACATAAGACCATGTCAAAGTGAATACTGGTACGTTCTAACCCCAGAAACACAGGGGACACCAGATATAATAGCTGCCAGAGGCCATTATATTTGGTATTCCCCTTAGGGAACCAGATGTAAAATCTTGTGGAATGATTTAACAATTGTACAAAGATACTGTAGTCTGCTATCAAACAAAAGGCAACTTCAAATGGTCAATGGCTAAAGGGTAACGCATGTAACGTAGGGGATACGAGCTATCACAGCAATGCGTGAGCCATAATATTTGGTACCGCCATTGTAAACGATGTTGGAAAGCAAAAGGAAGGCATACAAGTACTGTGCTCACTTATTCAACATAAGATGATGTCAAATTAAATCCTGGTAAATTCTAACCCAAGAAACACAGGGGATACCAAATATTATAGGTGCTACAGGCCATTATATATGGTATCCCCTAAGGGAACCAGAGGCACAATCTTGTGCAGTGATGAAAAAATGTCAAAAGTTACTGTAGTCTGCTCTCAAGTAAAAGACAACTTCAAGTGGTCAATGGCTAAAGGGTATCCCATGATACTTAGGAGATACAAGATATTACAGCAATGCGTGAGCCATATATGTGGTATCCCCATAGTAAACGATGATGGAAAGCAAAAGGAAGGGTTATATTCAGCATAGAAACTCTGTGTTCACCCATCCTGCATAAGACCATGTCAAATTAAATCCGGGTAAGTTCTAACCCAAGATAGAAAGGGGATACCAAATATTATAGACCGTATCGGCCATTATATATAGCTTCCCCTAAGGGAACCGGACGTACAATCTTGTGGAATGATGTAAAAAGTGTGAAAAGATACTGTAGTCTGCTGTCAAATAAAAGACAACTTCAAGTGGCCAATGGCTAAAAGGTGACCCATGTAACGTAGGGGATATGAGGTATTACAGCAATGCATGAGCTATAATATTTGGTATCCCCATTGTAAACGATATTGGAAAGCGAAAGGAAGGACGCTGTTTGGCATACAAGTACTGTGCTCACCCATCCAACATAAGACTATGTCAAATTGAATCCTGGTAAGTTTTAAAACCAGAAACACAAGGGATACCAGATGTAATAGCTGGTAAAGGACATAATATACAGTATCGTCTAAAGGAACCGGATGTAAATCTTGTGGGATTCATGTAAGAAATCCAAAAAGATACTGTAATCTGCTATACAATAAAAGGCAATTTAAACTGGTGAACGGCTAAAGGGAAACCACTAAAACATTGGGGATACGAGAAATTAAAGCAATGTGTGAGCCATAATATTTGGTATCCGCATTGTAAACGATGTTGGAAAGAAAAAGGAAGGCCCCTATTTGGCACAGAAGTACTGTGCTCACCCATCCAAAATAAGACTATGTCAAATTGAATCCTGGTAAGTTCTAACCCAAGAAACACAGGGGATACCAAATACTATAGCCGGTACAGGCCATTATATATGGTATCCCCTAAGGGAACCAGAGGCACAATCTTGTGCAGTGATGAAAAAATTTGAAAAGTTACTGTAGTCTGCTCTCAAGTAAATGACGACTTCAAGTGGTCAATGGCTAAAGGGTATCCCATGAAACTTAGGAGATACAAGATATTACAGCAATGCGTGAGCCATATATGTGGTATCCCCATAGTAAACGATGATGGAAAGCAAAAGGAAGGGTTATATTCAGCATAGAAACTCTGTGCTCACCCATACTGCATAAGACCATGTCAAATTAAATCCGGGTAGGTTCTAACCCAAGATACAAAGGGGATACCAAATATTATAGACCGTATAGCCCATTATATATAGCATCCCCTTAGGGAACCGGACGTACACTCTTGTGGAATGATGGAAAAATTGTGAAAAGATACTGTAGTCTGCTGTCAAATAAAAGACAACTTCAAGTGGCCAATGGCTAAAAGGTAACCCATGTAACGTAGGGGATACGAGGTATTACAGCAATGCATGAGCTATAATATTTGGTATCCCCATTGTAAACGATATTGTAAAGCAAAAGGAAGGACGCTATTTGGCATACAAGTACTGTGCTCACCCATCCAACATCAGACTATGTCAAATTGAATCATGGTAAGTTCTAACCCAAGAAACACAGGGGATACCAAATATTATAGGCTGTATAGGCCATTATATATAGTATTCCCTAAGGGAACCGGACGCACAATCTTGTAGAATGATGTAAAAAATGTGAAAAGATACTGTAGTCTGCTGTGAAATAAAAGACAACATCAAGTGGCCAATGGCTAACGGGTAACCCATGTAACGTAGGGGATACGAGGTATTACAGCAATGCGTGAGCCATAATATTTGGTATCCCCATAGTAAACGATATTGGAAAGCAAAAGGAAGCCCGCTATTTGGCATACAAGTACTGTGCTATCCCATCCAATTTAAGACTATGTCAAATTGAATCATGGTAAGTTCTAACCCAAGAAACAGAGGGTATACCAAATATTATAGCCGGTATAGGCCATTATATATGGTATCCTCTAAGGGAACTGGACGTACAATCTTGTGGAATGATGAAAACATGTGAAAGTTTACTGTAGTCTGCTATCAAGTAAAAGGCAACTTCAAGTGGTCCATGGCTAAAGGGTAACCCATGAAACGTAGAGGATACAAGATATTACAGCAATGCGTGAGCCGTAATATTTGGTATCCCCATTTTAAAAGATGCTGGAAAGCAAAAGGGAGGGTGCTATTTGCCATAGAAATAGTGTGCTCACCCATCCAACATAAGAACACGTCAAATTGAATCCTGGTAACTTCTACCCCAAGAAACACAGGGGATACCAAATACTATAGGCGGTATAGGCAATTATATTTGGTATTCTCTAAGGGAACCGGATGTAAAATCTTGTGGAATTATGTAAAACATTTAAAAAGATACTGTAGTCTGCTATCAAACATAAGGCAACACCAAATGGTCAATGGATAAAGGGTAACCCATGTAACGTAGGGGATACGAGATATTACAACAATGCATGAGTCATAATATTTGGTATCCCCATTGTAAATGATGCTGGAAAGCAAAAGGGAGGGTGCTATTTGCCATCGAAATACTGTGCTCATCCAGTCAACATAAGACCATGTTGAATTGAATATTGCTAAGTTGTAACCGCAGAAACACAAAGGATACCAAATATTATAGGCTGGAAAGGCCAATAAATTTGGTATCCCCTAAGGGAACCAGATGTAAAATCTTGTGGAATAATGTGAAATATGTGAAAAGATACTATAGTCTGCTATCAAATAAAAGGCAACTTCAAGTGGTCAGTGGCTAAAGTGTAATCCATGGAAATGTAGGTGATATGAGATACTCCAGCAATGCGTGAGCCATAATATTTGGTATACCCATTGTAAAGAATGTTGGAAAGCAGATGGAAGGGTGCTATTTGGCATAGAAATACTGTGCTCAACCATCCAATATAAGACCATGTCCAATTGTATCCTGGTAAGTTCCTACCAGAGGAACACAGGGGATACCAAATATTATAGGTAGCGGAGACCATTATATTTGGTATCCCTCTAAGGCAACCGGATGTAAAATCTTGTGGAATGATTTAAAAAATGTGAAAAGCTACTGTAGTCTGCAGTCAAATAAAAGGCATATTCAAGTGCCTATGGCTAAAGGGTTACCCATGAAACATAGGGGATACAAGATATTACAGAAATGCTTGAGCCATAATATTTGGTATCCCCATAGTAACCGATGTTGGAAAGCAAAAAGAAGGGTACTGTTTGGCATAGATATACTGTGCTCACCCATCCAACATGAGGCCATCTCAAATTGAATCCTAGTAGGTTCTAACCCGAGAAACACAGAGGATACCAAATATTATAGGTAGCAGAGACCATTATATTTGGTATCCACGTAAGGAAACCGGATGTAAAATCTTGCGGAATGATTTTAAAAATGTGAAAAGCTACTGTAGTCTGCTGTCAAATAAATGGCTACTTCAACTGGCTGGTGGCTAAAGAGTAACCCATGAAACATACAGGATGCAAGATATTACGGCAATATGTGAGCCATAATATTTGGTATCAAAAGCAAGGGTACTATTTGCCATAGAAATACTGTGGTCACCCATCCAATGTAACAACATGTGAAATTGAATCCTGTTCAATTCTCACCCAAGAAACACAGGGGATACCAAATATTATAGGCGGTAAAGGCCATTGTATTTGGTATCCCCAAAGGAAACCAGTTGTAAAATCTTCTGGAAGGATGTAAAAAATGTGAAAAGCTACTGTAGTCTGCTAACAAATAAAATGTAACTTCAACTTGTGAATATCTAAGGGTTGCCGATGAAACGTTGGGGATACTTGATATTACAGTAATGCGTGAGCCATAATATTTGGTAGCGCCATTGTAAACGATGTTGGAAAGCCAAAGGGAGGGTGCAATTTGCCATAGAAATACTGTGGTCACCCATCCAACATAAGACCATGTCAAATTGAATACTGGTAACTTCTAACCATAGAAACACTGGGGATACCAGATATTATAGCTGTTACCGGCCACGATATTTGGTATCCCCGAAGGGAACCAGATGTAAAATCTTGTGGAATGATATAAAAAATGTGAAAAAATATTGTAGTCTGCTATCAAATAAAAGGCAAATTCAAGTGGTCAATGGCTAAAGGGTAACAGATGAAACGTAGGGGATACGAGATATTACAGTAATGCGTGAGCCATAATATTTGGTATCCTCATTGTAAACGATGTTGGAAAGCAAAAAGGAGGGTGCTATTTACCATAGAAATACTGTGCTCACCCATCCAACATAAGACCATGTCAAATTGAATACTGGTCAAATCTAATCCCAGAAACACTGGGGATGCCAGATATTCTAGCTGTTATAGGCCACTACATTTGGTACCCCCTAAAGGAACCAGATATAAAATCTTGTGGAATGATGTAAAAAATCTAAAAATATGCTGCAGTCTGCTTTCAAATAAAAGGCAATGTCAAGTCTCCAATGGTTAATACATGAAAAGTAGGGGATACGAGGTATCGCAGAAATGAGTATCCCCATTGTAAACAATGTTGGAAAGCAAAAGGAAGGGTACTATTTGGCACAGAAATACTGTGCTCATCCATCTAAAATAAGTCCATGCCAAATCAAATCCTGGCAAGTTCTAACCCAAGAGACACAGGGGATACCAGATATTATAGATGGTATAGACCTTTATATATGGTATCCACAAAGGGAACCAGATGTAAAAACTTGCGGAATGATGTAAAAAAAAATTGAAACACCCATAGCACCTAAGACCATGTCAAATTGAATACTGGTAAGTTCTAACCCCAGAAACACAGGGGATACCAAATATTATAGCTGGTATAGGCCATTATATATGGTATCCCTATTGAGAACCAGACATACAACCTTGTGGAATAACATAAAAAATGCAAAAAGATACTGTAGTCTCTTATCAAATAAAAGACAACTTTAAGTGGTCAATGGCTAAAGGGTAACCAATGAAACGTATGGGATACGAGATATTACAGCAATGCGTGGACCATAATACTTGGTATCCCCTTTGTAAACGATGTTGGAAAGCAAAAGGAAGGATGCTCTTTGCCATAGAAATACTGTTTACAACAAGGGGTGGTGAGGGACAGAGTCTCTGAATTAAGCAGAAAGCTCTCACCCAGTCAAGAGATCAGGGCTAGATCCAACACCGTTTTTTAGCTCACTGCACCATCCCAGTTTCAGAACCTGGCTGTATGCAAATTAGTCTGTTCCTGTCCCAGTGCATGATGGGAACAGGGCAAACCAAACTACAAACGCCAATTCTTACACTGGGAAGGAAACAAGCTCCCGGGGACCGGTTTCTGGCATTACAGCCGTCTTCGGCCCGGTTTGCTTGAATCCTGATGGTGCAATGAGCAAGGGTCTCACATCTGAGAATACCCTTCCACGCTTAGGGTGGACAAAAATATTTACAACAAGGGGTGGTGAGGGACAGAGTCTCTGAATTAAGCAGAAAGCTCTCACCCAGTCAAGAGATCAGGGCTAGATCCAACACCGTTTTTTAGCTCACTGCACCATCCCAGTTTCAGAACCTGGCTGTATGCAAATTAGTCTGTTCCTGTCCCAGTGCATGATGGGAACAGGGCAAACCAAACTACAAACGCCAATTCTTACACTGGGAAGGAAACAAGCTCCCGGGGACCGGTTTCTGGCATTACAGCCGTCTTCGGCCCGGTTTGCTTGAATCCTGATGGTGCAATGAGCAAGGGTCTCACATCTGAGAATACCCTTCCACGCTTAGGGTGGACAAAAATATTTACAACAAGGGGTGGTGAGGGACAGAGTCTCTGAATTAAGCAGAAAGCTCTCACCCAGTCAAGAGATCAGGGCTAGATCCAACACCGTTTTTTAGCTCACTGCACCATCCCAGTTTCAGAACCTGGCTGTATGCAAATTAGTCTGTTCCTGTCCCAGTGCATGATGGGAACAGGGCAAACCAAACTACAAACGCCAATTCTTACACTGGGAAGGAAACAAGCTCCCGGGGACTGGTTTCTGGCATTACAGCCGTCTTCGGCCCGGTTTGCTTGAATCCTGATGGTGCAATGAGCAAGGGTCTCACATCTGAGAATACCCTTCCACGCTTAGGGTGGACAAAAATATTTACAACAAGGGGTGGTGAGGGACAGAGTCTCTGAATTAAGCAGAAAGCTCTCACCCAGTCAAGAGATCAGGGCTAGATCCAACACCGTTTTTTAGCTCACTGCACCATCCCAGTTTCAGAACCTGGCTGTATGCAAATTAGTCTGTTCCTGTCCCAGTGCATGATGGGAACAGGGCAAACCAAACTACAAACGCCAATTCTTACACTGGGAAGGAAACAAGCTCCCGGGACCGGTTTCTGGCATTACAGCCGTCTTCGGCCCGGTTTGCTTGAATCCTGATGGTGAAGAATTGGCTTGGTAGTTTAGTCTGCCCTGTTCCCATGATGCACTGGGCCAGGGACAGACTGATTTGCATATAGCCAGGTTCTGAGCTGGGATGGTGCAGTGAGATAAATAATGGTGATGGATCAAGCCCTGATCTTTGGACTGGGTAAGAGTGGTCTGCTTAATTCAGACACTCTGTTCATCACCACCCCCTTTTCTGAATCGTTTTTGGCCACTATAGGTGTGGCAGGGTATACTCAGACATGAGTCCCTTTCTCACTGCACCATCAGGATTCAAGCAAGCCGGGCCGAAGAAGGCTGAAATGCCAGAAACCGGTCCCCGGTAGCTTGTCTCCTTTCCGGTGAAGAATTGGCTTGGTAGTTTAGTCTGCCCTGTTCCCATGATGCACTGGGCCAGGGACAGACTGATTTGCATATAGCCAGGTTCTGAGCTGGGATGGTGCAGTGAGATAAATAATGGTGATGGATCAAGCCCTGATCTTTGGACTGGGTAAGAGTGGTCTGCTTAATTCAGACACTCTGTTCATCACCACCCCCTTTTCTGAATCGTTTTTGGCCACTATAGGTGTGGCAGGGTATACTCAGACATGAGTCCCTTTCTCACTGCACCATCAGGATTCAAGCAAGCCGGGCTGAAGAAGGCTGAAATGCCAGAAACCGGTCCCCGGTAGCTTGTCTCCTTTCCGGTGAAGAATTGGCTTGGTAGTTTAGTCTGCCCTGTTCCCATGATGCACTGGGCCAGGGACAGACTGATTTGCATATAGCCAGGTTCTGAGCTGGGATGGTGCAGTGAGATAAATAATGGTGATGGATCAAGCCCTGATCTTTGGACTGGGTAAAAGTGGTCTGCTTAATTCAGACACTCTGTTCATCACCACCCCCTTTTCTGAATCGTTTTTGGCCACTATAGGTGTGGCAGGGTATACTCAGACATGAGTCCCTTTCTCACTGCACCATCAGGATTCAAGCAAGCCGGGCCGAAGAAGGCTGAAATGCCAGAAACCGGTCCCCGGTAGCTTGTCTCCTTTCCGGTGAAGAATTGGCTTGGTAGTTTAGTCTGCCCTGTTCCCATGATGCACTGGGCCAGGGACAGACTGATTTGCATATAGCCAGGTTCTGAGCTGGGATGGTGCAGTGAGATAAATAATGGTGATGGATCAAGCCCTGATCTTTGGACTGGGTAAGAGTGGTCTGCTTAATTCAGACACTCTGTTCATCACCACCCCCTTTTCTGAATCATAGAAATACTGGGCTCTTCCATCCAACAAAAGATCAAATTGAATACTGGTAAGTTCTAACCCTAGAAACAGGGGATGCCAGATATAATAGCTGGTATAGGCCATTATATTTGGTATCCCCTAAGCAAACCGGATGTAAAGTCTTGTAGAAAGATGTCAAAAATCTGAAATGATGATGTAATCTGCTTTCAAATAAAAGGCAACTTCAAGTGTCCAATGGTTAATGGGTAACCCCTGAAAATGTGGGGATATGTGATATTGCGGCAATGCGTTAGCCATAATTTTTGGTGTCCCCATTGTAAACGATGTTGGCAGCAAAAGGAAGTGTACTATTTGGCCCAGAAAAACTGTGCACACCCATCTAACATGGGAGTATGCCAAATCGAATCCTGGCAAGTTCTAACCCAAGAAACATAGGGGATACCAGATATTATAGCTGGTATAGGCCATTATATATGGTATCCCCAAAGGGAACCGGATATAAATCTTGTGGAATGATGTAAAAAAAGGTGAAAATATACTATAGTCTGCTATCAAAAAAAAGACAACTACATGTTGTCAATGACTAAGGGGTAACCCATGAAACATAGGGGATACAAGATATTACAGGAATGCATGAGGCATAATATTTGGTATCCCCATTGTAAACAATGTTGGAAAGCAAAAGGAAGGGTGCTCTTTGCCATAGAAATACTGGGCTCATCCATCCAACATAAGACTGTGTCAAATTGAATACTGGGAAGTTCTAACCCCAGAAACCCAGGGGATACAAAATATTATAGACGGTAAATGCGATTATATTTGGTATCCCCTAAGGGAACCGGATGTAAAATCTTATGGAATGATGTAAAAAATCTGAAAAGATACTGTAGTCTGCTATTAAATAAATGGCAACTTCAACTGGTGAATGGCTAAAGGGTAATTTATGAAAGTTAGGGGATGTGAGATATTACAGCAATGCGTGGGCCATAATATTTGATATCCCCGTAGTAAACGATGTTGGAAACCAAAAGGAAGGGTTATAATTAGCATAAACATACTGTGCTCACCCTCCAACATAAGACCATGTCAAACTGAATCCTGGTAAGTTCTAACCCAAGAAACACACGGGGACACCAGATATTATAGCTAGTATAGGACATTATATATTGTATCCCCAAAGGGAACTGGATGTAAAATCTTGTGGAGTGATGTATAAAGTTGGAAAGACACTGTTGTCTGCTATCAAATAAAAGACAACTTCAAGTGATCTATGGCTAATGGGTAACCCATGAAATGTAGGGAATACGAGATATTGTAGCAATGCGTGAGCCATTTTATTTGGTATCCCCATTGCAAAGGATGCTGGAAAGCAAAAAGAAGGGTGCTGTTTGCCATAGAAATACTGGGCTCATCCATGCAACATAAGACCATGTCTTTTTAAAAAATATATTTTTATTGTTGACAGGCTGACAAGGAAGAAATACATTAAAGCATTGATACATGTGTTAACATACATAAATTATATCATATAACATATAATGGAGAAGTGTGGCTCAGTGGTTAGAGGCGGCAGACCCGGAAGCTGGGATCGACCGTGGACCAGGGTTCGATTCCCCGCCTCAGCGGGTCTCGGGCTCAAAATTACACAGCCTCGACAATTCTCGCTCCGGTGCCTACTCGACTCACGGGGTCTCACTCTGCAACTCTGGGCAATAGCTTGCTTAATCTCCACGACGGCCCCTCGCGGCGGGATGCCTGGCTTTCACCCTGTGGACACCCTGCCTGGGCCTCTCACAGGGGAATACCAGGACGGGTTCCCTAAGCAAGCGCCAGGATGCCCTTTGGGTGACAGGTTGCGCTATATAAATACACCTACATTTACATTTACATATAATGAGGCGAGTAGGCCATAAGATATGAGGAGAAAAGAAAAAGGATACAAAAAAAGAAAAGCAAGCAAAAAGACTAGTAGCAGTTTCTTTCAACAGTCATACAGGGTATATTGTCCTAGAGACACAGAATATCAATTCATGAGATTATTAACATTTTTCCCTATATCCAGGAGAAAATGGAGTATAACATCATCGTTCCACAAAAGTACCCCAATTTTTTTCGTGTTTTCTCAATGTGCGTATTCCCCTAATATTTGCTACGGCTAGTTCCATTGAGTGTATCTCGGTTACCAATGCCCACCAGTCCCAAACCTTAGGTGTTTCTGAACTGGTCCAAGCTCTAGCCAGAGTTAACTTGGCGCAAGACATAAGTACCGTGGCCAGGGCAGCCTGTGAAAAGGAGACAGGGTAGGTGTCTAGCAGAACAGAGGCAGCCGTGAACGTAGGCAGCTGGACCTATTTCATTTTCAAAATATTTTGAATATCGCACCAGAAAGTCTTCAGATTAGGACAAGAAAACAGCATGTGTACCAGATCAGCTGCTTCAGCAGAGCATTTGGGGCATTTTGTGCGGTCACTGTAGGTATTGTTAGGGGACCATTTAGAAATTCTTTCCGGGGTGTAATATAACATGCAGGTTGTTCTGAATTGTTGGAGTCTTAGACTAGATGACCGTACTCGTTTGTTGATATTTATCAAGGAGCTCTCTATCTGTTTAGATGTTATATTTGAGCCCAATATTCTGCTCCATTTGCCAGCCAATTTGATACAATCATTTAGTTTAAAGTCAATTGGAAGTCTATATGCTTCACTTATTGCTGATTTATTTTTTAAAGAATATAAACAGGTCCAAATATCACATTCAGAAACCTCCAAGATTTGTTTTTTATTAATCAGATAGTCATGTAGCTGTAAATGTTTGTACCTCATGTTTTCAGGTAAATCGTATAGCAGTTTGAGGGTATTGAAGTCTAAGAATCCTTGTGTGCCATATAGGTCCCCTAGAACGGTAATTCCTGACCTAAGCCAACCAAGTGTGATATTGTCATTAAAAATACTTGGAAGACCAGGATTACCCCACAGCGGAAGCTTAGGATGAAAAAAGCTAGTTTTACAAAAGGAGAGTATATTGCCCCAAATCTTTATTATGTCTCTTGCGGTCTTAAATCTAACCCTTTTGTAGTAGTTGGGATCATTGGTTCTAAACAAAAACATATTTGAGTCAGATTTTAGCATGAAAGAATGAAAGAACAAAGCCCTTCCTTCGTTAAGTAAAGAGCAGAGGCGGATGACAAAAGCGGACCAAAAATACAGTTTGAAATCGGGAAAATTAAGCCCTCCTTCGTTCGTGTTATTTTTCATAAGGTTCAATGACCTTCTCGCTTTTTTGTACCCCCAGATAAAACTACTGAGTACTCCATCGAGTTTCTTAAAAAATTGATTATTTAACGCTAATGGGATAGATCGAAATAAGTACACATATTTAGGCAATACCTTCATCTTAATTAAATTGATTCTGCCAATTAAGTTCAGAGGCAGTCTATGCCATTTTTTTAATATTAGACTAATGGATTTAGTTAATTCGTTATAGTTTATATTATTAATTTCCTGTAATTTGGCCGTTATTTTAACCCCTAGGTAAGTAGCGATGTTGCAAATCTCAGGCACTGTCACAGCTGTAGTGTAATTAGCGATAACTTGTGTTTTTTGTAGATTAAGTTTATAGCCCGACACCTTCCCAAATTTTCTGGCCTCTAAAGCTATTCCCTTTAGAGCCTCGACAATATCTTCTGAATAAACCGCGATATCGTCGGCGTATGCTGTTATTTTTAGCTCTTGTGAGCCTGATCTAAAAGGTACAATCTGGGTTTGGGATTGAAGGGCAAACAAAAAAGGTTGCAATGAGAGGGCAAATAAAAGAGGTGATAGGGGACTACCCTGACGGGTTCCACGTTGAATTGGGAAGTCTGAGGATATCAGCCCCCCATAGCTAGTATAAGCCGTTGGGTTATCATACAATGCTTGTAAGCACCGCAAGAATTGTCCTCCGAACCCTATTTTAGCCAGTACGCACCAGAGAAAGTCCCACCCCACTCGGTCGAAAGCTTTTTCAGCGTCTAATAAGATCATACCGAGTGGGGTGGATTCAGTCTCTGCTACATCAAATGCCGTAATAGCCATATTAACATGTATAGTAGTGTCTCTCCCAGTTATAAAACCATGTTGCTGTGGATTAATGATTTGGGGCATGATAGGGGCTAATCTTAGTGCTAACATTTTTGCAAAAACTTTTGCGTCTGTGTTTATTAGAGAGATGGGGCGGTATGACCCTCTCTCTTCTTTCTTCTTATTTTTCTTCAAAAAAAATATTATTTTTGCCCTGTTCCAAGATTTAGGTGTTTTTCCATTTAAGCCTACAGATTGGATAACTTTCAGCAGTAATTGTTCTATTTCATTTAAACATAATTTGTATATTTCTAAGGGTATAGTGTCTTCCCCTGCCGCTTTTCCTACAGGTAGTAAGGCTATGGCTTGATGTAGTTCAGCCATTGTTATATCGTCAGATAGTGAATCTATCTCTGGAATGTTCTGAGTATCTACTATATGATCTTCGACATATTTCTGTATGTCGTCTAGATTGGGCTCCAATTCTGGGGTATATAAAATTCTATAAAAATCAGCGAATTGTTCTAAAATATCTTGTGGTTGATTATAGATTTTATTACCAGCCCCCCGAATGTTTGTAATTGTAGAGTTTGCTCTATCCTCGGCGGCTTTATAAGCCAAAATTTTCCCAATTTTGTCCCCCCCCTCGTATTGTGTTATTTTAAATTTGTGTAAGTTGTTTATGCTTTTCTGAATAAATTTAGTCTTAATTTCATTTTAAGTAAGCAAAGTTTAAGACCAATTTCTGTGCTCGTTGATAGATTTGATCGAAGTGCTGATAATAATAATTCTTCTTGAGTAGTTATTTTTGAAATCAGTAAATCGTTGTTTTTTTTTTTTTTTTTGAAAAACTTTATTGATAAATTGGCTTACAGGTTAGTTTCGACAATATCATTTTACAGAACTGATACATGTTGCTTCACTACGGGCATGATGGTGTTCATTTTACCGGATAGAAAGGCGTACAGTGTTAATGTTCACAATGCACATAATGAACAAGATACATCGATTTCTTGATAAAGACCTGCAATCAACTGTCCGGAGTCTGTTCCATTTCGCATTTTGCCCACTTGTTGTATACTACTGTTAGTTTTCATCAACTTTTGCTCATGGAAGGAGATTGTTTTTCTTGTTCATTGCTTCCCTTTTTACAAACAAAAAAACAAAACCATAACAAACATCGTCTTCACGGCATATAATTGTGTTCTGTCATGGATCGATGTCCACCACTGCATAAGGCCCGTACATTGATGCATAGCATATAACCATTGTTCCCCTCCCTCTCACATAACTCAGATATCCCACATCAGTTCGACCCTCTAGTCATCCTCCTCGTCTGATTCTAGTTCCTCATCCTCCGGCAATAGGTCACACGGTTCCCCCCTATATTTATTCCAAGGTGACCACACTTTATTCCATTTACGCGGACATGCCCGCAACATATAAACCGCCCGTTCCTTCACCATGAGGAGATCCATATTTCTCACCCAGCCCGACACTGTCGGCAATTCCGGAGCCCCCCATTTTTGTGCTATGTCCCTTTTTGCCACTGTCATAGCTAATGTAGCCCATAACTGTTCATACTTGTTCAAATCAGTGGGATCCCAAACGTTTAGCAGACATTTGCGGGGCTCGGGCAGGAGTGATACCTCAAGGGCCTGGGAGATGGTTCGCATAATTTGTTTCCATACCTCTTGAAGCAGCGGACAGTCCCACAGTGTGTGAAGTAGGGACCCTTCCTCCCCGCAGCCCCTTAGACAGAAAGGGTGTGGCGTTTTCTGTATCTTATGTAAAAGTGTTCTGGTATAATAGGTGCGGTGTAGGACCTTGAGCTGTACCAGCCTAAACCGTGCTGAGATGCCCACCTCCCTCGGGGAGGCCAACGCCTCGTTCCATTCTGTGTCGTCCATGTCCCCGAGCTCCCCGGCCCATCGCTCTCGGAGTTTCTGTGTGGGGTCTGGTAGGTTATTAACTAGTTTTTTGTACGTAAGGGAGGTTGCCTTTTGTTCCATGAAGTCAGTCAGCAGCCTGTCCTCCAGTGGAGAGGATTCCGGGAGTACTGTGCCGGGAGGGATTGCGTGCAGTAGGGCGTGTCTGATTTGCACATACCTGTAGGTTTCAGTGGGCCCCATGTCATACTGTTGCCGCAATTGTGAGAATGTGATCATTGTGTCCTTATCCCAAAGGTCACCTACAACCGAAATTCCTATTTGGTCCCATTGCGTGAATCCCTTACTGGCTCTCAAGTTCCCTAGCGACTTCGTGTCCCACAACGGTGTCATTTTCGTAAGTTTCCCCTGCCACCCTAGTCGGGACTGCGCTGCATGCCACAGGGATACCGTGTGCAGTGTCGGACCTATCAGTTTACGGGCCCTCGTGCGATTGTAGAGTACTGCGAGCATGCCATCTGTCCCTAACTGCGACCAGTCCGCTTGGTACGCTGGGTCCCCCCGCGGGGCGTGCATCCATTGATTTATTATCTTAAGCTGGGAGGCCCAGTAATACAATTGAAGGTTAGGTAGCGCAATACCTCCCTCGTACCAGCTTTTAACTAGTTTATCGTGAGCTATACGAGCTGGGCCATTGTTCCATAGGAGCGCAGACACAAGTGCAGTGACCTGTCGGAAGTAGCGCGGGGCAACCATATAGGGGGTGTTCTCCAACACATAAAGGAATCTAGGGAGAGCCATCATTTTGTATAGGGCTGCTCTTCCAAGGAGGGTCAATGGCAGGGTGGCCCAGTACTTAACGTCTGCACGGAGACGCGTTAGAGGTGGCACCAGATTTGTGTCATAAAAGTCCTTCGCATTGGCGGTGATGATAATGCCTAGGTATTTAAATGAGCCTGTAGCCAATTGTAGGGGGCAGTCATCCCGCAGTGTCGGTTCCGGGCCCTTGAGTATGTAGACGATAGATTTGGACCAGTTAAGGGTGTAGCCAGATGCCCTCCCATGCTCGTCGCAAATGGCCAGTAATACAGGGATACCTTCGTTGGGTTTGGTCATATAGATCAGCATGTCATCGGCATATAGTGACACTTTGTCTTCCCACCCATCCGACCACGTGAGTCCCCGAAACAGTGGTGTTGCCCTAAGCAGGATGGCCAGCGGCTCAAGCACCAGCGCAAAAAGTAGGGGTGATAGCGGGCATCCCTGTCTTGTCCCGCGGCCTAATGGAATGGGCTGTGAGATGTGGCCATTCACGACTATCTGTGCCATTGGCGACTTGTACAGCAACCGGACCCATGCTATGTATTTCGGTCCGAAGCCCATACGGGCCAGGACTGCAAACAAGTACTCCCACTCCACAAGATCAAACGCCATTTTGGCGTCCAGGGATAGGATGACTGCCTGCTCAGAGAGGAGATGCGCCCTCGCCAGGACTCCATGCACCCTTCGCAAATTCAGTGCTGTGCTCCTATGTGGCATGAAGCCCGATTGGTCTGGATGTATCAGGGAGTGCAAGTGCGCCGTTAGGCGGCTAGCCAGGAGCTTCGCCAGTATTTTTGCTTCAACATTGAGCAGGGAGATAGGTCGGTATGAGGAGCACAGAGTCGGCGGTTTGTCAGGTTTGGGGATAGCCACTATGGTGGCCGTGCGCTGATCCAGAGGGAGTGCGGCCGTGACCAGACTTTCTGTATACATCTCCAGTAAGGGTGTGCTCAATAGGGGGGCTGCCATTTTATACCACTCTATGGGTATCCCATTCGGACCAAGTGCTTTGCCAGATTGCAAAGATTGTATTGCCAACTGGATTTCAGTTTCGGTCAGATCAGTGTCCAATTCAAGTTGCGCTTCTCGGGAAAGTGTGGGGACCGTGATGTGGTCAAGTGATGCTAACGCTTCCCGTTCAGTGACCGCCCTGGTCGGTGTGTAGATTTCCTGAAAATGTTGTGCCATGGTATGTACGATTTGTTCAGGGTGCGTCAGCAGCTGGCCCTCCCGATTGTACAGCCTCTGAATGCCTCTGCCGCTACCACCCCGCCTGTCTAGCCACGCCAGCATTTTTCCGGCCTTGTCCCCTACATCATAGATCCTGCTGGCAGTGCTCGCCAGATGTCCCTTAGTCATGGTTGTGAGGTGTGCCACGTGTTGTTGCTGTTTGAGAAGGAGCGCGTGAGCGGTGTCAGGGGAGGGATTTGACATGTGGGCTACATTCGCGTTGTGAAGCGCCAGTTCCAGTTGAGCGAGCTCTTTTCTAGAGTCGCGTTTGTGCCCTGTGATAGTCGCTATCGCAGCGCCGCGTAGGACTGTTTTGTAGGCCTCCCAAAGTATAGACGGTGAAGAGACCGTTCCCGTATTCTCTGTAAAGTATTGTGAGGAAGCCCGTTTAAGCTTTTTTCGGACACCCGGGACCTGTAAGTAGTTGGGATATATTGGATACAGCCTGGCCCGCCTGCGCTCTTTGGACGTGATGTGGAGGGACACAGGAGAGTGATCAGAAATACCCCTAGGTAGGATCTCCAGTTTGTCCACGGAGCCCAGCCCCACCCCCAAGAAGAAAAGATAGTCAATGCGCGAAAGACTGTTATGTGCAGAGGAATAGTGCGTGTATTGTTTGGCCGTCGGGTTCAAGTGTCGCCAAACATCCGTCAGGCCCAACGCGGACAGGAAACCAGGAAGCACGGCGGCTCCTCGCTGCCGGTCTCGCAAGGGGAAGGTGTCTAGTAGCGGGTCTGTTATGGCGTTAAAGTCCCCCCCAATGATCATGTCACCCTCTGGGAGGTCGATGAGAAATTGACCCAGTGCAGGCAGTGCCGTGGAGTGTAGTGCTGGGGGAATGTATACTGACACCACTGTGAGGGACTTCCCCTCCCATTGGCCATGCAGCGCCGCAAATCTGCCCTGGTCATCTGTTTTGTGGCTATGAACCATGAAGGAGGAGTTTTTCTTGAGAAGTATCCCAGTGCCCCTGGACCCCGTGGTGAACTCTGCATGCGCTATCATGGTATATCCTCGCCTGTCAAGAGCTTTGCAGGTGGACCCAGCCAGGTGCGTCTCCTGTA
The DNA here is from genome assembly GCF_964263255.1 of Lissotriton vulgaris. Classification (NCBI taxonomy): domain Eukaryota; kingdom Metazoa; phylum Chordata; class Amphibia; order Caudata; family Salamandridae; genus Lissotriton; species Lissotriton vulgaris. Next base: position 538,716,703 of record NC_141694.1, on the reverse strand, counting down.
GCATCACCAAGTCTGGCCCATGACGTTTGATAGTTTGGAGAACCAATCCCCTCTTAATTTTGTCCCCCAGTCCCCTGACATTCCAGGTGAGCAATTTCAAAGGGGATACCGCTGTGAGGTGCGCGTCTCCTACAGCAGGTGTGTCGTTATGTCGTCGGGCCATGAGTAGGTATGACTAGTGTGACCAAAGCGTGAAGGCGGAGCATAGTGCCTGTGGGGAGATCTGTGATAGAAAACCAGGAGTGTGCGGCTTGCAGTGTGCCCATGATTCGTGTAATAGCAGTGAAGACTAAGAACATTATCAATTAAAACATTACAACTTTCCCCCCCCCCTCCCCCTCCCTGCTCCCCTGCACCACGGACGAGAACCCGCCCGCAACCCCAACTTGGCAGAGTGCTTAAACCCATCCCCGTCCATCTTACTTACTCGTGGGGTTGGTGATACCCCCACAGGCACCGGCCGGTGCCCGCCCTACTCGGCTCCAGCATTTTCAAGGTCCCAAGTGTTCACAAACAAGTTGCCCCCAATGCTGAACAGTCTGATTAGCCCCTGACCGGTTGTCCAGAGTCGAATGGGTCTCTTTCAAGATCCGAGTCCAGTGCCGTTGCACCCCCTCCGTTCGCAGGCGCACCTGATGACTGTGACGACTGTCCTCCGGTGCGAGGGTGGTTTCGATCTCTGTGCTGGCGCTGTGGTTGTCCCACCTGCCTCCATCCATCAAGCCACTCCCGAGCCACCTCCGGTGTATCGAAGAACCACGTCTTGCCCTCGGCCACAATGCGCAATTTGGCGGGGAAAAGCATGGAGTACGGCAGGCTTCTGTCCTGCAGTGTTTTTTTAACGTCCATGAAAGATTTTCTGCGCCTGGCTACCTCCGCCGTGTAGTCTGGGAAGAAGGCCAGCGTTGAGTTTTGAATTTTCACTGGCGGGGAGTTCCGTGCCGCTTGCAGGATAGCGTCCCTGTCCCTAAAATTGAAGAGTCTGGCCAGCACTGGCCGTGGGTTGGCACCCGGTTTGGCTGCACCACCTGGGACTCGGTGCGCCCTCTCAACAGAAAAGAAGTGGGACAGGCCTTTAGGTTTTAGCTGGGTCTTGATCAGCTCTTCAACGTATAAGTCCATTGCAGCCTTCCCCTCCGACTCCGGCAGACCCAGGATGCGGACGTTGTTCCGTCTTGAGCGCCCTTCCTGATCGTCGAGCTTTTCCTGCAACTGCTTCGTGACTCTTTCCATGCGTTCCATGGCTACCTGCAGGTCTGAGGTGTCTTCGACAAGAGACTTCGCGACCACCTCCACTTGCGAGACCCTTTCCGCCATTTTGTGAAAGTCGGCACGGAGGAGCGTGACTTCGGAGGAGATGGAGCCCACCGTCGTCCGGACTTCGTTTAGTGTCTTCATTACGTCTTCAAGGGTCACTTTTGGATTGCCTCCCGTGTCCGGAGGAGTACCAGAGGAGTGACGGCCGCCACTCTGGGAATGTCCACTTTGGCCGTATGCGAATTTGTCGAGCTTTGCTTGTGTCGACGTACTCCGCAAGCCCTTTCCAGCCATGATGTCGCGATGCCGGCGGAGGTGGTATTACTGAGCGCCTGGTTGCACTGTTGTTCTTTGGACCCCGCAAGGCCTGCGGGTGCACGGCTGATAAAGCTACGTCCTGTTGTGTCGAAGGGGTACCTCAGTGGCACTCAGGGCCCGGGGTGGGAGGCAGGTCGCCGCTCCTCGGAGAGTGGTTGTGCGGTTTACCGCGGGATTGTGAGGGGGGGGCAGTGCGTCGCCACCCAGCGCGGCGGTGTTCCTAAGGATGACCCCCTGGTTTGTGCTTCAGCCTCCTTCGTTTGCTGGTACAATGGCCACCTCGAGGAGCCGGCGGCACTTAACAGGTGCCCACGCCGGGCCGATCGAGCTGCAATTGGTCTTGCCCCACGCCGGCTCCGCGGCAGGCCGCCGGTGTCCCTATGGGCCTGCCCGTGGAGGTAGGATAAGTCCCGGATCGGTGGCCGTGGAGGGAGGTGGGCAGGTTTCAGCGCGGCCCCCTCACCCCGGTGCGTTATCGGCGTCCCAGGCGCCCGGTTCCACAAGGTATGGTGCAGTCTCTGGCCTCCGCTGCGCAGTCCCCCCTCACCTTGGGATGTCTGTCCCCTTTTCTGGCCCCTCCGGACCCCTCGGCATGTTCAGGTGTGGGCGCTGTGGAGGCAACTCGAGTGTGTGTCCTCGGCTGTAATGCGGAGTAGCCGCCGGCTGTGGTCAGGGCGCCCGGGCCGGGGAGGGCGCACTTCCGCCCGGGTCCGTCGTTCACTTGAGGCCGGTGCTTTCAGGCTGGTGCAGGCCCCGTCACTGCGTTACCTGCAGGAGCTGTTCCCGGCGGCCGTTTCGCACCGGGGGTTCAGTAATCAGCGTCGCTCGGGTTCCTGAGCCGCTGCAGCCCCTTCGGGCGGGCGAGGAAACGGATTAGAGAGCGGATAGTTAGCGAGGCCGGTGATCCTGTCGGAGCTCCCGCTTCAAGCTGCCGCCATGCTCGGCAGTTGGCCACGCCCCCAAAATCGGTGTTTTTTTTATGTTCTAAGTTTAGTCTGATCACGTAAGCCTGGGTAAAGCCCCTGATGCTTGCCTTACAGGCGTACCATACCATACCAAGTGAGGCTGAATTTGTGTTTATATCTATAAATTCAGTAAGATGTAATTTTAGCTGCATCATGTAACATGTGTCTGAAATCAAGTGTCTGGTAAAAGAGAATGGTCTGGGAGAAGCCCTAGTGTGTGCTGTTTTGAATATCAGCATTATTGCATTATGATCAGAAGAGATTCGGGGGCATAGAACCATGGAGCTAACTTTCAGTAGATTATCGCTTATTAGTGCCATGTCTAACCTTGAGCATAGTTTGTGAGGTGCAGAATAGTAAGTATGCCCCGGTTTGTTTGGGTATAAATATCGCCAAGCGTCTTTGATATTATGTATGCGACATAGATCAAGAATAGATAATCTGGTTTTGTGCATCCTTTGATGATTACCAGATCTAGTTATGTCTATTCTGTAGTCCATAATACAATTAAAATCCCCCATAATGATAAATTCTCCCTCCCAATCCAAGAGTTTAATATTCAATTGATCAAAAAGAGTAGGCTCATCTGTGTTACTGCCGTAAACCACGCATAGAACATATTTGAAGTTCTCAAATCTGATCTGCGCTATTGCCCACCTACCATCCTTACCACAGGAGGTTTGTATTGTTTCGGCCCTAAATCGTCTATCCTTGAGGATAGCGACTCCTCTTGTAGAGTGCCCAAAGGTAGAGCAAATTATAATATTGTATCCCAATTGGTTAAGTAGCTTTTTATCCTTCCCCGCAATATGTGTTTCAGATAAAAGGGCAACATGAGGGTTATGCAGTTTCAGTTCTTCTTTTATCAAACGCCTTTTATTTTTACTGTTTAGCCCTGCTACATTCCAGGCGAAGCATTTTATTTCATACATTTAAAAGTAAAAAAAGGGGACAAATAGAAACCTTGAATTTTAAGCCTAACTCAGATTGTCCAAGGTATTGTCCAAAGTGTCCACATATCCTCGTATATTGCCTAGTTCTGGTGCCGTTAATACACAAACAATTCTAATATCATTACATAAATCTACCCCCTCAGCCTGAAAACAATTTTCCCTAGGTTTCCCTGGTTTTTCCCTCCCCCATCAACCCCCCATTCTGCGGAGAAAAGCCCTCCCCACCCCCCTCCCCCCTAGCTCTTACTCCAGCCGGGGAAGAGCCACCCTTCTGCATCTGCTGCCGCTGGAAGGGCAGCCTACGTAGCAAGTCGCCTTAAGAGGCCCCCACCCTCTCCTGTTTATTTAAACAGTTTATCAGCTAGTGCATAGAAAATAAACTAAGCATTTTACTGGTGCATAGTGATGCATAAAGCATAGAGCTAAAGCTAAATTAGATAAGCCCCCCTTGTAGCCAGTGTTTCTTGAATATAGAAATTTCTGATAAAGGTTAGTTTTTTTTGCATGCTAGTAGAACCAGTTTTTTGGGTTATGCTAAGTCTTGCTCTTGCTTTCACAGGTATCTGCTAGGTACGCTTCTGCTTCCTTTACATCAGTAAAAAAACGAGTGCGTCCATTTTTGATAACCTTAAGGCGGGCTGGTTCTTGAAGAAACGCCTGGCCTCCACTAGATTTAATTGGGTCTATTAGTTTACGTAACATCCATCGTCTGTCCATTGTTTCTTTACTTAGATCAGAGCAAGCAAAAATTGAGATCTCACCGATGGCTACAGGAGTATTAGGACGAGCTCTCTGCCAGATGGCCTGGCGCAGTAGAAAGTTGCCAAAAAAAATTAGAAAGGGGCGTGGGAATTGATTCTCCCTGTTTCTCTGGATCAAAGGAAAGCAATGAGCTCACTGAATTTGTGAATCCCAATCCCAATCCGCAAGGTCAGGAAAAGCTTTCTGAAACAGCCCCACTAGGTAAGCCCTCGGATCAGATCCTTCTGCTCCCTCCGGTATGCCAAAAAGTCTTAGATTCGATCGTCTCTGTCAATTCTCCAAATCTTCAATATTTTGTTGGAGTGTCACGAGCTGAGTCTCATGTTTGTCAACTGCAAGTGTTGTTTTTGTGTTCGTTTCTTCCAACATAACCACCCGTTGTTGCAGTTCCGCAATGTCCTGTGACACCCCCCCAAATTTGGTAGTAAGTTCTTGTAGAGATAATTGTACTTTACTATTGTCCTCCCTCAGTTGTAAATAATGTTCCTGCGCTTCAGCCCATTGGCTGCCCAGTAATTGTAATATTATATCTAGTGAAGAGGGATCAGTTGGCTCTTGTCTTTGATTTGATCCCTCTTTAGAGGCAATTATATGTTTATTTATCTGCGGGCTGGCAGATGGCGGTGAAGATTCAAAAGAAGAACCCCCAAGGGAGGGGGGAGTGACGGCAATCACAGTCGCTGTCGCTGTGGCGGTAGAAATTACGTTAGATTGTGAAGTATCAACTTCAGGTATGGGTGAATCTGCCATAGACTCATACGACAACAGTAATGCTTGATCGGATAATCCGTCCAATGATAGATTAGGTGATGGATTGGGTAAAATGATTGGGGAGCAACTTTCCAAATTGGCAGAGCTGGCTGTGATACAGGGCACTTCTTTGTTAGGTATTGGTTCTGAAGAACTAGCCCCTGATAGTCTCTGTGTCATATTTTTTACTAAACCTTTTGCTTCAATCCATCTCCTTAGTGGGCTTTTGTCCTGGAGAGCCTTTTTCGATATTTGGCTGTTGCTTGCGATGGATCTGTTTAATATGGCGCCGGTCTTGCCACATTTCTTTGCTCTGGACATATTTTTTTGTTTGCGCCCTTTTTTTGCTCGTGTTTTTATCAAGTTGCCAGAGTAGTCGTCCTTTTCCCCCTTCTCTCCCAACTCGTCCTCTGTTTCAGCGTCAAGATCTTCAAAGGAGCCTTCCTCGATCAGTTCGGTGGGCTCCGCCACTAACCCGTCAGCCTCTGCCTCAGCCGCGGGCGCAGTAATATCTAGTTCAGTGAGGGGAGATGAGCCCGTGTTATCAATGCCCGCTCCTCCTGAAAAAATCTGTGTATCTATGCTCAAATCGGGGCATGGACTATCTGACAATTCAACCTCTTCAATAGCAGTTGATTCACTAGTCTGTGCCGTTAACTGCTCGGGGTTACTAGAAGACCCTTCAGAAGTCACCAAAGTATTGCCATCCTGCCCCACAACATTGTCTGCAGCAATTATTTTTCCGGTTGCTGTAGCATGAGGCGCGCTGGTTGAGTCACCCCCAATCACCCCCCCCTCTCGCTGCCATTGATTTAATTTTAGCTGCAGTCTTAGTCACACTCTGTCCAGATTTTTTAAAGTGCGCGCTTGGGGGTAAATTAGGAGGTCTCTGTACCTGTTTGCCGGTGTCTCCGTTCTCCTGACGCTGACCTCCCAGCGTGTTAGGGGCCATTGCAGTCTCCATCGGCTCTCCAGGTAAAGCGGGTGCTTTCTTTTCTTTTTTTTCCCACTCCCTCCGTATCGGCAACAGAAGCATTCTCCCGTAAAGTATTCCCTGGGGTAGCCGAGATCGCTATGGCCAGGGGTAACACAACTGTTGCCGTGGAAGCTGCTAACGAGGTTTGTGCCGTAGTCTGTCCCGCTTGTACGGGTGTAGCCGGGGGGGTAGAGGTGCTGCAGTTCCTGCTGGCTGTCTGGTATTTCGCGTGGTTCGCGGAGGTTTTTTTGGAGACATTCTCCTCGGCCACCAGGTGTGCGAAGCTCGGAGGTTGAGGCCAGGCCAGCCGAGCCCTGAACTCCCGAGCAGACCGTAAATCGCCTGCCTGAAGAGTTTATCTGTAGCTGCAAGATGGAACTTCGGTGAGACGCTTCATTAAATACGTCTTGATAACGTTTTGCAAGCGCTTCTCTTTTTGCGGGTAGTGCCCGCTCCTTTTTTGTGCTCGAACGCGGTGTTTTCGATAGAACTATTGCATCTTTGGTATTACTCCGTAGAGAGTAGGGAGAGGAGCCTCCAGACGAACTGCTCGGTGCAGATCCTCACTCCGCCATCTTGGATCGGACCGCAACATAAGACCATGTCAAATTGAATACTGGTACATTCTAACCCAAGAAACACAGGGGATACTAAATATTATAGCCTGTATAAGCCAATATATATGATATCCCCATAGAGAACTTGATGTACAATCTTGTGGAATGATGTATAAAATGTGAAAAGATACTGCAGTCTGTTAGCCAATAAAAGACAACTTCAATTGGTCAATGGCTAAAGGGTAACCAATGAAACGTAGGGGATACGCAATATTACAGCAGTGCATGATTCATATCATTAGGTTTCCCTAATGTAATGGATTGTAGAAAGCAAAAGGAAGGGTGCTATTTGACATAGCAATAATGTGCTCACACATCCAACATAAGACCATGTCAAATTGAATACTGGTAAGTTCTAACCCCAGAACGCGCACTTGGTTGTTGCCTACTGCCGTGAGGGGAACTGCTTTTCTACTTCCCCTCCTCCACCTGCTGGTCGTCCTCCTGGCTGCTTGGGGTAGGGGCTGTGTGTGAGGCCCCCCCTCTCTGGATCGGGACCGCCGTGAGAGAAATGGCCATCATTGAAACCACGCCGGGAATCAACACATCACAACAGCCCCTCTGAGGCACGCGCTGATAGCGTCATCAATAGGCGCCTGCTGCCCTCATTAACGCTTCGCGCCTCCCTTTGCAGAAACAGACACTTAGTTTGTTTGAACTAAAGTTTGCCCAATTAGCCTACATTTAACTGTGATCTTTGTAATTTGGAAATAAGTACGATGGAAAAACGAAAGATTCACTGTGGACACTTTAAATGCCTTCCTGGTAAGAGCGGAATCCCTTCTTACTCATGAGATCCAACTAACCGAGCGCAGGCTCTCACTAGATCCCTCACAGTTCCCACTGACCAGAGAGGAAGAAACAATCAGATCAACAACTTTAAAGACCAACACTATACAAAACAACTCTAACTCCCCCCTGGTCACACACTCCCAATCCCACATGAGACAGGACAGGGAAACTGACAATATTACATCTGTAGGGACAGGGCCCCAAACTCGGAAACAAACTAAATTAATAAAAGGGCACACAACAAGCATGAATACAGAAGGGAGATAAGGGGGGTAAGGATGGAAGGAAAAAAGACCATCAAGATCTAGCTCTTTAGGAACTGCCTCAGTAGCAACTCAAACAGAGGCAATTCCCAATCACCCTGAATCACAGTTAGAAGTACCCATCTCAAATTCCAAAGAGGGTTCACAAGGCTCTAAGGCCCCTATTGAAGACCTTGTTGGAGGACTTTCAGAAACACTCACTAGGGCTATGATGACCCAGATGAGTGCACTCTTTGAGGAAAGATTTGGCCACATAGAGAGGAAGATTGAGCAACTGAAAGAGACTGTAGACTCAATCAGTGTTCAACAAGTAAAAACAACCTACACTAATAAGGAATCTATTACTACCGAAAAGGACGGTCATAGGCAATCCACTCAAGAGGTTATGTGTGGTTCCTTAAGGGATCCTCAACCTGAAATTGTACCAAGACACATAGCAGAGAATCCTATTTTAAAGGTGACTGCCAGGGTGGAGCACAAGAGAACTCAAGGGGAGGTTAAAGGGGACAATTTTAGCGAGTCTCTGGTCTAACCCAGCACAGATAATTTACATTTATCACCTGCATCCTGCCCTTACGTACTAATTTTAACGGGTGTCCCAGCACTAAAACAGACCGAATCTTGGCCCTCCCTTCATAATAAAGTAGTGGACTGGCTGACGAAATATAAGCATTTTAACCCTCAGCACACAAATGGAATTTTGATGGCTCGTAGAGTGGGGTGGGTAGGCTCCTCATCAAAGTCTTTCCAGGGAGATTGCATAGTCATAAATTTTAGGACACCCGACTGGTCTGCTTTCTGTTAAACCAAAAAGAGGTACCTCCTGCTTTACACACCAGTATCACGGCCCTCCCCCTGGGCTTCTTTTATAAACCTCTTTAAGGGTCCAGAGGAGAAGGTAACGGTTCGGTTATAACCTCTAATAGGTTTGAGCTGCTATCACTCCTAGAGGAAGTGGATCGACAACCAACTCCTGTATTTGCGACCACTTCCTGCTCACATGAAGGAAACACAGTGGGTCAGCAAATAAGTGGATTAAACCCAGATCTGTGACTGGGGGTGAATGTTTTGCTATTGTGCAACATTTCGTCCATCATCTTGTGTATTTTGCTGTTCACCCTATGTGGGAAGGGTATGCCCAGACGTGGGTCCCGTGCTCACTAAGCCACTGGAGTCAAGCAATGCTGGCTGAAGATGGCTGATAGCCAGAAACCGGTCCTAGGATGATTGATTCCGGTCCAAGAAAGACATGGCTTGGCAGTTCGGTCTGGACTGTTCCCATGAGGCACAGGGTCAAGACTGATTTGCATATGGCCATGTCTGAACTGGGGTGGCTTGGTGAGCAAAATAACGATGGATTAAACCCAGATCTTTGACTGGGGGTGAATGTTTTGCCATTGTGCAACATTCCGCCCATCATCTTGTGTATTTTGCTGTTCACCCTATGTGGGAAGGGTATGCCCAGACGTGGGTCCCGTGCTCACTAAGCCACTGGAGTCAAGCTATCCTGGCTGAAGACGGATGATAGCCAGAAACCGGTCCTAGGATGCTTGATTCTGGTCGAGGAAAAACATGGCTTGGCAGTTCGGTCTGGACTGTTCCTATGAGGCACAGGGTCAAGACTAATTTGCATATGGCCATGTCTGAACTTGGGTGGCTTGGTGAGAAAAATAACAATGGATTAAACCCAGATCTGTGACTGGGGGTGAATGTTTTGCCATTGTGCAACATTCCGTCCATCATCTTGTGTATTTTGCAGGAAATAAGTCTCCTTTTTACTCCTTTTTCTGAAGTAGATCAGGCAGAAAACTTTGTATCTCCTATCATCAACTCCACTTTGACTCCTTTGGAACAGGAGCAAGAACCCATGACAATGAATTCTTGTAATGGATTTAACCAACAGAGCATGCCCATAATAATTGGCCTGGACTCAGGTATGGGTACTTTAAATGATAGAACCTGCCCTAAGGAACAAGGACGTCCGGCAACTCCCTTTCTCCTTGCCGCAAGTCCCACGAGAGGGTTCCCACTTAGTATCATCTTTTAGAATATTGCGGGTCTCCGTTCAAAGATCGACCAACGTGAGTGGCTCACATTCGCGAGGACATATGGCATTCTCTGCTTACAAGAGACGTGGGCTGTTTTACCCATTGACCTAAATGGTTATAAAACCTTTTTTTCTCCGGCAACGCCATCTCCATCAGGGCGTGCAAAAGGTGGCTCAGTGGTCTATATTTCTAACCTAAAAAAAGTGAGGGAAATTACCGCCTTAAAAATGAAGGAAAATTACCAGATAATCGTATTAGAAATTAACAAACAGGATTTTTTAGTGTTAGTAATTTCTATAATAATTTACAGCAGCCCCAGCTAATTGCCATCTTGAAGGAAATCCGTTATTTACTCTTAGATTCTAACAATAACCATCAAGGGAAAATTCTATCATTATCTGGGGGTGGTGACTTTAATATACCCCTATGTGAACGTAATGATAACATCACATGTGGCCTCCTAGATGAGCAAGATAACAACATGACTCATTTTATCCATTCTCAGACTGGGGTTTTTATTTATTTTATTTTTAGAGTTTTCTATAGCACGAACTTGAACCGATTAGGTTATCAGAGCGCTTTACATAGCACCAGTTCCGTTACATGTTATCACAGCAGTTTACATAGAATCAGTTACGTTACACATTTCAGGAACTTGAACCGATTAGGTTATCCAAGCGCTTTACATAGCACCAGTTCCGTTACATGTTATCAAGGCACTTTACATAGAATCAGTTACGTTACACATTTCAAGAACACGTTTCTTTTTGTTCTAGTGTCTGCCTGAACGAGATGTTTTCGATTCTACAATTGGTCAGTGCAAACGAATTGATATCGCCCACTGTCCCCTTAACTCCAACATTTAATGGTTGAGGTGCCTCTAGCTGCATTGATTTCATTTTTTTGGTAAGCAGGGCCTCATTCTTTTTATCGGATTGTAAAACTCATGGCTGCGCATTTAGCGACCATTTCCTTATCTCAATTACCCTTTCTTTTCCGCTGGCACAAGGAGAGGATAAACGGCTGAGTATCTATGGGGACGAATGTTTGGCCATGAACAGATTAAATGGTTACAACCTTAAGTGGGTCAGGGTCGACCCCGAAAAGATTACCGAAAAGGTTGTAAACAACTCCATGATGGCAATAAGTGTCTGTTTGGCCAATTCATTTTCTCCGCAGGAGATTCTTGACAACTTTATGGTGATAACCAAATCTGTTAATGAAGCCCTAAATGTCAAACCCAAAGGGGTAAGAAAAAACAAAGCTGGATGGTTTAATTCCACCTGTACCAAAGCATATTCAAACCTTAAAAGTGCTCTTAATAAAACCCCAAGAGACAGGGTACAGGTAACTCAACTTAGGAAGACTTATCATAAGGCTCTAAGACAAAGGAAATCAGAACTGAAAGAGGAACTTTGGGCAGAATTGCATTAAAGCTGTGCAACAAATGATAGTGCTTCTTTCTGGGAGGTTATAAACACTCCATTTTTGTCTGGTCCTAGGGTTAACAGCAAAATTGAAGCCGCAATTGATGAAGCATGTTGGATAGCTCATTTCTCTCAAATATTTGGAGCACCTCCAAGTTCGTCCGCAGCTCAGAGTTATCCGGGGATGAGCAGCAATGGCAATAGGTCCCCTACTTTCCCACTCGATCTAGATTTCACTTTAGCGGAAGTCGAGCAAGCCCTAAATGCCAGTAAAGGGGGCAAGGCTCCCTGTCGACCTATATACATTTAAAACAGATCTTTGGGCCCCAATTATTCTCAGGGTATTGGAAGCAACCGGCAAAGTTGGACTACTAGACTCTTGGTCAGAATCCTTTCTGGTTCCAATTTTTAAAAAGGGCGATCTTCTGAGTCCAACTTGTTACCGTCCTATTTCGTTACTCAACTCCCTAGGGAAAGTTGTGGGACGCATCATTTTAGAACGCCTACACAGTGGACGGAGACACTAAGATCATATCTGACATACAGTATGGATTAAGGGAGGGTCTGGGGACCATAGAGCAGGTTTTAAATTTAACCTTAATTAGGGGCAAATACTTGGAAGCAAAGGGTGGGAGACTTCACATGGCCTATGTAGATCTCACAGCAGCGTTTGACTGTGTAAGTCACTTGAGGCTCTGGGACATTTTAACACCTTCGATGCTCATGACGAGCTCAGCTCGTCATGCAGTACACTGGTTGTGCGCTTATGACGAGCTGAGCTCGTCATGAACAATGGAGTAAATGAAAAGTCAGCACAGTGGGGGAATTGCATTAGCAGTCAAGTGGTTAACAAGAATGGGTCTTGATCCTCTCCTAGTTAACTTCTTTCGTGAAATCTACTCTAATGCTACAGCTAGAGTTAGATTTGGCCTGGGGGCGAATTAACAGCACCATTTAGAGTTGAGCGGGGAGTCAGACAGGGCTGCGTCCTGGCCCCCTTCCTTTTTACTCTAAACACAAACAGCCTGGAAGTTGCCATGTTGAAGGGGTCCCAGGACCTACCCTTAATTAAAAATCGCCTGATCCCCGCTCTCCTTTATGCGGATGATGCAGTGATTATAGCTCGTACTCCCCTTGAACTTTAACAATCAGTAAACCGATACAACTCATTCATGTCAAATTTAGACCTAAAAATTTATATCAAGAAAACCTTTGTCATGAATTCAGGCCGAAAACTAAGTAAAGGGAGAGACATTTATATAAATAACACTAGGGTGGAGAACACCCCTACTTATCCCTATCTTTGAGTTGTAATCGATGAAAAAGGCACCTGGAGAAGAGCTATAGAGGCTAGAAAACTGCTGTTCTTAAAATCAACTATGGCCCTAGTAAATTTTACCCAGAGACTGGGTAAACGACCCCCTAAGGAAATGATCCGTATATATCAGGTCAAATGCATTAGTACTGCCATCTATGGGGCAGGGGTGTGGGGATATGTACAGACGGAATCTCTCCAAAAGGTGGAGAATAGCTTTTTAAGGTTTCTCCTAGCTTTCCCACAGATCACCTCTACATTTAGTTGCTACTTAGAACTAGGCCTCCCCTACATCACCGACATTATAAAGCTACAGCCAATTCTTCTTTGGCATCTTCTTTGGACGTCAAATGAGTTAGTCCTTATGAAAACTGTCGTAATGGACTGTCTCTTACTTGAAAATGTTACCAAGATTGGCTGGCTTCAATATGTCAGGAAGTGTTTTTTACGATCTCAGGCGTGATAAATACTTTCATAATCCAGCAGAATTGGTACAGATTCCATGGAAAGTTGCTAAAAAAACAATGCTTAAACCACCTGGCGGATCTCTGTTTAACGTCTGAAGCCAACAAAATCTCGGCTCAGCACTCTCTGTCGATTCAAATCTCATTGGAGATTCAGTAATATTTAACCTGGAATTCCAGCAATTATGATAGATACTTGCTGACCCAATTCAGACTAAATATTTTCCATCGACTAGTCACATTCCCAACTGTCAATGATTGGTTAAAGCTGCTATCCCCAAGTCCCTGCGATGGTATATCCCCCCAGTCCCTCCTACAATTGACTCTTTTTTGTAAATTTTATACCGAACCAAGAAGGCGTTGGCTAGCACCAATTCTAAAAAGCGTGGGGCTACACCAATGCCGCCCAGCCTTCATGGTTCTCCAATTCCTGGAGTCTGATTTTCCAGCTTTAAATATAGCTAGGTTTTTAAAATTTTGTATTCGTCACAGAACCAACTTATAACTGAAGATTGATGAATTTTATATTTTGTAGTATTCTTTTTAAAATCCAAATCTTTGAATGCTATTTTTATGGTGTACCTAATCTACTGTGCTTTTAGAAATAATCTCATGTTTTTATGGAAAAATGTATTAATTTTGATATGTAAACACTTTTATGGTTTTCTAACAAGTGATACCGAATAAAGTAAACAAATTGAAATTTTTTTTTGAATACTGGTAAGTTCCAACCCCAGAAACACAGGAGATATCAAATATTATATATGGTAAAGGTCATTATATTTGGTATCCCCTAAAGGATCCAGATGTAAAATCTTATGGAATGATGCAAAAATTATGAAATGTTACTGTAGTCTGCAATCAAATAAAAGGCAACTTCAAGTGGTCAATGGCTAAAGGGTGACCAAGGAGATACAATATATTTCATCAATGAATGAGCCATAATATTCGGTATCCCCATACTAAGATATCTCAGAAGGCTAAAGGAACGGTGCCAGTTTTGCAAAGAAATACTGTGCTCACCAAGCCATCATAAGACTATGTCCAATTGAAGCCTGGTATTTTTTTATCCCCAATAACCTACGGGAAACTAACTATTATTGTCTGTATGGGTCATTAAATTTGGTATCCCCAAAATGAACTTGATGTGAAAGCATGTGAAATGCATTCAAAAGTACTAAAATGTACTGTAATGTGCTCTCAAATAAGAGGCAATTACAACTTCTCAGTTGCTAAAAGGTAAACCTTGAAAAATAGGACATAGCACATATAGCAAAACATGAGCTGTAATATTTGGTGTCCACATAGAAAAAGATTCTGGAATACACAAAAAAATGCTGCGATATGGCAGAAAACACACCGTTCACCCTGCCAATTTAAAGACATGTCAAATGTTGTCCTAGTAAGCTTTAACTCTAATAACATACGGAATAGCAAATATTACAGCACTTATTGCCCATTATATTTGGTATCTCCCAGAGGAACCAAATGTGGAAGCTTTTGTTATGCAATTAAAAGTGCAGATATTTCATCACTGCATGCTCCATAATGTTCAGTATCCCTGTTGAAATAGACAGTGGAAATTATAAGCAAGGGTGTGATGTGTCAGAAAAGCACTGTTTTCAACACCACTCAAAGACCGTGTCAAATCCTAGTACGTTTTAACCCAAGAAACAGGGGACACCAAATATTATAGGCCATGGGAGCCATTATATTTGGTAATCCCTAATGGAACCAGAAATGAAAGCTTGTGGAATGGTATCAAAAGAGCTAAAAGATACTGTAATCTCCTATCAAGTAAAAAGCCATTTCAGTTTGTTAATAACTAAAAGGTAAGCCTTGAAATGGAGGGGATATAAGCAAAAGAAATAAATGAGCCACAATATTTGGTGTCCTTGTAGAAGAAGATGTTGGAAAACACAAAAAAAGGGTGTGACTTGGCGGAAAAATACTGTAGTCAACAGGCCAACATAAAACTGTTTCAAATCTTATCAAAGTAAGTATTTACTTTTTTAACAAAATATTACAGCAGCGTACAGGTATCCTCCACAAGAACTAAATGCGAGGGTGCATTAAAAATACCAAATGTAGATAGACCTACTAATAGATCAAGCCAAATAAAAACATTTTTTAATTTCAAATGGTCAATGGATAAAAGGTAACTATTGAATAGTAGGAGATACAAGATATTATAGCAATGTGGAATCCATAATATTTGGTATTCCTATCAAGCAGAGTGGAAATTACTACGAAGTATGTGATGTGACAGATAAATACTCTGCTAAATTAGCCAACAAGTGAATAGCATGTAAAATTCCTTGGCTGGTAAGTGTTAACACTTGGTACGTAGGTGCATCTAAATATAGCCAGTATAGGTAATTTTTTTGGCATACTGCTGACTTACCTTATGTGGCCCGTTGTGTTATCTACTAATTTAAAATGTTTGCAAAATGTCAAATACTCAGTGCTATAGTGCAAGGCAAGGGTGTGCTCTAACCAGTGCAAACCAGACTTGCTGCCATTAAATAACACAGCACTATTAGCAAACCAAATAGACGATGCATCCAACACTAAAATCCAACAAGAGATCTAGACAAAGGATTTTTTCTCATTGAATTTATTTTTATTTGGAAATGTTTCCCTCAAATTCGTATGCAGTTCTCTTGGCTCCTTAGGAAGTCATCTAGTACACCTGTGCTTGTAACAATGCAGAAGGGTACTAGTGTACTTGTAGCTATTTTGTGTTTGACTGAGGTTTGCACTGCAGGTGCCTGGGAAGTACTGATTCTCTTCAAGTTGTTGACTATTGCACTGTTTATGCCCACAATGCATATTCAATGTCCTTCTCATTCAGCCACATTACTACTTTACTTGCTATCGTTTTTCAGCTGTACTGTCAAACTTAAAAGAAAAACTTTTCCAGTCCCAGAATGCAACATGATGTAATTAAAAAGTGAAGACTGCAATCTCACATGATATGCAGCTACTTGATAATCGGGTTACACTAGAACAAAAGATCATTTGCTTACGTTTGTTATTTTGGAACAGCCAAGAGCTAGTAGGTGGAAACAAATTTGTGTAAAATGGTCAGTCCTCATTAGTAAAAATCATGCCTCCATTTCCTTTATTAAGTATTAAAAAATTAGACACTTTTAAATGATGTATTCACATACATGCTGTTTTAGGTTTATATGTCAAAAGAAAACATACAGATTTGTATACATTTGGTTTGTAGGTCTCGCCTAGGTAGCGCAAGCTCTGTGAATTTGAGATCTTTTGTTTTCTAAGAGTGGGCTTTGAGCCCGCTCATTGATTACTATTTGTTGGCTTTATTGTCACTCTCTTTTGTGTGCTTTTTATTGGTAAACTGAAGCAGGCTTCCTTTGTTTTCGCAAGTTTGTCCTTCAACTCGGGCATGGACACACAACTTGTATCCTTCCACTGATCATGTTTTTTTATCCTTATTTTTCTTTGTGTTTAATCACTATACTAGAGTGTGTCTTGTTAAGCTGGCTCCCTCATGTACTTCTCCCACTTAGGGTCACTCCCTCATCCATGTTGGCGTATCCACACTCCCTCCTTCCATTGTTTTCCTTGTTGTGGCTTGCCCCACCCATCCAACTTAATTTTGTTGTTGCCTGTGTTTTTGCCTGCATCACCCACCTGCCGTTGTTGCCCATGTTGTAGCTTCCTCCACATATTCTCTACCCTTCCTTCCATTGTTGCCAGTGTATTTACTTGCTTGCTCCCACCTTCCCTCATTCCATTGTTGTCCGAATTATTGAGTGCTTCTACCTGCCCACCCTATTTCCATTGTTGCACTTCTTGTTGCGTGCCCTAGGCCCTCCCTCCTTCCGTTGTTGTCTGTGTAGTTGCTTGCAACATCCACCTCCATCCTCATTCCAATGTTGCTTGCTTCCACACTCCCTTTTTCCGTTGTTGCAACAGTTATTGTTGCTTTCTCCCACCAATTCTCCTTTCATCCATTGTTGTCTGTGGAGTTGCTTTCAACACCTACCCTCCTTCAGTTGTTGCCTGTGTTGTCGCTTGCCTCCACCTACACTACCTTCTTCTATTGTTCCTTGTGTTGTTGCTTGCAATGCCACCCATCCTCACTCCTTCTGTTTTTATTGTGTTGTTGCTTTCCCCACTCACCCTCCTCTCTTGTTGCCCGTTTTGTCTGTACCTTAACCCTCTTGTTGTTGTCCGTGTTGCTGCCAGTGTTTGCTTCTACCCACTCTCCCAACACGTGTTGTCAATGTGCTTGCTCGGAGCCCCTCCCTTCTACCATCCATTGTCCATGTTGCCCCCCTGACTCACCCACACACCCATGTTGCCTCCATAGCTGCTTATGTGTGACATTTCCATGGTTGAAACATACTTATCAGTGACATTCAATGACCAAATATGTGACACTTAGAATGACACTTTCTCTTGAGTAAAACCAAGCACTGAAGTGAAACGAAGGCGAAGTGACAGTCTTTTGAGAAATGAAAAGCTCTAAAACTATCTAAAAACAGCGTCTACATACCTCAAATGGAAGGTTACTATCACAACTGTCCTCCACTATATAAATGTGAGAAACTCCTGGACAGGCCACTACTTACCATCCCTGCGCTGACCCTAGCTGCACTAGGGGCTAATTATGGCATTACTGTCTCTGAAAAGTGCAGAATTGCTGGGCCATGATGTAACTTAGCTATATAAACACATCTTTTATCACAACTTCGAAACTAGATTTTAAATCTCCTTTCCTCATTGATTTAGAGAACTACAATATGACATACAAACATGATCACCCCAAATGGCACAGTGATAGACAGATCACTTTGTCTTTCTCTTAATGGTTGCCTGCCTGCAACTTACCAACTCCCTCTGCTAGCCTTCTGCTGACTGACCCTCATGTTATAGCTGCTCCTGTGTGTGGACTCACACTGGCTGCCTTTTGACACTCAACTAGTGCAGAGATGCTGCTACTGATTCTGCTTTCGGGTTCTGCTGCTCAGTGCTGGTTGTGACGGTGTCGAGTAAGAGGTAGTGCAGACCTTGTGCTGTCTCTCATGGGGGTACATGGGGGAAAACTCCATACGCATTGACAGTCTGCCACACTTGACAGTCGCCCCAGCTTTTTGAATCATTACAGTGTGGCACGTCATTTCCATGACTGGACACAAGCAGATTGCCATCCTGTGCCTTCCCACATGTGGATGCCTATCAGGAGCAGCATGTGTGACATGATTGACTTGTTATTTTTATCATGTCAGCAGGTGGGCCCCATGGGCCCGTCCACTCGCAGTGATGCCTTCCTGGGGGCCAGCAGGAGGATTTTGAAAAAAACATTCTGGTGCCAGTCTTTAGTGTGCAGACACACTAGCACACAACGTAGTACAAACAAAGCACTGTTAATGAGGCTGTGGGTCTGTAGTGATGCGTGGTCTGAGAGGTGCCAACAGCCCCACTCACTCTAGGACTGCAGGGGAGCACACCACTTGTACAAACACAAAACCATCATTTTGCCCATCAGTTGCCGGATCTCTGGCCAAACATCATCCAATCACTCACTTTGTGGAATTGAATTAACTGTCACTGATGGTGGCGTGCAGGAAGCATCAGTTTTCAAAATACAACAGGGCAAGTTGCAACTCTCTGGATGATTCATCACTCTCAGCCTCAGTCTGAGCAAGGGGCAGTGCACTGCTGAGTAGTCTCAGGGTTATTACTACTCTCCAGGGCGGACGTTATTGTCAGAGTCTGTTTAACAAACTTAGCCATGGCATGTCATGTGGCTGAGTACAGGAGGCTCTGATTCATTGTGCACTGCAGTCCGAGCCTGAGACTGAATTATTCTGTGTGATGACAATTTGAAATTATTATTGTTAGCAAAGAAACTCAACCTTGAAGGTGGCACTCTCCAATAAAGGCTCACTGGCAGCACAGTTGGCACAGCACTGCCAGCAGGCAGCCAGCTGCTTGCGCTTTTGCAATGGCCTGCTCCTATTCGCAGTTTCTTATGCCTAGCAGTGCGGCTGTGTTAGGAGGAGCTATAAATGCATGATTAAGCATTTTAGTTCAGTGATAAGAACTTCCAAGCTAAACTACATTGATCTAACCACTGATACATGATACTTGGCAGAGCTGTACCTCCAGCCTGAAAAAATAAAAATGTGCTTTAAGATGGCCCTAAGATGGCGGCCTACGATGCTCTTTGTGTGGCACCTGGCGCCTCACCAGGTCTTCCTTGACCTCGCCTGGAGTTGCGGGACCTATGATCTCCTCCCGACTTTGCTGCTATCCCTCGGATTGACGTTGGGGCTGCCTTATTAGACTCTGTCACACTGCTTCATCAGCCCCACAGCGCTTCTTTTGCTGACTGCCGGTTCTGTCCTGCCCCGGTAAAGAGGTACCACGAGGGTGACCATTTCATCGGAGTTTCCGACCCTTGCAATCCACGCCACGCCGCCGCTGCCTGCAGTATGGGCCGGGCTTTGCCACCCACCCTTGCCGGGTGGCCCCTGGAGCGGCGCACAAGAGGTTGGTGTCCCTCTCAATGTTTCCTGCCGCTGGACAACCTTCCACATGGTACCACCCGGACATGCGAAGACACTAGCCCTGGGCAGTATCAGTGCTGTGGGGGTCCCCGCCTAACACTCGCCGCCTTGGGCATTAATGGTTAAAGTTGCGGCCGCTTCCTCCTTTCACATAGCTCCTTGGGCCAGCTTGTTCCGCATCCTATGCCGCCAAAGAAGACGACGAATAAACAGACAGGTAAAGTTTCTGATTTTTTCCTTTCTTTGGAAAGGCGCCCAACGCTGCGAGGTGACACAGACACTTCCGCAATGGCCCTCACGAAGGCTGAATTGGCGGCGATGTTTAAAGACTTTAAAACAGAACTTCGCACTGATCTGTCCCAAGATATTAAAACCTCCATAGACCAGCTACGCACGGACTTAACCGACTGCCTGACGTCCCTACAGAGAGATGTGGATTCTGTGGGCACCAGGGTTCTCGACCTGGATACACAAGCTCAGGCGCAAGAGAAGCTCACTACAGATCTGCGGGAGGATGTCCGCCAACTCCAGGACGAGCTTCACCAATCTCTCCTTAAGGTGGAGGACCTTGAAAACTGCTCGCGGAGGGAGAACATACGCATCCGTGACTTTGAGGAGGGTGTGGAGGGGCCCGACCTGGCAGCCTTTGTGGAAGGGCTATTTGTGGATATTGTCGCTCCCCAAGCACTTAAAATCCAACTGGGTAGAGTGCACCAGGTGGGTACGATCCAGCCGGGCGAGAAGAAGAGACCACGTGACATCCTGGCTAAGTTCCACTCCTTCAGGAGGCCGTTCTCCAGGCAGCCAGGGCGAAGAATTCCATTTCGTTTCCGAATTACTCATGCTCCATTTACCAGGATTTGGCTCCTGCAACTTTGGCGAGGCGACAAACGTTTCGAGGCATCACGACCAGGCTCCACGAAGAAAAGATCAGTTACTGGTGGACATACCCCATTGGCTTGAGCTTTGACTTCAAGAACAAGCGCCATCACATCACGGAGCTGAAAGAGGGCCTAGAGTTGTTGGGCCTTGCGACAGATGACTCGAACACCGCACTGGATAGCAATGACGCCCAACCACGAGGGACGCCCTCGACCTCTGGATGGTCGACGGGAGCTCGCAGGGGCCAGAAGTGATGGGTTGGGGTTCTCTGTTGGACCGGGATCTGCCACTACTCGGGTCCCCATTGCGGCGCTGGCCCCCTGCGAGCCCTGCTGTTCTCTGGCTTCTCCTCATATCGAGGGCCGCAGGCTGGTAGGCCTTGGTCTTCAACGCCGCTTTCCAGTTGGGCTCTGGATTTTTCTCAGCCTGACTGCACCGGGGCCCGTTCTCATCCGGGACTCAGGTATCCTGGGGTCAGCCTCGATCGAACATGAACTGTCCGGCTCGTCAAGTAAGGTTTATGCTTTTAGTTTTGGGACACCATTGTAGTTCTGAATCAATCAAGTCTGTTTTGAGTGCTAGATGGGCATTATTTTGGGCCGCGTTTCCTATATTATGGGTGATGCCCTCAAAGTGATTCTCGTTTTAATAATGCCTCTCCCGCCAATGCTGTTGGGCTATTGTTCTGGGAGGGATTTCGTTTAAACTTGTTTCGCAGCCGTACCAAGTAAATGTTAAGCTTACCTTTTCAGGCACTAGTAGCCGGGGTGGGCGTGGACGAGGACCTCGGACCTGTTGTTTCCCCTGGTTTCCGTGGGTGCTGTGCGCACCCGCCGGACTCTTGTTATCACATTCTGGCACTGTTTTTTTATTTATGTTTGTTTCCTTTACTTGGGAAGTTTTGGGAGGGGGGAGACATGGTGGCGGCTTTTTATTGTTTAGCTCTGGTTGGCTTTTGGGCTCCAATCTACTAATGGCTGATTTGAGTGAGCATTGGTTTCTTTCTGAAGGGCTGGGCGCCGTCCCAGCCTAGGATGGAGATGTGGGGGTCTCTACAGCGGGCATGCAAACACGGATGACACTATGACGGTCACACTTGGCACTTGGAATGTTAAAGTGCTGAATTGCCCTCAGAAACATCAGAAAGTCTGGAAGTACATTACTGATCACCATTTAGATGTAGTGGCCCTACAAGAAACACACCTGGCTAGAGCCGAAGATGGGCGCTTTAAGCATAAACATTACCCTTTAATCTATAGATCTTCGGCACTTACTAAACACTGAGGGGTGGCACTGTTGTTTCATTCTACAGTACAATTTCAACCTTTAGCTGTCCTTAACGATAAGGAGGGGAGATGAGTGATGGTCAAGGGCCGTTTACGGGGGAAGATATGCACCTTTGCGGCACTGTACACGCCTAACTCTGGTGAAGCGCCTTTTTTGCACTCACTACTGGGGAAACTGCTAGACTTTGCAGACGAACAAATCATCCTTATGGTCGATTTTAACCTGACCTTGCACAAGGAAATGGACAGCACATACTCACAGCGCTCCAATCTAGGCTCCTTTCCCACTGACTTACAGCAACAAATCCACGACTTAGGCTTACTAGACTCATGGCGCACACTCATCCCACAGACTATACTTTCTACTCCCATGTGCACCGCACGTACTCCAGGATTGATTACATTTTCCTTAGTCAGTCTCTTTTGGGTTCTCTCCGAGATGCACTCTCTGTGTCCGATCATAGTCTGCTCTCCATCTGTCTCTCTTGGCGCGGAGACGTGCCGTCTACTCCCAGGTGGTATTTTCCATCGTCCATAGCTAGGTGCTAAAGATAAGGAGCCGTGTGCTAAACTCCGGGACACTATCAAAGACTTCTTTGAGGTTAACGCTCCAGAAGATACTTCGAAGTTCACCACTTGGGACGCATTCAAAGCGGTCTTCCGAGGGGAAGTGTATCGCACTTAATTCGGTCCTAAATAGACAACGTGGTAGGGAAAGATAGCTTCTATAACAGGAACTGTCCTCTGTTGACCGCTCACATAAACAAAACCCCACTCGGCAAACTCTCCGCCATTTGACAGCTCTTTGTGGCAAATTACGTGCTATCTATAACAACAGGGCTGAGTTCACACTCCTCAAACTCCATCACCTCTCCTACTCTCAAAGCAATAAAATTGGTAAACATTTAGCCAGGCAGCTTCGGGATAAGCGGGAGAAAGAATATATAGGAGGCATAGTGGGTCCTACTGGGGACCTCATACATAAGGATGAGGTCAAAGCTGAACTCTTTGGTTCGTTTTATGCCGCCCTGTACACCGGAGAAGAGCTGGAAGCGACCTCCCAACAGGAGTTTATCCGGGCGCTTTCCCTACCCAAGGTTTCCAATGAATGGAATGAATGGCCCTCTGCTCCCTTTACGCAAGAGGAAGTCCTTTTAGCTATTAAGGCTCTGAAAACCCATAAGGCCCCAGGCCCGGATGGGTATACTTCCCTCTTTTAGAAGACCTTTGCATCAGACATCTACTGATACCTGGTGCGACTTTTTAATGAGATGGCCGATACTGGGGATTCTTCTTCGTCTAAGACTGAGGCCCTGATCTCGGTGATACCAAAACCAGGGAAAGAATTCCAACATTGCTCTTCCTATCGCCCTATTCCCTTCTAAATTTGGACTCAATGATCTAATGCCTGACCTCATCCATCCGGACCAGTCCGGATTCATTAAAGGGCACCAAACACACGACAACACCCGTAGAATTGTCCATCTAATTGAAAAGGCTAATAGGCACCAGATCCCTGCGGTCTTAGTGGGTTTAGACCCTGAGAAAGCTTTTGACCGCGTCAATTGGGCATTTTTATTCCAAACTCTTAAAGCGTTTGGATTTTCTGATAAATCTTTAACCATGATCCAGGCTAACTATCGGCGTCCCCACTCTAGGGTAGTAGTCAATGGCATTAGCTCCGCCTCCTTTGTTCACTCTAGGGGCACAAGGCAGGGGTGCCGTCTTTCACCATTGCTTTTCTCTCTCAGCTTAGAACCCCTGGCAATGGCAATTAGAGGTAACCCCAATATCCAGGGTATACCGTTCACTGGAGACTCCCATAAAATATCTTTGTTTGCGGACGATGTCCTCTTGTCCCTTTCCAAACCGGCTGTATCTCTCCCAGCTCTTCAGGAGGAACTTGAACGATACGAGGCAGTTGCAGGTTTCAAAATAAATTTTAGTAAATCTTATATTCTCAACCTTACTTTGCCTCCTAATGAGGTCCACAGACTTCGACCTCTCACCCCCCTCGCCTGGGCCTCCACTTCTATACAATACCTGGGGGTGCAGTTAACGTCGAGGACGTCGAGGCCGCCCATTCTCAACCGCATTCAAGCGGAATTTATACGGTGGAGGCCTCTCTTCTTATCCTGATTAGGCCGAATTCATGCGGTCAAGATGACGCTTCTTCTGAAACTTCTATATCTCTTTCAGGCCTTACCCATGGAGTTAGGGAAGGACTTATTTTGCCGAATTAAGAGTATGATCCTCCATTTCATCTTGCAAGGGGGGCATGCATGTTTCTCCTTTTCTCTGCTGCGTCGCCCCCACTAGGAGGGGAGAGTGGGCCTCCCTGACATTCAGCTCAATTATAAAGCAGCGCAATTACGAGTTTTGGTCGAATGGTCCAAAAAAGAGTCTGACAAACATTGGCTGCACATGGACCATAGTGTGACCGGGAAGAGCATCTGGGACCTGGTCTGGCGTCCAAAAAAAGATAGACCCCCAAATGCATACATCGCTACACCCACGCGCACTACCTTAAAAGTTTGGGATACCGTGACGGGAGATGACAGATGGGCCACCTTTCCTTCCCCATTTACACCGATACATTTCAATTCAGACTTTCCACCAGGTTCCAAGGAGGGGCCTTTTGATGCCTGGAGGGAGGAGGGGCTGCCTTGGTCTGACCCACCTTTTTCTGTAATTATGACCCTCTCTCCTTTAACGACTGCCAACAAGACTATCATTTGTGGCATACTGAAAGATATCATTATGCCCAATTGATGCACTGGGCCCTCACTCCACAAGTCTGCGACGCAGCCACTCGACCCCTTTCTCCATTTGAATCCTTCCTTGCCAAAACTTCAATCATGAAAGCGGCGATTTCATTTATCTATAAATTACTTCTTACCATTACAATCGCCCCTAGACCGCGCTACATGTCTTTGTGGGAGGACATTCTTCAGCGTCCCATTTCGGATGTTGAATGGGAACACCTCTGGGCAGATATTACCCGATTCAACCACTCCTCTGACCTACAAGAGTCCCACCTTAAGACTATGATGGACTGGTACCTCCACTCCACTCCTCAAACGGATTTTTCTGAATACCTCGGAAAGGTGCTGGGGAGGGTGCGGGCTTCTGGGAGATTTTAAGCACATCTGGTGGGATTGCTTGTCTATTCGCCCCTTATGGGAGGAAATACTTGCGCATATCAAAGATATTTTGGGGTATCCTATCCCGACCACTGTTGCGGGGGTCCTTTTGGGTGTTCGTGATCACGCTCTGGAGCACCAGACACGAGCAGATAAATCAGCTTTGTGGCTGTGCTTAGGCACAGCGAAGATTACCTTGGTTGCTGCATGGAAAAGAAAGGAGGCCCCAGAGATTTCCCTGTGGCACTTTAGATTATGGAAACTTATCAGTCTGGAGCGTATGTCTGCCATTCATCGGGACGATTTCAAGAACTTCGAATTCCAATGGGGTCTCTAGGTGGCCTTCTTGTCTTGTGGCCTCCCGTCAGCTGTATGCCCCCAGTCTATTAGGGCTCTTCACCTCTTCCAGCTCTAATCTGCCCTTTACAGTCAGAATCAGACGTTTTGTTTCTAGGTTGCCGCCACCTATGTCGGGGAGGGAGGGAGTGTTCTTTTCATTTTTTGATATTCTTTTTCCTTTTGCACCTGTTGTTTCTCTGTCCCCATGCCTGGGGCCTATTGTTACTCCATGACAGACTGTTCCGCTGCCTCTTTTTGACAAGACTTTCATTGTTCGTCCCCATGCATTAGTCTGATAGATCCCCGCCTGCAATGTGACTTGCCCCCGCATGTCGCTGTAAACCTCACCCACTCCCTGTTATTATGAGAAACTGTACCCTCCTTTTTTTGGTGATTTGGTGAGGCCGGGTTGGGTGCGTATGGAATATCTAATGTTGGGGGCTTCCTTCAGTCTTATTGCATTTTGAGGCCCCCTGTGAGGGGTGTTTTGTACGGTATGTTGTATGGTGTACATTGTTTACAAAACAATAAAAACATGTTTGACCAAAAAAAAGGGTTACGAACGTATCATATCTCCTTTTTAGGTCAAACCTAGAGTCAGCGTGCATGTGCTGCCCTGCGAGGCATGATATATCTACAATTTAACCAAGGCCATTGATTGCCATTCGTTCTTTTTTGGGCATATCAGAAATGCTGCCTTTTTATTGGTGCATTGCTTGTAATTGTCCCTCCTATGGGTACTTGGTTCACATCCAGGTGATTTCACTAATTTCTCCTTTGGATAGGCTATCACGGTTCCTCCTGGTTGTCCATCGCAACGAGCGGCTCATTTGCTCTTTTCCCCTTGATCAGCACGGCATACAGTGTTTTATCTATTCATCTGTGTGGTACATCAAGCTTCAACTTTAAGCATGGATGCATTTGAACTTTAAACTGCATGCTTCAAACAGACAGACATCTTGACCGCTGCACATTTCTCCGTGCATTTGGTATGATTCTGCTCAAGCGGGCATTATTGCAGTTAGGTTTCCTTTCTTTTTGACAGGCGGCGATTGTAAGTCACGTGGGTGGTTCTGCCAATGTGGTCTTATGTTTACACCTGGAAGACCAGTGACTGGAAGTACAAAAGACAAATAGAAATGTTACTCAAGAGATTTAGACAGAGGACACTCTGTGCCTCACTTGCTTGTGAGAATAAACAGCTTGTAAAGAAATGATTCTGTACGTCGTGTCAGAGCTGTAACTATTAACGCCATGATGCCTTGTTTCTCCAAGTTATAGCACGGAGTTGTTGGAAAATGTGTGTTCTGTTATGAAACCGCACCCCATCATATAAGAAGCAATGAGTAGTTCACCTTCAAGGGCTTTGCAGTCCTCTCTCCCCTTCAAACATTCTCCAACGGAAACAGTGGGTACCAAAGAAAGCTAACCAGGGCTGGTGCATGGATTTTTGCTACACTTGGCAAAATGACATTTTGCGCCACTTCACCCCCTGTACTCTTTGCTAGTTTTACGATAATGCTGATGGTCATCTGCTCCTCTAGACTTAAGGCAGCGGCCTGCTCTTACCTTGTTCTTGAAACTGACTCTGGAAGATGAGACCCATTTTCCGCTGAGGCCCAACTCCATAGCATGCCCTCCACTATGGCTGGGATCTGTCTGCAGTAGTAGTAATGTGGCTTTCGGCTCAGTCTGTTGTCAGATTTCCCACCTCTTCGCAAATGTGCTTTCTGTTACCATTCTGACTCACCATCTGTTTTCTGCACCGTTGCCCAATAGCCATGTGAGAAAAAAAACATTTCTTCTATGTTTGATTTTGCAAATAGAAGAGGACAGATAGTACCTAAAGCAGATTACTTAATAGGGGTACATGTTGGTCTTATCATCAAATAAGAACCTGGCTTTTTTTACAGTGCTTGCAAGTGTTTACCATTTACAGCGCTGTAAATAACAAGTGTGAAAAGCTACAATGGTTCTGTCGGGAAAGTACAATTGCTTCACAATTATGAGCTTGATCAGGAAACATTCATTTGAGCTTGCAACATTACTGTATAGCAAATAAAGTTGGAACACAAAAAACACAAATTTGCATTGCGAACACAAAATGTACTTATTGTTCAATAAAGCAGTATTGAAATGCATTTTTGTTATAAGGCTGTCAACAATTCAATGCAAGATTGTGGTGCCATATAGTATAGTGAAAAACGTGCTCAGTGACAAGTTCTATATTAACAAGCAACTGTGCAAACTACCAGAGATATTGGTTTCTTCATTTTTAACCTACTCTTTCATGAGAATTTGTTCATAAGTTTGATTCACCCATGTATATATATGACACTCAATACACCATTGTCGCTGAGCTCGACATTAATGGTTCCCGGTGTCACGGGGAAACCGCCTGATTCTGCCTGGGTGCCGCGTCTACGTGCTGCATAAGGCTGTTCAGCCACTGTTTGCCTTTATGGTACTGCCCCTCTTTTGCACTCAAGACCACAAATGCAGGGTGGGTTAAAAATTCTAAAGAACAGAAATACTTTGTATGGGTCTAGCGATGGTGTGCAATCTGTGCTCAAAATCGCAGGCGTTCCCCAAATAAACTGTACATGGGTACCATCGATTCACACATTTAAGAAAATATTAATGAAAGCCAGAGGGTTGGATTTTGAGCACAAGGCATTGTGAACTTTCACACATCATGGTAATCTGTGATGTAATAACAGATTCATAGTAATTGCTTAGTGCGGGTGTGGAGGAGTACAGGCAGAATGAGGTGAAAAGGTCAAAGAACCTGTAGTGTTCATGCTCCTTCACGATTATTGACTATTTTTACAGGTGCTATTAATGGTTTGGGTAAAGGATGGAAAGGGTGAGGCTATTTCTTAAATATAGTGATGCCCACACTGGACGCAGACAGGTAGGATATTGTCTGTGCGCCAAGATCTACAGCAAAATTATTCTCATTGAGGTTGTATTAATTTCCAATCTGGAGCCACGGTATCTCATTATTCAGTCCTGTGTCCCATGTATGTAGGCGTTAGACCCACCATCGTTCTCTCGTGTGGAGGATCCTCTGGATATTAGGGCCTGTTCTTTTTATGACCTTAAGTACCACCCATTTCCGATCTGTGTCCTTGTGATTGTGTTCCAAGCAATGCCTTGTCAACTTTGTATCAGTTTTTTTTTGCAGGGGAATGTGAGCAAATAAATAAGATTCTCACTAAAGGTTTTTAATATCCATGGATGGATCGTTTTTATATTCACCATTTTGGTTGTGCGGGTAAATGGGCATGCCACACATCCTCTGCATGGGTAGTGTCCAACTGGTCATTGGTTGCCCCATAGTGTGGTTTAGCTCAAATCCTTGGAGGTGGTGCCTTAGTGTGAACAAGTTCATCATGGATTCTCCTGTTACGTCTGAAAGCAAATAGTTGGGGGGGGGGCACTGTTTTCTTGCCCCATTAAGGATATGGCAATGTTTATGTACAATGTTTTGTACTTTATTCGATATTGGGGTGTATGTGGTGACGCATACTACTTTTTCA
The DNA here is from genome assembly GCF_964263255.1 of Lissotriton vulgaris. Lineage (NCBI taxonomy): Eukaryota > Metazoa > Chordata > Amphibia > Caudata > Salamandridae > Lissotriton > Lissotriton vulgaris. Next base: position 538,688,056 of record NC_141694.1, on the reverse strand, counting down.
TTCATCTTCTTTTCTTGTTTTTCTTCTTCTTCGGATCATCTTTCTAGGGTAGTGTCGTTCAATCAACTTCTTCTCCAGAGTCTCGTCCTGTTCCTCATAGGTTTCCATACTAGAGCAATTCCTCCGGATACTGAGTAATTGACCTACTGGCAAATTTTGTCACAGTGACCGGGGGTGGAAGCTCTCAAAAAGCAGTAAACTGTTTTTGTCTGTGCTCTTGTTGTGAACTTTCATCTGGATCCCTTCTGCTGTCATGCTGATAGCTAGATCCCAGAAAAATGGCTCCCTCCTTGCTGATTACATGTGTGAATTTCAGATGCTCATCTCTAGTATTTATCCATCTCACAAAGTCCTCTGCTTCATCTTGGTTGCCGGTTATATTGTCTCCATACTTTCAATTGTGCTGCAAATGGGTTGTCTTGATGGAATATGTGGTCCACTTCGAATTGGTGTACATAGAGGCACGTCATGCTCGGAGCAAAAGTGCTTTCCATGGAAGTGCCTCTGATCTGACGGTATATTGTGTCTTCATATTCGTAGAAGTTTTCCATGAGAGCCAATTCTGGGCACTCCAAGATGAAATGTCTGGGTGTCATGAACTCCCAGTCTCTTTCCAGGAGAATGTGTTCTACCACGCTCAATGTGTGTCTCTGAGGTATACTGGTGTATAATGCATCGCTATCCATGGCAATGAAAAGATCTTCAGCTAGGTTGGTCTTGAGGTCTCTAAATAGGCCCAGGATATCTTTAGAATCTTAGGTATGATGCAGACAACTGTACGATAGGGCTAAAAAACCAATCGCAGAATTGTGAAAGAGGTTCAAGAAATTAACCCACACTATAGGACTTCCTGGGGCATCCATTTTTTGGTGGATTTTGGGGAGAGTATAGAATCGGGGTGCAGGGATTATCACCCACCAGAAACCCAGCCTCATGTTTGGTTATCAAATCATTCAACAGGTCCTCATACACCAAGGTTCTGATTCTGTTCACAAGTCTTGGAGTAGGGCAGTGCTTAATTTGTAAAACATTAAGTGCCGGGGCTAAAATATTTGCTTAGAAACTGCAGTTGCCAGCACTGCAGAAAGTCGTGATACAGTCAGATGCCTCATACTCACACTCACCGCACGCACAGTCAAAGATTGACTTACAAGCGTGCACACGCAGGCATAGACTGACTTGCAAGCATGCTTGCGCACACAAAGTTCTACTTAAAAATGGTGGATCCTAGAATAGCTTTCAAAATGTTTAATCAGAAATAATGAATCTACAGTACCTACACTAAAACTGCATTAACGCTCCTAAAATATCACTCACAGTGATGTTTCTAAAAACAGACTGAAGCCTTTTTAATATACACTGAAATAATTGTATTAACAGTGTGAATTCTGCAGGAACAGTTATTTTTAACAATCAGTTAAAACAATCTATATGAAAAAAATGACAACGGAAAGGATTGCAAAGAAATTTTTTCTTGAGTTTTGCTGTTTTTCTCTACTTTGAGGGGGGCATACATCATACCAAAAGCTTTGATGGTGCAGTGGACTGGCAATATGTCACCCATTTCCCAAGACATGTTGTTTTCCAATAGTTGAATCTGCTTGTCTGTACAGTGTATGAGACATTTACTACCACCTTGGATCATGGCGACCGCCTGTACTGACTCTGGTCATTGCGGCAGCAGAGAGGATGTGCCCATAATGCTGACATTTCTGCGTGACATGCATAATTTATTTTTCTTAAACAATGTCTGTCATGCCTTCCAGGTCACATACTGATGTCCCATCTGATGCCTGTGTTTTAGTAGCCAACCCTTCCACTGTTTCCATTATAATTTTGCATCTCTTATTATCAAGAAAAACAACTCTTAACTCTGGTGTTTATCTCAAACCAGCTTGCAACTTGAAAGATTTGCTTCAAAAGTAAGTGTTTGGTCAACTGACAGTTACTTACATACTGTTACTTACCTCCTAATTATTTTTGTTCTAACATACAATAATGGCTGTTTATCGCACGCCACTGCAATTATGTGCCAGAACCGCAGACATTGGCCCATAGGGAGAGAAAGGTAATTTAACTGCATTTATTTTCTACTAAGTGAAACAGGCAATAAGGCCATCGGTATCTCTCTCCTTGGCCACAAACGGAGTGGTGGTGGGGAGAGCACAGATTTTTTTTCTTTCATGTGCATCCCTTATTTCTCTTCAGGTGCTGCTGCTGAAATTAATGCAGAGCTGCCGCCCTGCTACTGGATGCCGGCTCCACTGCTTGCTTAATTACAGTCCAGCGCAGAAGTAGAGAAAAAGTGTGTTTTTCTTTTCTCGATTTCCATGGTTGAGAGTCAGAAACAATTTCATAGAAAGCAGAGGATTGTCTTTCCGTGTCTGCACCTGGGAAGATACATGAGCCATGCAGATAAGAAAAGTTGTGCCTCTTCAGCTTAGCTCCACCTCGCGATGCCATGATCTAATCGGTCATTGAGTAGCCAAGACTAAGCCCCCATGAGGAACACTGCCCGGCCTGTCAGGTGTACCACTGAACCCCAACCATTAACCTAATGTATAGGAGATTGTGGGGCATCTGGGTCTACACTCACAGCTCTCGTAGCGGTGCTGAGTCGGTCAGTCTCAGAAGTCCCAAGTTAGGGTGGCGGAAGCGTGGGACAGGAAGTCACAGGTAGTGGACACAGCACTCAGCGGTGATGAGCAACGGTACCCGGCAGGGCAGGAGCAAGTCTAGTACTGGGTGGGGGCATTCAGGAAGGTGAAGATGATGAGGTTATGACTAGGTACGACTCACGTGGCTCTTGGTGGAGGATGCCAGCAGGCTGCTGCGTGAGCCTGAATCCAGTCACACAGAAGCCTGCTCACGTACCAGCAAGGATCCTGTTCTCGTGGCTCACTGGGTCTTGAGGCTGGCTTTGGGCAGGACTTACTGGTGAAGAAATGAATAGTCCTGGCCCTGTGAAATAAGTGCCGGTGCTGAGCCCCGGGAAGCACCGGCACAAATTAAGCACTGGAGTAGGGTCAATCCGGTGAATTTCATAGCTGTTTTCATCTGGTAGCAATCTGATACATTCTTCGTGATCCATGTTTTTATCCATGATAACGATTGCACCGCCTTTGTCAGCTGGTTTGATGACAAGTGTAGTATTCTCTTTCAGGTCCATGAGTGCCTTCCTTCACCTTTCTTCAAGTTCTGATAGCCTTTGATGTTCTGGCCGTCAACTGTTTTAATTTTAGTACTGCCTGTTCGAATGCCAGGACATGGCAAGGGACGGACTGTCATTGTTGTTGTACTTACAGTGTCAGTTATATGTTTTGAAAAAAGTTTTGTAAATTGTTCATTGTATATAATCTGAGATTTTTTATTTCTCCATTTTCCTCTTCTGCTTTTTCCCATTACATTTTTTCTAGCCCTCACACTTTAACATTATTCCATATTGAAGTGTTTTACCCTTTTAGGTTTTTAAATCTCTAAATCTCTACCATTGTTTCCCTCAGCTCTACCAAGTACCACGCATCAGACGTTAGACTAACACATTTCAGAGTGGTGATCCCCATCGCCGCACTGAAATGGAAAGTCATGCATTTGTAGCACCTCAGTATCAAGCCAGAGTGCTATTAGTTCACTGTTAAAAGCTGAAATCCAGGTTGTAGTGCGCGGTCCGCGCTGCTTGTGCTGGCTTTGGTCGGCTGGCTCAGCTCGTGACTAGGCTGGCCTAGGCAGGCGAGAGCAGAGGCACAATGTAACAAAGTTTATAGACTTCCCCTCGACTCTGGCAATCCATTCAGGTTAACTGTGTGACTCACTGTGAGACTCGTCACATGATGGCACTTCACAGTCAGTGTTAAAATTATGGCCAACAGCTTCTATCAAAAAACGTGCTCTCTTTATACATTGACGGACTGGACTGGCTTGGTGCAAGGGGGCTATGCGGCAGTTATTGACTAATGTGACAGGCTTGTGACCCATGGCAGGTCCCATCCCAGTCTAGACAGCTGCGGGATTGGTGGTCTCTAACAGGCAGCAGTTAATTGCAGCCAGGCAGCCTCATCTCAGAATGCTTGCCGTGGTGCAGCAGGCAAGGAGTCATCAACTTGAGTCCTGGAGGAGCATGGCTGCAGCTGACTCTGAAGACAGCAGCACCCAGGAGGGAGAGGCTGAGCCTACACCAGCAGCAGGTAAGGGAACCCATGCCCCCACCTTGAAACTTAATCTCGCTCCAGTACTAGCTTTCCTGGTCGGTTTGGTCTTGAATTCTCACAGAGCAGGCCAGGAGAACAAGTTAGGAATTTTACTCATGCACTCAGCAAGTAATGTGAGCCACAGGGATGAAAGGGTCTGCACTTAGCACCTAACCCCGCAAATGGCATCATGCCCGCCGGCGCTTCACAGCAGATAAACGGCAGTGATCTGCAGCACCACAGGGAGTAAGGGACCCTGCATGAGACACCTGTCTGCAACTAGAATCTTTTCCCCACACCCTCCAAAAACACCAGAGAAACCCATACACTCACCCCCCTGCACCCGGCGTCCCCGCTTCCATACTTCCCTTCCACAAAGAACTGCCCGGGTACACCCCCTGCACACTAGGCTGCCACAGGTGAGTGTGGCTTACACTTAAACAAGCTGGAAGGTGAGCCCTAGGAAGCAGTCACCGGGATGGATGCGGCCTCCCCAGGGCCTCAGTCTGTTGGCGCCTGCCTAGCGAAGTGAGTCAGGCCCCTAGCATCGACAACTTGATACCTGGTTGTTGTAATGAGGGGCAGCAGTAATGATTCTGGTCCAACTTTCAGCATGGCCAGCAGCTTTGTTACTTATGAGCCTGGTGTTTTTAGTAGCTCTGTGACAGCTGCAGCCTGCTGGTGTGATCTGGTGCTGCGGGATGGGACAGGTAGTGGCGTGCTAACCGGGGCTGACACCACACAGCCAAACCCCTCAGTTATCATTTTTATTCAGATTGATTGAACTGTACTGTCTTTGAAATAAACAGCTTCCTGGCTGACTGTAAAGGGTGTGCCTCAATCTCCTGAGCCTTGCCAATGTCCTTGTCTTTCAGGGCGGTTTGTGAGTTCTAGGTTAGTACTCTTCCATATCTGGTGCTTTGCAGTAATTTTAAGAACTTCTTAGTGTTTCTCTTTGGTGAAATGGGTGTAATTTCTGATATTTATATGCTTCCATCATCTTTATTACTTGACTTTGCTTGCCAGAAAGTGTAACTCATATTTGTTGAAATATCACACATAGGGCCCGATGTAGGTGGCCAATACCGGTCGGAAACGGCCGAATTCGGCCGTTTCCGACCGGTATTTGGCCTTTTGAGATGTAGGGGACCTTTTTTTGTACGATTCGGTATTTTACCAATTCGGTAAAATTACCGAATTTGAAAAATACCGAATCGGTAAGTTTCCCGAGTTTTAAAATTCGGGATGTAGGGGGGACTACTTTCAGTCCCACAAGCCCTTCAGATTCGGTATTTTAACACCCAATCCAATTGGGTGTTAAAATACCGAATCCAGGTGTGCATGCACATGTGTGCATGCACACCTATGCCATGTGACAGACAGACATGCCCTTAGGGCATGTCTGTGTGCCACATGGCACACACGCCAGTATTGGGGGTGCTAGAGGGTGTCAAAGTGACACCCCCTGCACCCTTGCAGAAATCGGTAATTACTGAATCGGTAAATACCGATTTGGTAATGCACATTGATTCCTATGGGCTTCAAGGCCCATAGGAATCAATGGGGGATACCGATTCGGTATTTACAGAATCGGTAAATACCGAATCTTACAGATTCGGTATTTACCGATTCTGAAATACCCACATCTCCCCCCCTCCAATTTACCACTTCTTAAATACCGAATCGGTATGATTCGGTATTTAAGAAGTGGTAAATTGGAGTTTACCTACATCGGGCCCCATATCACACTGAAATGATATGAATGTCACACACAGCAATCTAAAACTTTGCAAGCTATCGTCCCTTCTCTGCAGTAGCAGCTCCTGAAAGGAATGATGCTGGGCGGTGATGCAGGGCGGGAGAGGGCCACAGTGGGGGTTAGTAAACTCCGGATTATGGCCGAATGTAGGTAAGTATACAAATAAATAAAACAAATTTTGTTGCGCGTGCTGCATCGACCAATGCGATGCAGCGCACACAATGAAATTTGTTTTATTTATTTATTTGTATACTTACCTCCGTTCTGCCATAATCCGGAGTTTACTACCCTTCACCCTGCCCCTCCCCCGCCCTGCATCACAGTCCGGCAGCATTCCCTCCAGGAGCTGCTACTGCTGCTCTGTCATTCTCTCGCCTCATGTTTTAATTTACAATGTCATTCCATCTCTTTGAAGAAAAAAAATTCCATTCTTTCACTCCGACTTCGTGCATATGTTTAATTTTCATTTATTTCACGTTTCCTTCTTAGTCCTTCTTGCGATTTGCTTTAAAAAAATCCATTCTTTCACTCCCACTCCATGCGTGCATTTATTTATTTTTTATTAATTTCCCGTTTCCTTCTTTGTACCAATTGCGATTTGCTTCAAAAATAAAAAAGAACATTCTTTCCCCCGTGCGTTCATTCCTTTCCTTCTTTGTACTAGTTACGATGTGGTTGAAAAATAACCATTCCATTCTTTCGCTATGCATTTATTTTTCATTTATTTAAACTTTCGTTCTTTGAACTACTTTAGATTTGCAGGAAGTCTCTTGTGCAGCTGAGAAACGAAACGTAAACTAATTTGTAGCGTGTGCTCGGTCTGGTGTCCCATGATATCGCGTATCCCTGCACTCAGCCCGAGCAGAGATCAACTGCTTCTGTCTGATCCTGCCCGGGCTGAGTTCATTCTCCGAAGACGGCCGAAGCGCAGGGGATACACGATACCAGGGGGATACCTGATATTACACAACACCGGGACCAACTGCTCTGCACTGGGCCCAGGGATAAAAACGCCTCCCCTCCACTTCAGCAGCCCCAGCTTGCTCCCCTCGGGCCAGGGATCTCCGTTCTTGCTTAAGTGTTCGTTGGGATCGTCCGTCCTCCCCGGGGTACCGCAATGCGGTGTCTGGGCACAGTGTTCTATTTTGAAGCATAGAGGTCCGCGCCGGGCCCGAGGCGGTTGGGCGTCTCACTACCCCTCCACCGAGGGAAGCTCGCTGAAAGGCACAGCAGAAGAAACCTTTTGGGAGTTGGCCCCCACAGCCAGCCGGAGCTGTAGCATCTCAGTTGGGGCCTGAGCCGCGAGTCTCCAACCCCCCTGGGTGTCACATCCGGTGCAGGGTCTTTTGATGGAGCCAAGCCACTGGGGCCTTGCCAACTCCACTCAGGCTCCCCCGCTCACTGCTTCCTTTGTAGGGGACCCGCCCACCGACAGCGCCCGTTCCAGCACCGGGCCGCAGCCCTCAGCACTCCAACACTGCAGAGGGTGACCTCGGGACCTCTCCATCGAGTCCTGAGACCCTGCTTCTTGGTTTTCTATGCATAGGCCACTCGGGAGTCAGAGGGTCCAAGTCACCCCCAGCAGGGCTCTGCATGAGAGGCCGGCCACCAGCACTTCGCAGTATCAGGCCGCAGATCGCTCCACCATGTTCTGAGCGTCCCGAATCTGGTCGCCCGCTGCACCGGAGCATGCCAAATGGCGTATTGTCACGTTGTATGACAGTTTTTTCTATACAGATGGAACTGGATACTTGGGCGGATGACGTAGAGGTCCGGAGCACTCTTAGGGCCCGATGTAGGTAAATCTAATTTACCACTTCTAAAATACCGAATCATACCGATTCGGTATTTAAGAAGTGGTAAATTAGAGGGGGGGAAATGTAGGTAATTCTGATTCGGTAAATACCGAATCTGTAAGATTCGGTATTTACCGATTCTGTAAATACCGAATCGGTATCCCCCATTGATTCCTATGGGCCTTGAAGCCCATAGGAATCAATGTGGAATACCGAATCAGTATTTACCGATTTGGTAATTACCTATTCTTGCAAGGGTGCAGGGGGTGTCACTTTGACACCCTCTAGCACCCTAATTACAGGCTTGTGTGCCATTTGGCACACATACATGCTCTAAGGGCATGTCTGTGTGTCACATGGCACAGGTGTGCATGCACACCTGGGTTCGGTATTTTACCACCCAATTGGATTGGGTGGTAAAATACCGACTCCTGAAGGCCTGTGGCACTCTTCAGAGTGCCACCTACATCTCTATTTATCGATTCTGTACATTTACCGATTCGGTATATTACCGAATCGGTAAATGTACAGAATCGGTAAAATTACCGAATCTGTACTTATGTAGCCCCCTACATAAGGAAACCGTAATACCGGTCGGAAACGGCCGAATTCGGCCGTTTCCGACCGGTATTAGGGCTCCTACATCCGGCCCTTAGAGTGCAACCGCCGTATTGATGCTCCAGGCAACACGCCCCCTGCCTTTAGATTTATTTACATGTTTTATAGATGGTCTTCGTTGTAGGCCCTCTATGGCATGTTCCCTTACTAACCAATTTAATGGATTTTCTTTGGAGCTAGAAACTAGAACTAGAGACAATTTTAAAGGACACTGCAATCCAGGGTTAACTTTAAAACAAGACATTTGGGTACGGTAAGATAAGGGAGGAGGACTGCTGGTCACTGCTCCAGTGTTGCCCTTTCATTTAACAACCTACTGCATTTGTAAGCTTTTCATTTCGGGTAACATCAATTAATTAACCTGTTTGGATGAATTACCAGGTAACAACCAACGGGCTGCAAAATTTGAACTTAATCTGATCACCCTGTAATTAACATTTTATGATCTGTAATTTCCAGGCACTTCCAAATGGACCAACATTGAAACACAAACATTGGCAAAGCAAATAGATCGGGCTTCCATGTAGTAAAGCTAGAAAACACAGGCATGCATAAATGCTTGGATGGCTGTAATGGTAACGGTGGTGATAATGGTTATGGTAGTAATGTTGGAGGTAATGGTGTTGGAAATTTGAAGGGGCATATTATCAAGGGGGTTTATCTCCGCTTTTTTGGCTTTAAAAGCGGAGATAAAATTATCCCCCTATCACCTAGCTGCCGCTAACACCAGTTAGCGACAGCTAGTAGGAGATAGCGACCATCTTGGGCCCCACTTTGCATGTCAGTGATATTTATCACTAATGAGATGCAAAGTGGGCGTGCCAAGATGTTAGCGACTGAAAACAGTCGCTAACATCGCTATCTCCTATTACCAACTTTTGGAGATATTCGCGCTAAGCGGGAATATTTCCAAAAGCTAACACCTGCCCTGAGCAGTTCTTAGCCATGTTATCCAATGGGAGGTGGATAACATGGCTAAGAGCATTAGCTCGCTAATGCATGAATATCGCTGACTTTTCAGCGATATTCATGCTTTGCGGCGATTTTTACCGCATTTGCGTTAAACCTTGGTAATACCAAGGTTTATTTGCGGTAAAAATCGCCGCAGCGCTGCGGTAAATTTTTTGTCTCTAACCAAGCAATAGCGATAATTATCGCTATTGCTTGGTAATATGCCCCTATGTGTTGCTATTTGTAGGGTGGTGGGAAAGGTGATGGCATACACTTAAGTCCTTACATAACTATTTGAAAAGGCCTGTTGCAGCTAAAAAAAAACAATATTGCTTTCTGTATAAAATGCACGAAAGGCATGCAGCATTGAATGTGTGATGATTGAGTGTATTTTTTTTAAATGTTATTTGTGATTTTGTAGGACAGTATTTAAGATATGTCATCAGTAACATGAACATAGTTTAACAATGTCAATATTATGTTATAGCTTATTGGCCATACAGAAACGCATGAAGGTAAGCCTGCGTGTATCTCCTGAGCACAGGGACATAGGAATAAACATCCAGACAACAGAGCTTACAATGCACCAACAATATATCCAGTTACATATTATCTGGTACTTTATACAGTTTAAGTAGGGTCCTGGGAATCGTGATCACTGGTGGCTGAAAGATAAGCCCACAATGGTGACCAAATATCTTTTGTACGTAAAGTAAGAGGTAATGTAGTCTATCACATCATTGCAGTAGATTAGGTCTTCAACCCAGACTTTTTTGTTTGGGGAGGGGCTTTGGGGAGTGGTCCCCGACTCATGATCCCAGCGAATGGCCACCATTCTTTTTGCAAGGAGAAGTGCCAATGCAGAAAATCTCCATGTAGCTTTGATTAATTCTTTAGTATAGCCCAACAGGGCCTGGAGCAGGGAAGGAGACCATTGGATAGATAGCATGCGAGATAAGATTTCAAATATGGAAGTCCAACATGTAGCCATTGAGGGAAAGACCTTGCTGTATGGATGATTTCCCTAGGATGGTGACAATGAATTCTCCTGATCATCAATTAGATCCATAGCATGAAGCCTAACCGGTGTATAGTGCACTCTCTGCATGAATTTAAAGTGCAGTAGCCTATGTCTACTGTTCAAAGAAACCTGTTGCATTTCAGACCCCAAATTCTCTAAATATCGTCAGTTAAAGGTGTATTAAGATCTTGCTCCCATTTCCCCCTGGCTTCTGATTGATGGATCAGAGATTGGTTGAATACTTAATGTGTAAAATAATTCCTCATGCAAGCAAGCCACACGAGATGGAAGGACACAACAAACAGCCATTAATATGATGTAAGAGTGTAATACCGCTTTGAGTGGAGCCAAGTCCATTTGTTTGTATATTTTTAAAGAATGAATAACAATGTGGATTTCAAACATCTACACTGTCTAGAATTCTTGCAAGGGTACTTTCCTGATTGTCACTATTTAGATGTCACTGCATTTGTATATGCTATTTTCATATGCGGGATAAACAATTATAGAGTATTTCAGTGGAAAAGTGAATATTATATATATTATAAAGTAAAATGCCAGTACGCTTCTGAGTTGTGATAAGAGTTTTGACATTAACAGCTTGATTCTTAGATATTGAACATAAGGAGGTGCACCAAACAAAACACATTTAGTCTGTTGTAATTTCTTTAATTTCTTCCTTTATTTCAAAATCGGTAATCGTTTTTAAAAACAGCCTATGCGTTTCGTTCCCCAAAAAACATGGTTTTGGTTCGGAATAACGGTATTCCTTGTAGTAGAGAGGCGCTCCAATTGTTACAGTAAGCCACCTTCTATAGCGGAATGCCAATATGCCAATATACACCGAGATAAGCGGTTTAGCCTTCCTTCTGTGATGCCAAGGCTGAGCTGCTTATCATGGTGGCAAACTTCAACAGCTGGAACACATCTCCTCTACAAGGAATACCTTGTTTCCAAACCACACTACATGACAGCATATTGGCATTCCGCTATAGAAGGTGGAATACTGTGTCAATTGGAGCACCTCTCTACTACAAGAAATTCCATTATTCCGAACCAAAACATTACGGCAAATTTGCACTCTGCCACATAAGCCGTGATAAAGTTCCAAAAGCTTGTGTTTTTGGGGAACGAAACGTGTTGGCTGTTTTCATGAATGATTACTGATTTTGAAATAAAGGAAGAAATTAAAGAAATGACAATGGACTAAATGTGTTTTGTTCGGTGTAACTTCTTATTTTCAATTTGCTTTGGAAATTAACCAGTGGCACCAAAAGGTGACAGGTGCTGGAGTACTGTGTACAACCATTTTAATACGGCAGCAGTGATATAGTGAGGTGCTAACCAATAGGTCCGTCACCTTGTATCGTCTTCGGTTTTTGATTCTTAGATATGTTTATTTTAAATGTTCTAAATGTACATGTTAATGCCTAGAAAAAAGAAAAAGAACTTGCAGCAAGAAATACAAATTGCAGCCATAAAGTGGAGACATCCCTGGAGAGAAAGAAGGATATGCTCTTTAGAAAACAACAATTACGAACAGGTAAACAAGAAGTCAGCACTGCTGTCAGATTTAGTGTTACATATATTCTCGCTTCCATTGCTTAAAATAATTATTTGGCTATTTCTGTAGGGGTTTTGTCCTTCAGAAATGAGAAAGATGTGCGAACTGGGAGACGTTTCTCCATTGCTTAGTTTTTTAACATTCCACATTCTGCCCTACTTTTCAATTTGAGAGGTTCGTTGCGGAGGCATGCTATTATCGCTGGAAACCTTGGGGAGGGTGTTGGACGTGGCCTTTTCTGCCGAGTGACCCCCAAACGTTTTGCATTCAACCCTCCTGTTTTCTGCATCTGTTTTTGCTGGCTTTTATAACTGCACACTTTACTACTGCTAATCAGTGCTAAAGTGCTTGTGCTCTCTTCTTTACACATGGTAAAATTGGTTCCCAATTGGCACATTTATTTACTTATAAGTCCCTAGTAAAGTTGTACTACATGTACCCAGGGCCAGTAAATTAAACGCTACTTTTTATTTGCATTTTAAAAAAAAATCAGTTTTATTCATTTTGTAAACATAAAAGGAAAATACAGTCGACAATAAAGCATGGTTGAAATATACCTTTCCATACAAAGCAAATGTGGCATATACAATTGAATACATAACATGTAAGTCCAGCATATAAGTATAGTGGGAGTAATCATACGCATGACAGGTACTGTTGTATTTATGTAACCAGCATTTCGAACTTTCATAAAAGGTTTGGCGTGCCAACTGGGGAAAAGGGGGATGTAGGAGATTTGTTTCATGGGGGTCGGCGGGGTTCATCATCCAAGGTATCTTTGACAAGAAAAAGGTAGTAGCAACGCTGGCGGGATCTACCAGCAAGGAAGGAGTGATGCAGCATGGAATACATATGTGGAGAGCGGTGTGGGTGACAGTGGATAGTGGCAGCTGTCGAGCATTTGGTGGGTCTCTATGGAGGAAGGTCATCATTGCCAGTGAGTTGGACAAACTGCAAGAAAAGAGTGGCCCATTGAGGCAAAACGGGTTGTTTGTGAAGGTCTTAAATTTCCTCATAGAGGAGGGCATCACTTACAGACAGCTCCAAACCAGGCCGCCACTGCGGGGGCTTTTGGGGATCGCCAATGCAAGGTGAGGGTATGTTTGGAAAGGAGGATCGCTAGGGATGTGAAACAAGAGCATATTTTGCGGTGTTTGCTGTGAAATACCAAGTGAGCATGCCTCCCATGTGTGGATTTCGGGGGGGGCTCAGTGACTTGATGTAAGATATTGTGTACCTTCTCCCAGAATTGGTATAGGGCTGGGCAGGACCAAATCATGTGCTGTAAATGTGAACCAGGAGCCTGGCATCTGGGACAGCTGCCGTCTGCTTGGGGGAAGAACCAGTTTATTTGGGCCTGGGTAAGGTATGTGTGTTGTAACATAAACAATTGCATATTTTTAAAGCAAGAGTTATGGCACACTTGTCGCAGGAATTGCAAAGCTATTTCCCTCTCCTTATCATGTAGCCCACGCCCAAACTCCTTCTCATACCTATGCCGGGGAGCGTTTAGGGGAAGCATGGTTAACCTGTGTATAGCTTTATACATCCAGGTAATAAGATGATAGCCGGGACCCATCATAGAAATAGTCTGTAATGCAGGGTGTGTTGTGGGTTCTGCCTCGGTGGCATTCCACAGGGTTTGGTTTGTGTGGATGAGCCTACGGTGAAAGAGGAATTTCCCTGAGGGTAAATCCTAGTTTGTTACTAGCTAATCAAATTAGAGAAATTGACTGTTGAGGTAAAGATCTCCTCCTGTGTGGATTGAGAATCCTGTCCAGGGGGTTAGGTCGAGTCTTGAATATGACCCAGGATATTTAGGAAGACCAACCAGGGGCAGTGCAGGAACATACACTGGTGATTTTGGAGACATGCAGTGTATGCCTGTTATGCAGGTGCGGGCCACAGCCACCTGTTTGGGTGGCAAGGTGGGGGGGTACTGTTTTAGGAAGTAGGAAGCGATGAGACACTGGGGAATGACATCATGCCATCCAAGTTGCAGACCTTCCCAACATATCTCCAAGCAGTCCACCATGATAGCCACTGCAATTGTGCCAAGAGATAATACGCCACAAAGGACAGGGCACCAAACCCTCCTTGGTCCATGGGAAACTGTATCTTGCGAAGTGTCACTTGATGTTGTCCGTTACCCCAGATAATATCTCGCTACAAGGAGTCAAGTTCTTGGAAAAATGTGTGGGGTGGGACCAAGGGGAGGTTAGTAAAGTGATAAACGTAGATGAGGCAGCATGATAATTTTTGCCATGGTAATTTTCCCTATTGGGGCGAGAGGTAAGGAGCACCAGAAGTACATTTGTGTCTTGATGCCCTGTAGTGCTACCCGAATGTTCCCATCAAAAATGTCCAAAGGATTTTGGTAGAGACAAACCCCTAAATAGTGAGTGGCTGTACCCTGCCAGCGTTGAGGGGGAGTGCCCAAGCGTATGGATCGAGGTTGTTCGTCAGTGTGGAGGGGATGTATTGCTGATTCGTCCCAATTTACCCACAATCCAGCAGCTGTTGCAAACTCATTGAGTATATCGTGAAGCAGAGTAAGGTCTGAAGTGATATCTTTTGAATAGATGAGGAGATTGTATGTGTACTGAGACACTGTGTATGACCTGTCCTTCAGGGGTATCCCCCAGTCAGTGCCCTTGCGTCATAAGCAGGGGGTTATGGGCTCCTTTGCGATGGTAAAGAGCAATGTGGAAAGGGGACAGTGTTATATTGCTATTTATATTTTCATAATTTATTCTTATTTCCTTTACTTTGTTCCTTCCTCTTTAAGTATGTTGTATACTTATGACTGTGGCACATGCCTTCCAGTTTGCCTTGATTCTTAATAGAATGTGAATCCACTCTGCAACTGGACCTGATGACAGCAGTACTATGCCTTCTGGATTAAATCTTACTTTGCACTACTTTTGGTTTTTGGACCTTTATTATCCTAAATTTCACACTGGCGACGAGGGAAAACAGTACCTGCTACTTTTCAAGGCACAGGAGCGTTACGATAACATTTTATGCCATTTAAGGAAAAAGAAGACTGCTTTCTACTTGGATGTTTGTATTTGGAGCTATTGCGATTTCTACTGCTACTCGGTTATTTACAACCGTGATTTCCCCAATTTTTAATCTTTTTCTGACATTCATCTATGGATTTTCAACAGATTCATTGAATCAACCTACTGCATCTTTTAAAGACACTGCTGTTGGAGTTCCGCTTCTGCAGACGTTCCTCGCTCCAGGTTCTCCTCGGGGTCAGGCAGATGCTCAAGGGGGTCCACCTCTCGACAGCCCCAAGTCCGGATGGAATAAATTCTCTCGGACTAGTGGATGGTCAAGTGAGTGAAGGGAAGGGTAGGAGCAGCAGGGAGGGAGATCTAGGAACAAATAAAAGAGAGATAACAGTTATTACTGGGACATACTATTCTCACTATCAACATCTATCCATCAGTCTAGACAATGACCCCTCTATAGCTATGATGGATGTATAGCTACCTGTAAAGAAAAGTAAGGTTGGCTGTAATGGAGGGGAAGACCGGAGGGGAAGTAGCCTGGTATCAGCCTCAATCTAATACAAAGAAATAACGAGTTAGTATGTTTACACTACCTAAGGAAGCATTCTGTGCAGGACCTCTTTACCCTGTATGTATGCGTACCTGTAACAGACTCAGGCTTGTCCCTTAACAGACGATATCAGCATAACCCAGGATCCCCCCAACTGATCTCCCCTATAAATAAAAGATAACACAGCACTGGATAAAAGTAAGTTCCAAGGATGAAAATCCCAAATAACCAAAGTACTAGAAGGAAAGACTCTACTCCTTGAGTCTATATAGTATGATCCTCATCATTCATTCATAATGGAGAGTACTAATGCAACATTGTTAGTAGATATAAGTACATAGCCTTGCATGTAGAGAATGCTCTCACAATTAAGCACTCCACATGATGTGTCAGAAATAAATGGTCTTTTCCCCTGCAAGAGACCTCTTGGAAACTGCGTGCCTCATCCAACAGGGAAAAACAGAAAATGGCCGACAAAACTCTTCCTTCTCCCCGCAAGAGACCGCTTGGAATTATTCGCATCTCACCAACGGGGGGAAGGCAAGGAGGAGCGGAGTCGGCAGAGCTCTTCCTTCTCCCCGCAAGAGACCGCTAGGAAATTACGCGCGTCTCACCAAAGGGAGATGGTCAGAAGATCACAACACCCGCTAGAATCACGGATCCTCAGGAAAGGTCTAAGGAGCAAAAGGATGGTGCTACCGCACCCTTACAGTCCAGAACACACAGCAATATTGGACACGGCAAGAATAATCGGCGTCCTCGTCCGGACGCCATCATGTCTGATGAGACGCCGTTTGCATGCGTCAGAGGCGTGTTCGAGTCAGTGCGTCCTCAGTAACTTGCGCACGGCATGACGGGAAACGTAGTTTTCAGTCCCTGTGACGCTTCCCGTGCTTGCTGCTCTATCTTCCCATATGCGCCCTGACAGTACATCCCCATTTCGGAGAGCACTGACACACACCAGGTTTGTCTGGAAACCTCCTGTGAAACGCAGCCACCAAACGAGGTGCATGCACAGCGTTGGCGGGCTCCCATGAATCCTCCTCAGACCCATAGCCCTTCCAAGACACCAAATACTTCGGACGGTTGCGCGTAATCATAGAGTCTAAAATACCACGCACCTCATATTCCTCAGTTTGGTTCACCCATAAAGGGAAAGGACGTCTTTTCACCGGACAACGGGAAGGTTTCAGCAGGGAAACATGGAAAACAGGATGGATACGGAAATGCGAAGGCAAACGCAACCTCACCGCAACCTGCCCTACCATATGCACCACCCTGTAAGGGCCAATAAATTTAGGGTTCAGAAAACTATGTTTCTTGAATCTGATATTACTTGTGGATAGCCAGACAAGATCCCCTTTCTTGTAATTCGGAGCTGGTCTCTTGCGCTTATCGGCCTGTCTCTTGTACAATACCATGGCATGTTTGAGATGGAGAGAGGTGTCAAGTAGCGTATTTTTAATTTGTGTTAACCTCTTCTGAACTTCAGGGAGCTTCAAGGTATGACTGGGAGTTACAAAAGGGACAAACCGCAGGTGAAATCCATAGGAACTGTAGAAGGGTGAATGGTGCGTGGAACTGTGTAGTGCATTATTGTAGGCAATCTCCGCTATCCACAACCAGTCTACCCAAGCCTCTGTGTTACTATCCACGTAACATTGTAGATATTGTTTGAGTGTTTGGTTCAACCATTCCGTCTGGTCATCAGTTTGCGGATGAAAACTAGTGGACAGAGCGGAAGATATGTGCAACCTCGCACACAAAACTCTCCATAACTGTGCAGTGAATTGGGATCCCCTATCTGACACTATGGTACGAGGAAGCCCATGTAACCTAACCACATGAACTAACAACAGATTTGCCAACTGCCATGCAGTAGGAAGTTGTTTATAGGCGATAAAGTGCCCCATTTTTGTCAGATAGTCCACCACCACAACGATGACCGTATACCCTTTATCTTGAGGCAGCCCCACTATAAAGTCAACTGACCAACGTTCCCAGGGGTTTTCTGGAGTGGACAAGGGTTGCAAAAGGCCTTGCGTCTTCCGATTGTCCGTCTTCATTTGAGCACATATGTCACACCCTTGCACCCAAAGAAGAACATCTCTACGAAGAGACGGCCACCAGAACTGCCTGAGGGTGTTCTCAATGGTTTTCCGGGTCCCACCATGTCCTGCACATGGAAGAGTATGGCACCAACGAAAAGCTTGTCTCCTGAGTTCATTGGTAGGTAACAACACCTGCTTTCCTTTCATGGGAACCCCCTGGAACATCTTCCATTCCGGATGGTGTTTGAGCCAGTCTCTCCAAGAGAAGGTACGGATTCCCCTCCTGATTTTAAAAAGAAAATTGTTGGTTTGTGTAATACACACCACTTGGTCCGGCGAAATGATGGCTCTTGCAGGATTTGAGACATCTGCCATTTGAGTATCTTGTCTTGTCAAAGCGTCTGCTTTTCTGTTGTCTTTACCTGGCCTGAAAGTGAAAATGAAGTTGTACTCGGAGAAGAACATCATCCACCTGAGTTGTCGAGGAGTAAGTTGTCTAGCCGATTTCATGAACTGCAGGTTGCGGTGATCGGTATAGACTGTAACTAGATGCTCAGCCCCTTGAATCCAATGTTTCAATTCAGAAAAATCTATCTTAATAGCCATCAGTTCCTTTTCTGCGATGGTGTAGTTTTTTTCTGCACTATTCAATTTACGAGACACAAAGGCTACTGGATGCATCAGCCCTGTAGTTGAATGTCTTTGTGATAATACAGCTCCTACTTCTCCGTCAGAGGCGTCTGCTTCTATGATGAAAGGCAAATCAGGATCAGCATGCGCCCAAGCTGGAGCAGAAGAAAAGGCAGTTTTCAAGGAATCAAAAGCACTCTGGGCTGCTTCATCCCACAGAAAAGTAATGTTTTTTCGCAGCAGCCGTGTGATAGGCGCCACCAAGGCTGAAAAATGATGTATGAAACGCCTGTAAAAGTAAGCGAACCCCAAAAAGCATTGAATGTCCCTCACGGTCTTGGAGATGGGCCATTCCGTAATTGCGGTGACCTTTCGTTCTGCCATGATCTGGCCAGCTGGTGTAAGCATTACTCCTAGAAACTCTACTGTTGAGACGTGGAATTCACACTTGCTTATCTTGCAAAACAGGTGGTTCTTTTGTAAAGCGTGCAGCACTATTCAAACATGATCCTGATGTTCATCTGTGGTTGCAGAAAAAACAAGAATATCGTTGATATATACGACCACGAATCTGTCGAGGTACTCCCGAAGAACGTCATTCAAAAAGAATTGAAAGGCCGCAGGGGCGTTGCATAGGCCGAAAGGCATAACGAGGTATTCATAAAGCCCATATCTGGTCTTGAAGGCGGTCTTCCATTCATCCCCCTCATGCATACGTACCAGGTGGTAGGCCCCTTGAAGATCAAGTTTGGTGTATATTGCAGCCCCTTGTACTTGTTCCAATAACACCGAGACAAGAGGAAGAGGGTATTGATTCTTTACTGTGATGGCGTTCAGGTCCCTAAAGTCGATACATGTTCGAAGCTCCCCATTGGCCTTCAGAATAAAAAAAAGAGGGGAGGCTGCAGGTGACCTTGAAGGTCGAATGAACCCTAAAGAAAAGTATTTATCTAGATACTGCCTTAGATGATGGTTTTCGGGTTCGGTTAAGGCATAAATTCTGCGGCACGAAACCACAGCACCTGGAATGAGATCGATTTGGCAGTCGTACATCCGATGTGGCGATAATTCTTCGGCCATGCTATCGCTAAACACCATGGCGAATTCTTGATAGCAATCTGGTGAGGCCGCCTCTTTCTCGGCGGCCGTGGCGATATGATATCGTCAGGATAAGGCCTTGGATGGTGCAATGAGGGGGCATAGACAGTGAGTGGAACAATATTCAGAATCCATTGTCATCTTTAATGTGGACCATTCAACTGTGGGATCATGTTTCTGTAGCCACGGCAATCCCAATATAGCTCCATATTTAGGGGCATGAATTATGTTAAAAGAAAGGAACTCGCAATGAATATCCTGGTACCTTTGTGTGAAAACAAATCGGACCAGACTCCAGCAGTTTACCATCCACTGCGAATACTTCTTCTGGAAGGTCTTTCTGAATTAAATCGACTCCGAGTCTGTGAGCCTCTTCTTCATACATTAAACAACCCGTGGCCTCCGAATCCACCATCACGTGGAACGGAATCCTGTCTTCTCCTACCACCAGTGTCAATTCAATAAAGAAATGCTTGGCTTTGTTAGCATCTTCGTTGTTGACTGAAGGAATATCATTTCTGCTCAAGGAGTGTCCTTCTTCCCTCCTCAAGCGTGTCAGTTTTCCGCCGACTGCTCTGCTGCTATCGCAGCAACTTGCCCGGCCGTGGACTTAACATTCTTAGGCTTCACCGGGCATTCACGCAAAAAATGGCCTCTTTTTCCGCAATAGAGACAGAGTCCCTGTTTCCTCCGATAATCACGCTCCTGGGGTGTAAGAGCGGCGCGGACAGCTCAGATTTCCATGGGTTCCGGGGTTTCAGCCCTATGTTCTGTTACTCTGGATGGCTCCACATGTAGTGGTCCCCGCTCCCTCCTTTTATGATCGCCCTCACGTTCCTTCAATCTGTGGTCTAAACGAAGCGTCAATTCGATTAGATCGGTACAAGTCTTAGGCTGAAGGTCCACCTGGGCTATGACATCATTTAAATCATCCTTTAGTCCCTGGTAGAAGATAGCGGCTTGCTTTGTTTCTGGCCAATCTGTCTCTGCCACCAGTCTACGAAAGTATTTAAATATACCAAGAGGTCCTTACTTCCTTGCCTTAATTCTAGTAACTCTTTATCTGCAGAAAAGGTTTCCGCTCTCCGGTCAAAGGTTTTTTCGAATTCATTCGTAAAAGCATCCCAGTCATGGAGAAGGGGATCGTCTCGTCTTACTATGGGCACTGCCCACTGGGCAGCGTCTCCAACTAAATATGATATCAGAAAGGCCACCCTGGCCTGATTCGTAGAGAACATTTTAGGTTTACAGTGGAACTGGAGCATGACTTGAGTTAGGAACCCTTGTACTTTATTCATATCCCCATAATATATTTCTGGAGGGGCCAACGGTATTTGTGAGGGGACTTCGACTACCAATGTACCCAGTGGTGGTAGAGAGGAGCTACCTGCATCAAAGGGGTTTCTCTGTAGGCGATCGACTCTAGCCTGAAGCAATGCAGTCTCACTGCGTGATGTAGCCAATTTATTTTGAACTAAAACAAGTGCGGCTAACACATCGTCTAGGGTTGCCATTTTACCTCCACCTGATCGGGAGGAGAGAAAACGTGGGGTGATTATTCTGTCAAGGCTCCAGGTTCTCCTCGGGGTCAGGCCGATGCTCAAGGGGAACCACCTCTCGACAGCCCCAAGTCCGAATGGAATAAATCCTCTCGGACTAGTGGATGGTCAAGTGAGGGAAGGAAAGGGTAGGAACAGCAGGGAGGGAGATCTAGAAACAAATAAAAGAGAGATAACAGTTATTACTGGGACGTACTATTCTCACTATCAACATCTATCCATCAGTCTACAATGACCCCTCTATAGCTATGATGGATGTATAGCTACCTGTAAAGAAAAGTACGGTTGGCTGTAATGGAGGGGAAGACCGGAGGGGAAGTCACCTAGTATCAGCCTCAATCTAATACAAAGAAATAACGAGTTAGTATGTTTACACTACCTAAGGAAGCATTCTGTGCAGGACCTCTTCACCCTGTATGTATGCGTACCTGTGACTCAGGCTTGTCCCTTAACATACGATATCAGCATAACCCAGCATCCCCCTAACTGATCCCAACCTATAAACAAAAGATAACACAGCACTGGTTCAAAGTAAGTTTCAAGGGTGAAAATCCCAAATAACCAAAGTACTAGAAGGAAAGACTCTACTCCTTGAGTCTATATAGTATGATCCTCATTATTCATTCATAATGCAGAGTACTAATGTAACATTGTTAGTAGATATAAGTACATAGTCTTGCATGTAGAGAATGTTCTCACAATTAAGCATTCCACATGATGTGTCAGAAATAAATGGTCTTTTCCCCTGCAAGAGACCGCTTGGAAACTGCATGTCTCATCCAACAGGGGAAAACAGAAAATGGCCGACAAAACTCTTCCTTCTCCCCGCAAGAGACCGCTTGGAATTATGCGCGTCTTACCAACGGGGGGATGGCACGGAGGAGCGGAGTCGGCAGAGCTCTTCCTTCTCCCCGCAAGAGACCGCTAGGAAATTACGCACGTCTCACCAACGGGAGAAGGTCAGAAGATCACAACACCCGCTGGGATCACGGATCCTCGGGAAAGGTCTTAGGAGCAAAACAATGGTGCTTCCGCACTCTTACCGTCCGGAACACACAGCAATACTGGACACGGCAAGAATAATCTGCGTCCTCGTCCAGGCGCCATCATATCTTATGCAACGCCATTTGCATGCGTCAGAGGCGTGTTTGAGTCAGTGCGTCCTCAGTAATGTGCGCACAGCATGACGGGAAATGTAGTTTCCAGTCCCCGTGACGCTTCCCGTGCTTGCTGCTCTATCTTCCCATATGCGCCCTGACACTACCCTGGTTTCGTATGAGCGTCATTGGAAGAAGCGTTGTCAAGCGATACTCCGTGTCCGTGTCGTTCTGTACTACAAGGATTTGGCACGACATCACGTATTTCATCATCGCGTCACGTAACGTAGCGTAGCGCCATGTTGAATCGGGTTAAACGCTGCCCATTAATGTCACAATTTTTGGCAAGGATCGGAAGGAGTGAAGTATACGGAAGTTTAATTTATATTAAATTCAACGCCGATGCGCACGACTGCGCATTCCTTATCAGATATTTTAAGAATATTATAATAACTTACGCGCCGATGCATACGGCTTAAGAGGTCCTTTTTTGTGCAAAACATTACTTTAAGCATCATCTGGCTAATACATCTTCCTGTTTGTTTAACAACATTTACGTTGATGATATTTAGCCCAAGATATTAAAACCTTGATTCATATATTTTAATTGTTATTTGTCATGAGTTTGCAAAATAATTTTCATCAAATTTTTTGTATTGTTTTCTCACCATTCATATTAATATGAGTTGTGACATTTAAAGGGGGGTAGGTTTTATTCTGTTTCACAAAATTATTATTATCTACCATGCAATTTGAACCCCCAGCAAAGTTTTTACAGTGTAACGGTGAGCCTCCCATTCCTTGGAAAAGATGGAAGGAGGAGTTTATAACTTACATTAAAGCTATAGATGGTGAGAGAATGGGTAATGAAAGGAAAAATAATATTCTCCTACATTGTTTGGGGTAAGAGGGACAAGCTGTTTTTAGAGCTTTGCCTATAGTTCAAGGAGATTTAAGTGCTTATGATGAAGTACTTTTACGTATGGACACAAGATTTAAACCTACAACCAGTTTGGCTCTCAATAGGTACAAGTTTTATACACGTGCACAAAGAGAATCAGAGTCATTTGACGACTTTTTAATGGCTCTCAGGTATCTTGTTGTATCGTGTGAATTTGGCGGTATGGCTGATGAAATGATTAGGGACCAGATAATTGTGAATGTTAGGAATAAATGAATGGTTCTTAGGTAATCCTAATTTACATGACAGTATTGCTACCGCAAAAGCCATTGAATAGTCTGAAAAGTGGATGAAAACCATTGAGGATGTAAATGCCAAAGGTAACAAGGGCAATAAGTGCATTGATGAAGTCTGTGCCATGAACAGTTCCACAAAGGCTAGTAGTACGAACAAAAGTTTTGATAAGAATATAGTATGCGTTAAATGTGGTAGCTTCAACCATGTGGCTTCTTTTAAATTTTGTCCAGCGATAGGGAAAGAATGTACTAGGTGTGGGAGAATAGGACATTTCTCCAAAGCATGTAGAGATGATAGGAAAAAGAATTTTAATGAGGGAAAAATCAATACTAAGAATAGTGAAGTCTCTTGTGTGCGTTGTACTCATTTTGCTGATACAGAATGCTCTGAGGAGAAGGGAATGGTACTTTCTGTTATAAATCTTTGTGCTCTAGAAGGTGAAACACTTAATTCTCCTAATTGTGTTGTACAATTTTTAGAAAAAGATTTGGAACTTATGGCAGATTCTGAATCTCCGTGGACTATTATCACGGAGATTTACTTTAATGGAAAATTCTGTGATAAAATTTCCATCAAAGATTTATGTCCTCCAGACATTGTTACTGAAGGTTTTGATGGGTCTTCCATTGATTTTATAGGTTTTGTTGCCTCTGAAGTAAAATTCAAAGAGAGGTCTACTTATATAAAACTTTATGTTGCAAAAAAAGGTGTGAATGTGTTGGGTTGGAGAGACCAATGGAAACTGGGTATTATTTTAAACCCTCTGAACAAATAACCCGTCATGGTTGTTGAGGATAAAGAAGTAGTTAACCTTATTGCGGATGAGTTTCCTGATTTTTTTTCTGAAAATTTAGTAAAACTTAAAAGTTTCACTCATTTGATAAAACTCAAAGGTCTGTCCCCTGTTAAACAAAAACTTAGAAATGTTCCCATTAATGTAAGAGAGGAATTAAGTAAAGCTTTACAAGAAATGTTAGATGGCAGAGTGATAGATGAGGTGGAGTCATTGGAATGGGTTTCTCCGATCGTTTTGGCACGGAAAGCTGATAAATATTTGAGATTATGTATTGATCTGAGAGCTCTCAATGCTAACACATTAGTAGATTGCCATCCATTACCTAATATTAACGAAGTAGTTAGCATGTTAGGTGGTGCCACAATTTTCTCTACTCTTGATCTTCGATCTGCATATCATCAGATTGAGCTGGCCAAAGAGTTACGCAACATTACTGCATTTATTACACTCCAAGGTCTGTACCAATTCAAAAGAATGCCTTTTGGATTGGCATCGGCAGCTTCTGTTTTCCAGAGATCCATGTGTAATCTTTTTAGAAATATGAAATTGTATGTGAAATGTTTTCAAGATGACATTTTAATATTTTCTTTGGATAAAGAGACACACATGGAGCATCTTAGGAATGTTTGTAATGTCTTGAAAGAGCATGGGTTGACCTTAAAAAAGAAAAAGTGCAAGTTGTTCCAAGATTCAGTGGAGTATTTTGGGCATACATTGTCTAAAGATGGTGTTGTACCCAAAAAAAGTCTTGTTGAGGCGATTTTAAAAGCTCCTGCACCGGACTGCAAAGACAAGCTTCTTTCCTTCTTGGGATTATGCGAATATTACAGCAAATTTATTATGGACTTTGCTTCTAAAATGAAAGCTCTGAGAGAATTGACAAGGAAGAATAAGGAGTTTGTTTGGGAAGAAAGACAACAGAGAGCTTTTGACAATATTAAGAAAGAAATGATTGCTGCTCCCACCTTAAAAACCTTTTTGTAAGAATAAGACCTGTATCCTCACGGTTGATGCAAGTCTTTATGGTTTAGGTTGTGTTTTGTCCCAACATGCTGGGAATGAAGAGTGGAAAGTGGCATTTGCGTCTCGAACACTTAATATGACAGAAAGACGTTATGCTGTCATTGAAAGAGGGGGTATTTGCTTGTGTGTGGAGTGTTGAGCATTTTCGTAATTATATATGGGGTGGACGGTTTGTTTTGAGAACAGATCACAAATCTTTGCTTTCAATTTTATCTCCTGGAGGGGACAGAATGCTACTGCTCGCATTGCCAGGCTGCTGTCCCGGTTGCCAGAATATAGCTTTTCAGTGGAATTTGTACCGGGGAAAATTAACGTGACTGCTGGTTGTCTCTCTAGGCTTCATTGTGAAGTAGCTGAAGTTGAAGAAATTGTTGCTTGTGTCAGTGAAATACTATCTGAAAGTTTCAGGTCAATATCAGAAGAGATGTGGAAAAAGGCAATGCAAAATGGTGCAATTTTGTCTAATGTTATAAATTATACTAGGTTGGGATGGCCTGCTAAGTCTGAAATTTCAGTTGTACTATCTCCTGGAATGTTTCTGATGAACTTGTTGTTGAGGATGATTTAATTTTCCGTAAGGGAAAATGTATTCCCCCTGTGTCCCTCTGTGATCATATTTTAAGTGTAAGTCACAAAACGCATTTAGGAATGTCTTCCATGAAAAGATTGATGAGGAATGTTTTTTGGTGGACAGGTTTGGACAGGTTTGTTGACAGAATTGTGAGAGAATGTTCAGAGTGTGTGAGTAGTGAAAAGATGCTTAAATGTAATCCTGCTCCCCTCATACCAGTGAGTTGGCCAAAATTTCCATGGCAAAAGGTAGGTTTTGATATTGCTGGTCAATTCAATTTTTTACCTCAGGATTGTAGATTTGCTCTTGTTATGGCTGATTACCACTCCAAATAACCGGATGTGAAGTTGGTACCTCATGCTAATTCTGAGACGGTCATTTCAATTTTTAAAGAAGTTTTTGCTCATGAGGGTTATCCTGAGGTTCTCATTACTGACAATGGTGTGCAGATGAAATCGTGTGAGATGTCTGATTTTCTTAAATTCCTTAGCATTTGTCACATCACTACTGCATTGTATGAACCGCCAGGTGGAGAGATACAATAGAGTTCTGAAACAAGATATTTTGTGGGCGCAGAATTTTGGATCATTGTGGAAGGATAAGTTGAGGGAGAAGTTGTGGTTGTACGGGATAACTCCTCAATCTACTACTGAGGATTCTCCTTTCTGTTTGCTTAAAGGAAGAGAGCCTGTTTCGAAATTGTGTCCTTGGTGGTTTAAAAAAGCTGTGAAGATGGGGCGTGGCCAAGATGGCGACGGAGTAGGACGTGTGCTAGTGTCCCTCTGGCGCCACGCTAGTCTCAGCATTGAGTAGCACCCTCTTGGGGCACCGTTTCCACGCGCGGCAGTGTCACCTGCGGTCGCGGTGCCACGGACATCCTGCCGGTGGCCTTGGCTTTGCTCCCGGTGCCTGGGAAGCGGAGGTTGGAGAGGCGGCCTTCTCGCAGGCCGGCAGCCGAGTCGAACCCTGGGCGAGCACTATGGAAGGTGGAGCCTACGCCCGCACCCACTGCTGTGCCCGTTCGGACCCCGGCTGGGGCTAGGAGGGAGTGGACACCAGAATTGCGGCAGATGTGAGGAGGCCGCCTGCTGGAGGAGTGACCACCGATCCGGCGGCTGAGCCAGTGCGGCGTGGTGAGCTATGGGAGGCCGGGGCTTTGAGGCCTATCCGGAGCGGAAAGAGGCAGGGCTGAGTGCGGTTTGGCTCCTTGCTGGCTCTGTCCGCCGCTGCCCGGCCGGCTGTGAAGACCAGCCCTGGGGCGCTGGATCGCTCTCTGGGGCCCTGATTCCAGGCTGGGTTCTGGAGTCGCTCTAGGGCCTTTGCTATATGGCCCGGAGACGGATTTCCCTGAGACTCTGAGGCCTGCCTGACTTTGGGGCCTACCTGGGAGTCGGGAGCCTGTTGAAGGCTGGCTGCCATCTGGAGAACCCTCGATGTGCTGATTCTTGCCGCCCGGACCCCCCCCCCCCCCCCCCCCCCCCCTGGACTGTGCTGCCTGGTCGCGTGGTGGTGGACGCGGCGTGGGGCCCTACATGAGACGGCGATCTTGCGGCCTGCCTGCCGGGGTGAGTTACTGAGCCCTATACACCGGGGTGTGTGGATTGCACTGGTGTGTGGTGGTCGGGGAGCCTGCTGCCCCGCTCCCCTGGACTGGGGCTTGAGAGTCATTAGCGCCCACTGCTGCCTGCCTTTAGGGGTGGCCCTACCCCAGAGAGTTGACTGGAGACCGCTTGTCGCGGTGCACGAGGGGTGTCCCCCGACTATACAGGCCTGCGCACAGAGGCATTGAATTTCCTATCAGGGGTCCGGACCTTTGGGGCTTACGGAGGCCTCCTCCACGTGTGCTGGTGAGTCCCGGCTGAGGCGCGCTGTACCTCCATCCCGCACTGTTTCGCCCTGAGCTTGGGCCCTGCCTGAAGACTGACCGGGTGGCGGCTGGTTTCGCGGAGTGCCCCCTTTCCAGCGAAGGGCTGACGGTGCCGGCCCCCCTCCCCTATGGGACCGAGTTTGAGGGCCTCTAAGTGAAGTGAGACACATGTTGCCGGTGTGAGGCCTGATTGAACCCGTGGGCACCTGGCCCGACTGTGAGGGCGGTGCAGCGGCCTTACCTGCCTCGGGAGCGTCTTGCGGAGGAGGGGCCCACCGCGCTCGGCCATTGCGGCGGATAGGATGAAGAAAGACAAGCCGGGCAAGGACGGAGTACCGAAGAGTGCGGTGCAGGCCGGGTCCCCAGTGGCAGACAAGTCTCCAGGTCGGATCCAGGTGGAGGAACCTGCGACCAAGGCCTTTATGTTTGAACTTTTTGCAGCAATCAAGGAGGACATTGCAGGCCTGCGCACTCAGCTGGCCGCGGACTTGAGGGAGGTCCGAAGGGACATGGATGACATAGGAGAGGGGGTAGCCACGCTGGAAGAGCACGACCTTAAGATGGGAGGCGACATCCATCAGCTTCAGCAGGACGTTATCAGGCTCACCGAGCAGAACCTCGACCTTCAGGCACATGCGGAGGATTTGGAGAACCGGTCCGGCCGCAACAATATTCGTATCAGAGCGGTGCGGTGGAAGATTGAGGGAGCGGATCTGCGTGAGTATGTCGAAGCCCTCTTTAAGCAAATCCTGCAAGTCGAGGAGGTCTCGGACATTCGTATGGACAGAGTGCATCGTGTGAGTCTACCCAAAGGTACAAAAGCACCGCCGCCAGACATTCTCTTCTGCGTGCATGATTTTCAATTGAAGGAACGTATCCTCAAGATGGTGCAGGAAGTCGTCCCTCTGCAGTTCCGTGGACATAACCCAGTGCTCTACCAGGATTTGGCTGCATCAACACTGCAGAAACGCAGGGACTTCAAACCGGTCACATCGTACCTGCGAGATCGCAACATCGCATACATGTGGGGTCACCCGTTCCGACTCATTTTCCGCTGGCAAAACAAACTGGTTCAGGTGCGTTCGCTCACAGCTGCCATGGACCTCCTTGGCATAGAACACACAGAGACGGAGCCTGTGGGCGGTAGCGATACCTTCAGGCGTCGACGACGCTCGACGGATTGGCAGAAAGTGGGACGCCCTGCGTCCAAGAAAGGGCCTGACTCCTCAGTATGTCTCCAGGAGAGGAGCGCAGCTGTGGCCTCCGTGGCTCTGGTTACAGAGGCGGCTCCAGATGATGTTGCGGAGGTGCCGTGAGGCCCGGGAGGGTACACTGCCGGCGTCGGAGGGGGGTACTCTAGTATTTCCTGCTGGATGAGTGAGTCCCGTATCGGGAATTCGAAGACTGTGGGCTGGTACCTATTCCCCTTGCCTTTGTGGCCTGTATTACGAACTTTCGTACTTCACTTTGTCTTTTTCCACTTTTGTTTGGTTCTGTTGTGGGGGGGTTCAGTGTGTGTGTTGGGAGGGGAGGGTGGGTAGGGGGGGACTCCGCATCCGATCTCTGCCGCTTGTGTGTGCATTTCTGCTCCTTCCCTTCATGCCGATTGGTGTGTGCGCTGGACATGAGGGCTGGTTATGCTTGGCCCTGGATTTGCTCTCGGGCACGTACGATGCTGATCTAGTTAGATTGGGAGGGCTAGGGAGCTGAAGGTGGTGAGCCTCAATGTCAGGGGGCTAAACAACCCAGTGAAACGCTCTGTGGTCCTGTCCCTCCTTGAGCAATCTGGGGGTGATGTATGCCTCTTGCAGGAGACGCACCTCCTGCACAAGGACGAGCGCCGAATGCGAGATAGGAGATTTCCCCTTCAGCTGTGGTCATCGGGTCCGGTTAAGAAGAACTGAGTTGCTCTCCTCTTCAGCTCCCGGATGCGATGTAAGGTTTTGACTCATCTGGTGGATATACAGAGAGGTTTTTGGCAATGAGGGTGCAGTGGGGGGACACGATTTTTACCATTGGGTCCATGTACGCACCGAACACACATCAGGAGCCCTTTCTGCGCGCAGCTCTGGCCCAGGTTCTTGCCTCCCCTGATGCTTTCCTCTTGGTGGGAGGGACTTTAATCTCGTAATGGATGAGACTCTTGATAGATCGGCGAATAGGCTGCACACCTCAGGACCTGGTCGACAGAAGGGGAGCAGTGGTTGTCAGATGGTGGTTTGCATGATGTGTGGCGGCTACAACACCCCCAGGAGCGCGACTACACATATTACTCGGCTGCACACCAGACATACGCGCGCCTTGACCACTTTCTGGCTTCTTCCGCCCTGTTGCCCCACCTCCACGATGCGGATATTGCCCCCCGTTCCCTCTCGGATCATGCGCCCCTGCCGGTCACGCTTACCCTATACGGCACGCGCCCCACCTCAGCTGGCTGGCGGCTGCGCGACTCCATGCTTCGCGCTGACTCTGTAGTGGAGAAGATTAGGGACACTATCACACATTACTTCGCCGAGAACCCCGTCGGAGAAACGGCGATAGCATCTATTTGGGAGGCGCTGAAGCTGGTGGTTAGGGGGGACATTACTGCTTTAGCAGCCACGTACTCCAAGCTTCGAAGAAATAAGAGAGAGGAGCTGGAGAGAGAGGTGCGAGGCTTGGAGTCTATCCACAAACATACTGGGGCTCGCAGGGTTTGGAGGGAGCTCGAAACCAAGAGACGCATGCTGAAGCATCTGGATCTCGATAAGGCAGAATATGCGTTGCTGCGCTTGCATCACAAGTTCTACCTGAGTGGGGACAAGGGGGGTAAAATGTTGTCACATCGCTTGCGTGCCCAAGCCCAATCACATGCCGTCACTGACATCCGCGATCTCCAATCTGTGTCGCATACTACTGACTCCGAGATCGTAGCGGCCTTTCGCTGTTTTTACCAGACCTTGTACACAAAGGAGGGTACATCGCCCGCAGATTGTGATCGGTACATTGAGGCGGCTGGCATTACCCCCTTGTTGGAGAATGCTGAGACCTGAACATGGAGATCCGCGTGGAAGAGGTTATCTCCGCCATTGCTCGACTAAAGTTAGCTAAATCCCCCGGGCCCGATGGTTTCTCAGCACTTTTTTATAAAACCTTTTGCCGGGAACTGGCTCCATTTTTGACCCGCCTCTTTAATTCGTTCCTGGATACGGACTCGGTCACGCCCTCTATGTCTGATGCCGCCATAACGGTCATACTCAAGCCTGGCAAGGACCCCGCTGATTGTAGTTCCTATCGACCAATCTCCCTCCTTAACATCGATGCCAAGCTCTTCGTGGGCATTCTTGCGGCGCGGCTTAGCCCCCTTCTGGATGGCGTGGTTGAACCGGACCAATCGGGCTTCGTTCCTACCCGCCAGGGCAGTGACAATACTAAGAGATTGCTGCACCTGCTGGATGGAGTCCACCGCGCAAAGACTCAGGCCTTCCTCCTATCCATCGATGCGGAGAAGTCCTTTGACAGGGTCGAGTGGGGGTTCCTTTTCCGAGTGCTACCGGCTTTCAGACTGAGGGGTAATTTCTTGTGCTGGATTCAGGCCCTATATGCGTCTCCGAAAGCGGTCGTGTGGGTCAATGGCGGTAGATCGGCTCCATTCTCTATTACCAGGGGGACGCTGCAGGGGTGCCCTCTCTCGCCGCTCCTGTTTGCGTTTTATATGGAGCCCTTTGCCCAGCGTGTAAGATCCCACCCCGACATTGTGGGCATTCGATTTGGAGCTGACGAGCATAAAATAAGCCTGTACGCGGATGATGTTATTCTGGCTCTGCAGAACCCCGCTGCCTCTTTGCGCTGCCTCTGTGCGGAGATTCGGGCTTCCATGGCGCGGCTGGCTTTAAGGTTAACTTTACTAAATCTGAAATCCTAAACATTTCTGTTTCACCGGAGGAGGTGGCTGAATTGTAGCAGGATTTTGACTTTCGCTGGACGCAATCTGACATTACGTATCTGGGCATCCGCCTTGCGCCGACTGTGCCCCGGACGCTCTCCTTAAACTACACCAAACTGATAGAGCAGACTACCAAATCTATCTCCGCATGGTCGCGCCTCAACCTGTCATGGTTCGGCAGGTTAGCGGCTATTAAAATGACCCTTCTGCCCAGAATACTCTACGTCTTTCAGATGCCCCCCCTCACACCACCGAGGGGGCTCTGAAGAAACTCCAGGGCCTGCTGAATAGATTTTTCTGGGACAACAAGCGCCCCCGGGCGGCGTTTGCGAGGACCACACTCCTGAAGGCAGCAGGCGGGTTGGGTTTCCCTCATCTCACGGCCTATTTTCAAGCCGCCTGCCTACGCTTCGTGGTTGAATGGAATAGGCCGGAATCAAGCAAACATTGGTTATTCATTGACCAGACTGTGGCGGGTTGCAACATTTGGCGGGAACTCTGGTTGCCTCGCAAAGATAGGGCATGGGGGCTATATTCCTCGCCAGTGACGTCACCGACACTCAAGGCATGGGATCAATTGGCACTTCGTAAAGGTCGAACGAACTTCCCCTCGCCAATGATGCCGATTGTGGACAATCCCGCCTTCCCCCCTTGCCTTGCGTCGCCGGTCTTCCACCGCTGGCGATAGAAGGATTGTAAGAGGGCGGGTATGCTTTTTGATCTTGAGGGGCTCGTCCCCTTCTCGGTGCTACGATCTGAACATTCCCTACTGGAGGTGTCAGATGGTTTTGCCTTTGCGCAGGTGGCACACTGGGTGACACAACCGGCCAACGTGGCATTGATGTCGCGCTCCCTCACGACTTTCGAGCAATGGCTCCTGCGCAAGAAGAATGATCGGAGCCTTATCTCTGAACTGTATGCCATGATTTTGCATGACCCACGGCGGCAGCGTACAAAGGCGCAGGTGCGTTGGGAGGTGGAGCTGGGGCGTCCACTCTCGCAGAAAGAGTGGGAGCAGGTATTCTATTGCGCACATCACACGACAGCTAACACAGCGGGTACAGAGTCGGCCTACAAGCTAGCGACGTACTGGTACTATACACCACCGCGCGTAGCATCCTGGGACAGGGCTAAATCCAGTCTTTGCTGGAGAGGGTGCGGTATGTCGGGCAATCTCCTGCATCTGTTATGGCACTGCCCTAAACTAGAACGATATTGGAAAACGGTTCTTGATGAACTAGACGCTGCGTTCCAGATCACATTGCCTAGGCTCCCCGAGCATCCACTGCTAGGCCTCCCACGCCCTGTTTGTTTCCCTCTGCGCACGCCACTAGGGCGACAAATTGCACTAGGACTGCTGACTGCACGACAGGTTCTGCTGGCGCGCTGGGGCTCTCCAGACGTCCCGGATGTGCGTGACTGGTTGATGCGCTTGTGGCATGCCTTGGCGATGGAACGTCTCTCCTTGAATATGGATGTCAGAGGGTTCGAATATGCTACCCGGTGGGCCCCGTTTTTGCGGCTTCTGTCTAGGGAGTTTAGAGAAGTCACATGTCCAAAGTACCTACAAGTCCTACAGCTTATCCTTCTGGATCCGATGGGTGCCCTATCTTCTAGGGACGGATCTGTCTGGATCAGAATGGTCGATGTGATGCACTTACCTGGGCTGTTGGATGATGCGGAGTGGGGAGGGAGGGTGGGAGGAATGGGGGGGATCGACTAGAGGGGGATGGATGGAGGGGGGGTGGGGTGGTGTTTCCTCTATTTTCTTTCTTGGTTTTTGCTGGTTTTCCCTTCTATAAAAATTGCGGACCCCGCTATGCCGGTGGGGAGTGCCTATGGTTTTTACTACGCAGGACCGCCCTCCGGGTTGTAGGTAGGTCCAAATGCTGTGTTTAATCACTGCTTGCTTACGCCCTGCCGGCGAGTCGATGTAGGCAGCTGGGCTGTGTATGATGCTAACTGGCCGCATAGTAAAATGTTTGATTCTAAAAAAGCTGTGAAGAACTAAAGATCAATAATTGATAAAGAGGTAGTAGAGTAGATAAGAAACATCAAGTAAGCAAATGTGGGTATGATCTTCGCATGAAAGTGAAAGAGCTGGGGGCGTGGCTAAGCCGAGCTGCGGAATGGCTGCTTGCTGAAGCGGCTCCGCTGGCCGAGCCTAATTATCCGACATTAATCCGCACACGAGGCAGCAGCGGATAGACCCCTGCCCAAATATTGACTGCTGACACCCCCCAGCGACAATTGGGCCGCCAGTACCTGGGACACCACGGAAGATCCGGCATCGGATTGCTGGGGTGGGGTAGAGGCCTAGCAGCGAGGGCGGAGCCAGGGCCTCGAGTTGCCGCGATCCCGAAGACCAGCCAAGCATACCCCTGGGAACGGCACGCATGTGGGTGCGCTACAACAGCAGAGAGCTACCGGAGGCCCTACTGTTACCTCTGTTGCCGCTGTGGTGGCCGCGAGACGATCCTACACCCTCATTGTGCAGCCCCGGCCGGGAACACCGGGCGCAGACCGAGGCCCAGGTGAGAAGACTGATGGAGAATGAAGGAACCCTACGTTGGCCAGGGGTGAAGCTCTGGATGGGGCTGGCCCCGTGGCCCCGGCGACGCTCGCGACCGGCTCTGGCAGATACAGTGTGCTATGAGTTGAGGCCGGGAAGGCCCGATTCACTTGACTTGCAAACTAAACTAAAAGGCCCGGGAAGGCCGCCATTTTGCTGAGATTGCCGAAGCTCATTTTTGACTTTGCCACCCAATCAATCGGACCTGCTTGATCCACACAGACCATATCTACCCTGAGTGTGGTGGCGATTATAGGCGGCCCCCCCCTGGACAACCCGAAGGACCCCCACTGTAAGCGGTTGTTGGAGCGGAACTACACACGTTGGCTAGAGGTGAGGAGGCTGATGGAGGGTCGGGCCTGAGCGGCATGTACGGCCACGTGGCGTGGTGCCCACCAATGGTGCTTTCCCTTTGCCCTGCCGGGACACAGCTGCCCGATCTGGCTACGAAGACAGGCTAATATCGAAAGGTGTGTTGGCCCACAGTCGTGGCAGATCTGACTGCACACCTTGCGGTCACCGGGCCGTCGGAACTGTGTACGGATTGAATCCCTGGGTGGGGCGGACCTCCGATTGCTCCTACCTTATCAGACCCGTGCCATAAGTGACGCCTACGCCTGTGAAATATGGGGAAACCAGATACTCTCCAACCACGCATCAACTTTGAAAAAAAAAGGGAATAAATCCGCTGATGCAGACGACACGGGCCACAGCCAGGTGGAAGGGGGCGAGCCGAGCCAGCTGCCCTCGGAAGATGTCCGAGCGATGTTTCTGGAGCTCAAAAACAGTTTAAAAGGTATAGATTCCAAAATAGAAGCCCTGGCAGATTGTATGGACAAAATCACACCGCGCATGGATAAGTAGGAGGGACGGGTGAGTGTCCTTGAAACGCAAGTGACGGAGACGGAAGAGGGGCAGACCGAAGTAGAGAAGAAAATCCGGGGTATGGATAAAATACTAGAGCTCATAAGCCAGAAGAATGAAGATTTGGAAGCACGCTCGCGCCGAAATAACGTGCGCATCACGGGCGTGGCAGAATCCACAGACATTTCTAACATGGAGCTCTATGTTCAGGGCATGATGAGAGAACTGTTCGGCCCTGGCCTGTCCCAAATGTTCCTCATAGAACGTGCAAACAGAACTCTGGGCCCGCGGCCTAAGCCAGGCGCACCTCCACTGCCTATCTTGGCCAGAGTGCTGAACTACAGAGACCGTGATACGATCCTCCGGATGGCATGTGAAAAAGGTGCCATACAATATAAAGGCAATGAGATAGCTCTGTATCCGGACTTCACCTTGCAAGTACAGGTGGCGAGAAGGGAGTTCATTCCCGCCAAGAAAATATTCCAGCAAATAGGGACAAAATATGCCTTGATCTATCCGGCTAAGTTGAGAGTGCAGGGACCTGGGAAGCCCACCTTTTTCACCGACGCCAAAGCTGCATTGTCCTTTGCGAATCAGCTGGCCAAAGACCACAAAGCTCGGAAGGCGCATGGAACGGAGCAATCGCAGGACAGGCTCAGCCACAATGACTGACATTTGTCAATATGTATAGCCGTTGGTGTAACTGATACTGCACGCAGGTTTTGAAGGCCTGGGACTGTAGGAGTTGGGTAAGGCATTCGCCCTGTCAATGTATGTGGACTGTGACTCCTTGCAATTTGTTGGGGGTTGGTGGGGACTGTTGCACATTGACATTGCTAACGGGCGGGGGGTGCGAGTCCGCTTGCGCCTGTTGCGGCTTGACCACCCTGGCACAAGCGCAGGGTTTGATGCCGGCAGACCCGACGCACCCACTGGAATGATTCCCCTTGTTTGGATGGGCCTTTTGATTTGCGGAATGTTGCGGGGAAGGGGTGGTGGGATTCACAACCTGATTGGGGGGTCGTGTGGGTGGGGGAAGGGTAGGGGGGTTGTTGTGGATGCAGAATTTGCGGTTCCAAGCTTTGATGACACGTAGGATTACACTATTTGTGAGCCAGAGATGCGGATATATATTATGGTCACACTATGCTAGCCTGATTTCATACCCTCATAGATGCTCGAGTGTAATACAGATATCTATATCACTATACTACATGTAAGATGACTGCTGTTGCTAACTCAGATGCGTTTAACACTCTGACCTGTCTAACCTGGAACGTGAGAGGTCTCAACGATCGTAGGAAGACTAGGCTCATACATTCCTATCTTGCGAGGCATGGGGTGGAGGAGGCTGGCTACTCCACTTATTCCAGGGGGTTTGCTATACTGTTGCGTAGGGGATTGCACTGGCGCACACACAACACCATCTCAGACGGAGAAGGCAGATACATTATATTACAAGGGGAGCTTTGTAACATGCCTGTAGTGTTGGTAAACACCTATGGCCCAAATGTAGATAGTCCGGACTTTTTTCAGGCACATATGGCATGAACTGAATAAACTTGGTCCAAAGATCACGTCCAATTTGGCCTCTACAACAACCCAGGCCACCTGATGTTACCTCACATCTGTCCGTACAGTGAAGTGTACCTCAATGAGACAGACAAGGGGGTTCTTAGACCGGTGGCCTTTCTTTGGTATCGGTATTCTCTTGGGATAGGTAACATCGCAAAGGGGCCCAAATATCGCTGGGCCGTGAAGTTATTGGCAACAATTCAGAATATGTATTTAATTGTTCCTGGCAATAAGTTAGATCATGTAGCCATTCCGTGAATTTTGGGGCCCTGCCCCTGCCCCATCGACATGCAACTCTCCTTTTTGCCACCAAGAGGGCTAGTGCAACAAACTTGTGGTGTGCCGCTTGTAGGGGTTCTACGTACCCCAATAGTGCTAGAACAGGGGAGGGAGCTATCACAGTCTGAATCATTTTGGACAGCGCTGCAAGTACCTGAACCCAATAAAGTTGGACTGCATCGCAAGCCCATGCAAGATGTAAGAAGTCAGCCCCTGGAGCATAGCATCTATCACAGTTGTCAGTAGTGCGAAGTTGAAGTCTACACATACGGGCCGGGGTGTAATATATGCGATGTAAAAACTTATAATGTAGAATTCTATGTCTACTGCTAGCAGAGATGCGTTCTGTTTGCTGGAGGCAAAATGCCCACTGCTTGTCTGTGAGAGGTATTTCTAAATCTAGGTCCCATTTCAGTTTGGCTGCCAAAGGTAGATAATCTATTTGTGTATGTACTGTCCTGTATATTGTCGACACTAGCTTACAAGGGTTGTCATTTTGGAGTATAAGCTGCAAAGGGACTAAGGCCACAGGTTAATTCGGAAAGTCCGGTGTCAGTGCTTTCAGTCCTTGACGGAGCCTGATGTATAGAAAGATTTCAAGCGGAGATCCACAGACCTCGACAGGCACGGCGCATCCCGATTACACCATCCAAAGGCGGCAGACATGCTTCACAGGATTATGGACGACCTCTTTTTGGTGGGCTCCTGGAGGGCAACTCACCCGACAACTAGGGAAGGAACGTGCATTACTCATCATAGGAGCGCATGGTCGAGGCTAGACTACTGGCTGCTGGCCGGGGATATGCATGCTTGGCTTGTGGACGCTGAGCACCTCCCCCGTACTTTCTCAGATCATGCCCCTGTCCGGACACGACTCCGTCTCCCCCCGCGTACACACAGCCCTTCTCTTGGAAATTCCCTTTGGGCGCTCTACGGGACCAGGTGGTCCGGGAAGAACTCCGTGTCCGAATTGAGGGGTATTTCGACACAAACGAAGGTTCAGTCGATTCCCCAGGGGTACTCTGGGAGGCATTTAAGGCGGTAACCAGGGGTGAGTGTATAGCACTTAAAACTGGAGTGCTTCGAGATAGCCGTACCACGCTGTGCAGGCTTGAAAGGGAGATTGGGGAACTAGAACGGTTACAGACGCACAATCCATCGCAGGATACTGCGGCTAATATTCAAACTAAACTCACAGAGTATCAGGGCAAGGCCGAGAGAGAGACGGCATATTTGCATAAACACACGCAGGCCCGGCATTATGGCGAGAGGCCCGGCAAAACGTTGGCGGGTCTACTGAGTGCTCCTAGAGGACACGCATTTATCTCTGAACTCCATGCGGAAAGTAGAGAGGTGCTTCGTACCCCACCAGCTATCCTATGGGAATTTGCCCAATACTACTCTACATTATACACCTCCCAGGTATCCCCCTCGTAGGCAGACATAAATGAATACCTGGAAGACATTATGCTGGCTTGGTTTAATGACGGGGCCCGTAAATACATGGACCAGCCGATCACTGTAGAGGACGTAAAACAAGTAGTTAGCGCCATGCCTGGTGACAAAGCACCGGGGGCAGATGGCTTGATGGCGGCCTTTTACAAGGAATATGCTGATATCCTGGCCCCGAGGCTCCTGCAAATGTTCCTTGAGGCTATGGAGACTGGGAAGCTGCCACCTACGTTGCGCGAAGCGACCATTATCAGTCTTCTAAAGCCAGAAAAGGACCCCACTAGGACAGACTCGTATCGCCCTCTGTCGCTCATCAACCTAGATGCCAAAATCTACACTAAACTGTTGGCACACAGGCTACAACCCATGTTTCCACAGATAGCGCTGACAGATCAGTCGGGTTTTATACCGGGCCGCTCCACTGCACACAACTTACACACCCTCTGTTGTATATTACATTATTTGGCACCTCATGTACAAGCAGCGGCTGCCCTGCTGGACGCCACCAAGGCGTTCGACTTCTTGGAGTGGACGTTCCTCTTTTCTCTATCGTCGCGCTTAGGTTTTAGTGCATTGTTTCTCAAATAGATAAAGGTCCTCTATGCCGACCCGATGGCTTAATGGCCAGATATCTCAACCCTTCCACATCACTAGGGGTACATGCCCGCTGTCCCCCCTGCTGTTCGATATCGCCACGGAGCCGCTGGCGGTTAAACTGCGCCAATACCACACTAGCAGAAGCATAGGATTCACCACCAGAGGCATACTTGTGTCAATGGACGCAGATGACATCACGGTATACTTGACCAACCCCAAAGAAAACTTTGACATTGTGATGAGAGAGTTCATACGATATGGAGGACTGACGGGAGTACAAATAAACTGGAAAAAGTCCACGATGTTGTCACTGACAGACAACACTACACCCTTCATATCAGAGTTCCCTATCCAGTGGGCGGACAGCGAGATGCGCTATCTGGGC
This sequence comes from Lissotriton vulgaris, assembly GCF_964263255.1. Lineage (NCBI taxonomy): Eukaryota > Metazoa > Chordata > Amphibia > Caudata > Salamandridae > Lissotriton > Lissotriton vulgaris. The sequence goes on along the minus strand of NC_141694.1, from coordinate 538,649,051 downwards.
ATATCCATCAGCAGGACGATGCAAGATCTCTGGACAGCTAATTACGGCAGGGTTATGGACTGACTAGAGGACAAGATCTCGAGGTGGAAAAATCTCCCACTGTCTCTGACGGGGCGCATCGCCATCGCAAAAATGGTAGTCCTTCCAAAACTCCTTTATTTATTTGTTAACATCCCTATGCACTTTTTTAAACGCTTGCGCACCAACATTCTTTTTTTTTTTTTTGGAAAACCTTTATTGTTACTTCAAACGGTTACAAGTATGTGCCTACAACCACCAGGGCCGGCCGCTAATCAGTTTTCATCACAGCAAGTCAGTTATGACACGACTCGGCAGCCCATGAATCGAAGGTACCATAGATTCGGTTAAAACTTGTTATTGAGCGTACCAACTAAATTACTGGATTCAAAAGGCTCCATTTTATGATGTAAAAATGAAAGGATCAGGTGCCATACAATAACACAGAGTCGCACAAAGGGCGGGCAAAATAGTAAGACATCCACAGTTAAAACGATCGCAGTTAGAACAATGGCGCTAAAGCATATGATTCAGGATAAACAAGCATACAGTCACAGTTCGCACCAGTTAAGCGCCCGCCCATTGATACTGATAATACTGTAGAAAGTATAGGCACAGATAAAGAAAGATCGATAATAGACACAAGAGTGGACCCACTATGCTGACCGGAAAAATGAAGAAACGAAAAAAAAGGCAAAAGAAAAGAAACGAAAGAAAAAAAAGGCCATAGAAACAAATAAAGGCAAAACAAAAAATCCCCTCCCAACCCCCCACACTGCACCCCTGCAGATGACTACGGCCTAACCCCCTAGCAGCGTGCCTGTCGCCCCAAATAACTGAAACCCGAAATATAGAGATAGCGAAGAGATATAAAAGAGTAACTAAACCCCAACACTAAAAGTAGAAATGGAGGAGGGCATTGTCGTACACATTCCCGGTCCCCCCCCCCGCCTTAACAAAGAATCCCCCACAAAGCAGACGCAATCAAGCAAAACACAATAGAAGATTACACCGGAGGAAACTATAAACCCCGCCCGGTCTCCGTTAACCTAATAAAGCAAATCCCGTTACCGATTAAACCACAATAGTAAACCCAAAACAACAGTCTCAGCCTTGACCCCGTCAATCAAACTTGTTGACTCCCTCTGGTAAGTAGGACTCCATCCACAAATTGTCAAAATATACAAAAAAGTTGCCGAAATATAGTCCGCTAGATGGAGAAAAGATGGCAAACCCCAAAGTACATGGCCGGTTCCGACGATACCCATCCCCGACTCCAAGGCCCGACACTGTTTCCTCCGACATCTTGATGAACCAGCTGGGAAGGGGGGCGACACAATCCAACGCAGTTCACAGTCTCGACCAAAAGTTTCCAGAATGGGAACAGCAGTTAAATGTTCCACTGGTAGTGAAACCAAGAATTCCAACCATACAGTCGATACACAGATCGCAGCATGTTCGATCAGTTCCACTTCTGTAGGGGCAGGCACATCTCCATGCACAGGGTCTGAATGCACCGCTGGGGTGTCTATCGGGAGTAGAGCTGGCCATCGAGTCCCGTGCGATGAATCAGGGTCCGGTCCCGATTGCCTAATTCCGTCTGCTGCCGACATCAGTTTACAGACCTGGGCCTCCATAGTCACCTGAAGTGCCTCGAGGGCTGCCAGCACAGACAGCAGTGACGGGCCGCTCTCAGCCCGCTCCGCCAGGTCTCGCACGACATCAAGCATAGTGATCCCCTCGGAGAGCCGCTCTCCCCGGGGATAGATTAGGCGGAGCAGGGATGAACCTTGAGGGACAGATCGTCAACATGCGCTTGTGCGCGCCAAGTCCCCAACCCAAAGGCACCGGCGAGGCTAACACTAGGTCTCCGGGTCAGGGACCTCCGCCACACCGCCACGGTCGTCACACGTCTCCTCACCTTCGATAGGAGACCAGGCAGCAGATCGGCAGCAAAGCAGTCCAAAAGATGTTGAAAGTTCCACGGACCGGACCCTGCCGCCCTCACCAGTCCGCTGTTGTTCAACTGGGACCCGGCAGGACCAGCACTCGAGACCCCGGCTTCCAGACTGGGTTAGGCCTCGAGTCAAACTTCGACATTACTCCACTCTCCACTCCACAATGTCGTAAAAGTCTCGGGATTGCTCCATCGGACTGCAGATTAGTTCATAGACACGGATATGTGGCGGAAAATCAGGATAGACGACAGGATCTGCAAGCGAAAGACGGAGGTCGGCGGAGCCGGGAGACTAAGCGGCCATCTTGTTTGCTGTCGTAGCTCCTCCCCCTACGCGCACCAACATTCTTGATCTGGTTTGGGCAGGCAAACAACCTAGGGTTTCATGGAAGGTATTGACCCTACCTTTTTCCCAGGGAGGCCTGGGAGCCCCAGATTTTTTGTTCAAATCTGTTTTTATTGTGAACACAGCGTTAAGCCTACAACCTTGTGCCGAGGCCGGCCGCGTACATAATAACTCTTGCGTTGCTACGCCAACTGGGGCGGGGAAAAGGCTTTAACACAGCGCTTATCCTACAACCCTCCAGGAAGGGCCGGCCGCATGGCTTAGGAATGAAGTTTGCAGGGGTTTGTTGTATGCGAATGCGCTTCCGCTTCGTAAGAGAGGCGTATGGTGAGTAACTGGCTTAAGTGTCACAAAGGAGAGAAAGCCCAACCGGGCGTAACTGCCTCGTAGAGAGACGAAGGCCAGATTGGCAAGTAGGAAAAAAAGAAAGTAGGAGAGGTCAGGTAGTCTGAGAGTAGGTAAAGAAAAGGAGTGGGGGCGGTAGGTGTGTGCGGCGTTTCAGGGAGCAGGGTATGGGAGGGCGTGTATATTAGCAGTAGCGCTTGCAGTGTGAATGGCAGTCAAGGGCACAGCCTGGCAGGGTCCGCAGGGATGATGGCGTCTTCAAAGAGGTGCAGAGCGCGGAGACTAGGGGGCATATGTCGCGCATAGCTTATAGAGCAGAGATATCGCACTAGGGGCTCCCAGACCACTTTGAAGCGTGTGTCCCTCGCCTGCAGCCTTGCCGTGAGTATTTCCATTGCCAGGACCTGCCAGAGGCGCGCAAACCAGGAAGCTATTGGTGGCGCCTCCGCCCGCTTCCAGTATAGGGCGATGAGTTGTTTAGCTGCGCCCAGCATTTGGAGCGTAAGGATCCAGTTGCTGCGGGTAAGCGCCCTAAGGGCCAGATGTAGGTCGACCAATACCGGTCGGTAACGGGCCAAAATCGGTAAAATCGGCCGTTACCGAGCGGTATTGCGAGAATGAGATGTAGGTGGCCAAAAAAAAAACGAATCGGTAAATTTCAAGCGGTAAAAATCCGACTTGGAAATAACCGATTCGATATTTAACGAGTCGGAATTCACCGATCGGATGTATACCGACTCGGTATACACCGAATCGGAAACTAAGGAATCGGAAAACATGGCCATCGAGATGTAGGAAAGGGAAAAAATACCGAATTCATCCAAATTCGGTATTTCTGAGTCGGATTTCACCATGGACTGAAAGGTGGTGGTAACCATGTGAATGCTATAAAAAGGCTCCCAAAATGCAACCCTCCTGTCAAGATGGCTGCACTCTATGTGATAGCGAGGAGGGGAAGGCTACAGGCTGCAGGACTGAGGGTATGGCAAAGGGAGGAGCAGGTGTACAGGCAAAGGATCACTCTGTTCCAATTGACTGAGCCTGAGATACTCCAGAGGTACAGGCTGCACCCCAATACCATCATGGACTTAATAAGGGACCTCCACCCATACCTGGATCACCCAACACCCAGGGCCCACGCCATACCTCCCCATGTCCAGGTGCTGTGCAGCATACACCTGCTTGCCTCTGGGAGCTACCAGAGTGTGATAGCTGCAGTAGGAGGAGTATCCCAGAGCTGTCTGTCCCGATTCTTCCGGAACTTCCTGGATGTCATGACTCAGAGAATGGGAGACTACATACAGTTCCCTGACACACCTGCGGAACTTGCCAATACTAAAACAGACTTCTATGGACTGGCTCACTTCCCACATGTGATAGGCTGCATTGATGGCACCCACATTCCCCTATGCCCACCTGCAGCCACGGAACACATATACCGAAACCGTAAGTCTACGCACTCCATCAACGTGCAGGTGATATGCAATGCAGGGAACATCATCACCGACATAGTAGCTAAATTTCCTGGGAGCACGCACGACTCCTACATATTTCAGAACAGTGGAATATATAGACGGCTTCAGAATGGTGATTTTGGAGATGGTTATCTGCTAGGTAAATATGTAGCACACACCCTGAAAAGTATTACTGCTCCATGTGGAATGTGTATGAAACCCATGTACCTATTTTTCTCTCCCAGGTGATAGTGCATATGCACTGCGTTCCTTTGTGCTGACACCGTACCTGAACCCAACCAACAGAGCAGAAAGGCGATACAATGTTGCTCACAGGTCCACCCGCAATGTTGTGGAGAGAACCTTTGGACTCCTGAAGAGCAGGTTCCGTTGCCTCCACAAAAGTGGAGGTGCGCGACAGTACACCCCCCTCCTGTGTTGCAAAATAATAGTGACCTGTGCCATATTGCACAATCTTGCTACAAAAAAAGGCACAGAGGTGGAGTTGACACATTGTGAGAACATAGATGAGGACCAAGAACATGCTGATCCCCAGGCTACAGGGCCAGCCGCAGTAGATGGCAGATTGAGACGGAGTGAAATTACACAACGCTATTTCTAGGTAAAGTATGACACACACACAGGTATACTTGCAGACATGAGTAGTTTATTCCTCACTACTCCTTGATGGTCACAAGACAGTATGTGAATGTCACTGGATGCACATACTCAGTTGCTCTCACTGGGTGCATCAGAGTCAGTTCCCTGCATTGTTCAGTTCTTGCGCCCTCGCACCACATTGCGGGACTTAGGTGCCTGTCCTTCACGTTCCCTGATGGTGCCTGACTCACCATGGCTTTGCCTGCCGCTCCTGCGCACCTCCTGGACAGGTGTACTGGAGCCACTCCTGCTGGTTGACCCCTCAGTCTCCTCCACACCCGTGTCACCAGCATGACATACGTTTGAGGTCAACATCTGCTCCATTGCAGAGGTAACTCTGCCCATGCCCCGTGTTAACTTAGTGCAGCAGTGCTCTATAGCCTCCTGCATAGCAATGGAGCGTCTGCAGAGGAGAGCTGTGTTGGCAGTAAACCTGTTCATGGCCTTGGTCTGGTCGCGCATGTACTGCCGTTCCCTTGCACGCTGAAGATGTTCCCTATCAAGCTTGTCCGAGAGGACCCCCATGTAGCTTGAAATGTCTGAGACCCCCTGTGCAATCAGGTCCATGCTACTAGCCATTTGTGTAATTCCCTTGTCCATGTTGGACATTGTTGCGCTCAAACCGCGCACCTGGCGCTGCATGGCTTGCAGCGATTTTGCCTGCTGCTGTTGGACCTTCACCATCGTGCCCTCCAGCCCACAGAACACGCTCTCACCATCCGGGCCCTCCCCACCATCACGTGCCCTCCTGCCAAGGACAGTAGTGCGCGCAGAGCCAGCAGACATAGTTGTTCTTGGCCTGTCAGGCACTGGTGTTGTCTTCTGGGGGACATCTTCCTCATCCTCTGACTCAGAGGTCTGCAGGATCCTATGCGGGGGCTCCGCCTGGCTACTTTCCCCTACCGGCATGGGCGTATTTGTGAGCTCTGGAGACCCAACAAACAGAGGGGACATTGGGATTGGTGTAGTGGGTGGGTCTGGTGTTGAGGGGTCCTGGGTAGTGTCGTCTCCACCTTCTCCTGCGCTGTGACGTTGTTTACTTTTTTCTTTTTCCCCTTTCTTAGATGCCGGTGCCCTCTCCTCCCTCGGCGGTGCAGAACTGCGTGACGACTCTCCTGTGGAATGAAATTGACATAGTGTCAATGTTGTAGTTTGTCTGTGTGGTTTTCTTAATAAAATTTAATTCACACCTTTGCACAGTCCACATTGCTTGTATGGGGGTGTGTGTGGCATGCCTTGCTGAGTCATGTGTGCTGTACTATGCTACTGTGTGTACATGACTACGTCTACCAGGATGCATTGCTGCAAGTATTTCTGGCCTCTCCTGCTGTGTCATGTGTGTACACAGTGGTGTGCAGGGTTGGGATGGGTGGGGATGCATGTGGGTACATGCCTCTTACCTTGTTTTTTGGCTGATTTGGCGGTGCTATCCAGGTCTCCAATCCCGTGGATGCATTCAGACTCCATGGTGGATGCAACTTGCTCCTCTATTGCTGTGAGTTTTGGGGCTTTGGCCCTGCCACCTCCTGTCAGACCGGCATCCTTCTTCTGTCCTGCTATCTTTTTCTTGGTGACTATACGCAGGTCATACCACCGTTTCTTGATGTCCTCAATGTCCCGGTGGGTGACTCCTATGGCATTCACCTTGCCCTGGATAGCTAGCCATATGTTGCGCTTCACAGTCTCTGCAACATGCAGAGACTGCCTCCCAAATATTTGGCTGTAGTGGGTGACAATCTCATCCACAGTCACCTGCAGTTCCTCTTGGCTGAACTTCTGCTTCCTTTTCCTCTCAACAGCATCCTTCTGACCTTCCTGTGCCTCCATTCTCAATCTGCTGGCCTGTGAATGCTGTGCTCCTCTCTCCTCTGCAGATTTGTTTGAACAGTTGGTTTCCACCTGCATGGGTGTGGCCAATCCCAGGTACTGGGGTGTGGTGCCTCTCTCTCATTGGTTGGATTCACAGGGCCTTGGCTGGGGTGGGTTTGGGCTCTCCCTGATTGGTTGACAGGCTCACATGGCAGTTTGAAACTCCCAAATCGGTATTTACCGAGTCGGTAAAATCCGAGTCGGTGTAATCCGAGTCAGATTTTTCCGAATCGGTGATTCCCATTGATTCCTATGGGAAATGTGGGCCATGGGTTGGCTTGTGTTTCACCGACTCGGATTTTATCGAATTGGACATTTCCGAATCGGTATTTTACCATTTGGCTTACCGGGTCATACCGAGTCGGTAACTTTTAACGATTTTTTACCTACATACCATTTTCCGACTGGGGAATACCGATTCGGTGTGAGTCGGTATTTTCCATTCGGTAAATGGAAATTACCTACATCTGGCCCTAGGTGTGGTGGGCCGGATCCCAAGCAAAATCGTGCTCACTTCCTCAGGCAGGGGGAAACCCAGTACCCCTTTGATGTGGCTGAGTACCTCCTTCCAGAAAACAGCTAGGGTCGGGCACGTCCACCATATATGCACAAAGTCACCAGTCGCAGAGCCACACCTCCAGCACATCGGCGAGGTGTTGGGGAACATCTTGCTAAGTCGCAGCGGGGTATAGTACCACTGGGTGAGTAACTTGTAGGCGTTTTCCCTCTGCGGGATACTGTGGTAGATTTTGGGGATATCGCGCCGCAGTCTGTGCCACTGGGAGGGCTCAATGTCTGTGCCCGCTGCCATTGTCTCTGATAGGGGTGCGCAGGTGTCGAGGTAGGGTGTTGCAGTATGTGGTATATTTGTGAAATAAGCCTCTTCAGCCCCCCAAGGGAACGCGCTAGTTTCTCGAAGGGCGTGTAGTCCCTAGTGGCCGCTTGATACATGTCTTCGCCCATAGTCCAGTGACGTAGCTGGGCGTGTTGTAGGCCAGCCATCTGTGGTATCCCGAATTCCTCCCTGCAGTCATTCCACGTTTTAGGTGAGTTCCCAAGGAAAAGGTCCCCAATGACTCTACAGTCCCTGTGCGTCCATTTTTCAAATGCCCGGGTCCGGTAGGCCGGGGGGAATTGTGGGTTTCCCGCTATCGGGGTGTGTGGGGATGGGAACGTAGTGAGACCTCTGGATACCGCTACCCTGTCCCAAACATCCAGGACCTTTTTTGTAGGGACTGCCATGTATGCACTTCTGGAGCGTGCCGTCCGCGGAAGCCAGGGCAAGTCCCATATGGTGCGTCCTGTGACCGCTCGATCCATGTGGAACCAATGCTTGTCGCTTTCGCGTGCGCCCCATTCCACCACAAAACGGAGGTGTGCCGCCCAATAGTAGTGTATCAGGTTGGGGCATGCCAGGCCGCCCCTGTCTCTCGGTTCCATAAGGAGCTTCTGCGAGAACGGGGGCGCTTCCCGCCCCAGATGAAGGACGTGATCTCGCGCTGAAGACTCCGAATGCAGTGAAGTGGGATCGGGGTGGGTAAACATTGGAAGACATAGAGAATTCTGGGGAGGATCGACATCTGAACCGCATTAAGGCGCCCCAGCCATGAGATCATCAGAGGTTTCCACTTCCGAAGGTCTTCCAGCACCGTTTGGCGGCACTCCACCCAGTTTACCGAACACCAGGAGTCTAAGTGGGGTGTCAAGGCAAGGCCCAGGTATTTGATGTGGTTCTCCGCCCACTGATATGGCACATCCTTTTGCAGGGATGGGATCTCCTCTTCGGGTATAGTGAGGTTGAGCATCCAAGATTTGGTATGATTTATTTTAAGGCCTGACGCCCGTTCATATAGGCAGAGCACCTCGCGAACCGCTGGGAGGGATTCGCGAGGGTGCGTGAGGGTGAGGATCAGGTCGTCTGCGAACAGCGCCACCCTGTTGTCTCTCCCTCCATGGGCTATTCCGTGTATTCTGGAATCGCGTCTTGTCATTGCCGCCAGCGGTTCCACGGCAAGGGCGAACAAGAGCGGCGAGAGTGGGCACTCGTGCCTCTGTGTATCGCGAGCGGCGGTGTAAGTTGACCATTGACCTTGATTCTGGCTTGTGGGCCTATGTACGGGGCCATGATTCTCGCGATCATTTTGGGGCCAAAACCGATCTTCTGGAGAACCTCTTTCAGGAAGGCCCAGTCCACTCGGTCGAAAGCCTTCTCCGCATCAAGCGAGAGAAGACAAGCCGGGATACCCCAGTGTTGCACTTTTCCGACCAGGTGCGCCAGCCTGCGTACATTGTCAGCACATAGTGTAGGGTCCTTTCCCGGCTTTGGCATCAGAGCGATCTCCGCCATACCCATATCGGGGGACGGGCCAGAGGTGTCCGAAAAAGAGTGGAACAGCCTCAGCAAGTACGGGCGGAGTTGAGTCTGAAAGGTTCGGTAAAAGGTCAGCGGCAAGCCATCCGGCCCCGGGGTTTTCCCGGTGGGAAGATCTTTAATAGCCACAGAGACCTCTTCGTCTATTATGGGCTCCTCCAGCTCTGCTGCGCACACCGGCGGTAACGGAGTCCCATCATAATCGGCGAGGACGGCCGCTCGCGCCTCCACTGATGTAGGTTCCCCCGCATATAGGTAAGTATAGTAGTTAACGAAGGCGTCTTGTTTGGCTCTTTCAGTGATGGCGCTGGAGCCATCCTGACGCTGCACATTAGCAATATGGGCTCTAGCTGCTCGAGCCCGTAGTTGTCCTGCCAGAAGACGCCCCACCTTGTCCCCTCACTCATAGTATTTTTGTTTAAGTGCTAGCAGAGAGTGTTCCGCCTTGTTGGTGCGCAGGGTTCGGAGTTGTCCCCTGAGGTTAGCAAGGGTTCTCCTGGACGCCAGAGAGGGTCGATCCCTGTCTCGGGCCTCTGCCCGTTTGATCTCGCCCGCTAGGTCAGTCTCTAATTTATAGGCCACCCGTCTCCTCGCTATCGCCAGGGAGGCAATGTGACCCCGTATGGTGGCTTTAAAGGCATCCCAGACTACCGGGAAGGGCGTTTCCGAGGTGTCGTTAACGGCGAAGTACGAGTCTATGGCCTCTCGGATGCTGTTAACATCCTCCGGGTCCCGGAGGACGCTCGGAGGGAGGGTCCATCGCCGCTCCCGAGGGGTGTGAGCTAGCGGGTCCTGTATCAGTAGTTCCACATGCGCATGATCCGATAGCAAGATGTCTGAGATGGCAGCTTTCAGCGTGTCTCGGGTCAGGTCAAGGGAGGTGAAAAAGTGATCAATACCCGAGTAGGTTCTGTGGGAGTGTGAATAAAAAGTATAGTCTCGGACTCCTGGATTATGGTAGCGCCACGCGTCGACAAGCCCTAGATCCGTAATCTGCGCACGGAGCGCAGAGGACATCGCGCCCGTGCCGTTAAATGCAGCTCCCTCACGGTCTAGTTCTGGGTCCCCTACTAGATTAAAGTCCCCTCCCAATATTGTATGTGGCTCGCCGGTCTTGAACTGTTCTCGCAGGAGCGACTGGAGGTATTTATCTTGCGACTGGTTGGGTGCATATACATTACCCAGGGTGAACTGCATCCCCCCCAGCTGTACCGTGGCCCGAAGGAAGCGCCCATCATCACTCTTGTAGGGTTTAGCAGGTCCCCGCCTAAAGCCAGCTCTGCACAAGATTGCCACCCCCGCTGTTTTAGTGTCAGCCGATGCCCAGAATTGTGTGGGGTATCTAGGATGCGCCATGCGGCTAGTGTCCCCCCGCAGAAGGTGCGTCTCCTGGAGAAAGATGATGTCAGGGGAATGATGGAGAAGATAGCGCCATATCTGATTCCGCTTGTTGGGGGAGTTAAGCCCTTTGACATTGAGCTACAGGATCTTTAGGGGTGTGGGAATATTCGCCGCCATGACATTAAGGGGGTTGAAGCCGCCTCATCGCCCAGTACCCTCCACCCATGGTGCATAGGGCAGTGACCTCCTCCCTCCACCCCTGTTGCGCCGATACCCGCGATGGCCACCAGACCACCACACTACTCAAAGGGAGTAGGGGCCAGATACAGGGAAAGCTCAGGTGAGAAGTAGGAAGAGCAGGAAAAGTAGGAAAGGAAAGAACACTTAGAAGGCATACAACCGCAACAGGCCAACAGGGCCATAGTGTAATGTCCCAGGTTCCGGGCATCCTCTATCCGAGGGTTTGGATGGTCTCAGGAATGTCACTTCCTATGGGACAAAGTGGGGGGTGGTTTGCTGGAAGTACGATTCCCGGTTACCCCGCAGCCCGTCTGACCCGCTGTCCCTGGCAGATTCGGGGGCGGCGAGTTCTGGGATCTCCCAGAGGTGAATGCGTCATATCCGTTAGCCCAAAAGAGAAACGTCAGGCCCCAGTGGGGAGGGTCCGGTCACCGAGGGGATGGGGCACCAAGTCTGACCCCCACGGCCACCTCCAGGGGGGCGGCAGCGCCCCATGACGGTTGACTGCAGCTCCATGCATCGCTGTGAACTGGACAAATCCGTCCCCAGTGTTCGGACGGTCCCAGGCACTGGTGCGGCAGACTTAACTCCAGGGGTGTACTCCCCTTGTGTGCTCAGGGTAGGCAGTCTTGGAGGGGCCACCGAAGTGCCGGGGTTGCTCTATTTTAGTGCAGGGGGTGCACGTTGCGGTCTCCTTCTAGAGAGCGGGAGAGTGTCTTGGCACATTGGTGTGGGGTCCAACGTTTTCGGTCCCCGTATCCTTCTCAGTAGCAGATGTGGAGGCTTTTGGTCAGGGAGTATGATGATGTTGCCTTTGCCAGTCAGTGACCGTCTGAGGTCAGGAGCTGTTCTTCTTCGGTCCCCGGAGTGTGAGGCCGCGAGGTCCGTTCTTCGCGGTCACCTTCAAGGGAACGGATGTGCGCTATGATGTCCTGCTTGGCCTGAGACGTGGAGCAGTCATCCACTCGGGTGGTCTGGCGACGCCGGTGCACTGTGGTCCATTCCGGACAGGCTGGGGGCCTCTCTTGGTGTTTGGAGCGAGAGGGGCTGCGCTCCGGGGAGTCCGACAGGTTGAGCAGTTGTGCTGCCTCGCGGTAGGACCGGATGACTCTGCGCTTGTCTTCCCATCGAAAGATGAGGGCAAAGGGATGCCCCCACTGGTAGGGAATACTGAGAGCCCGCAGCCGCTCAGTCACCGGGCGGAAGACTTTCCTTCTATGCAGTGTGTTGGGGGCCAGATCTTGGAAGATTTGGATCTTGTGTCCTCCATAGCGCAGGTCCGGCTTGTCCCTCGCCGCTTTCAGGATGGCCTCTTTCTCTGTAAAGTAGTGCAGTCAGGTTATGATATCCGGGAGGAGGCCCGTCTTGCCTCCCGCCCCAAAGACTCGGTGGGCGCGGCCTAGGAGCGGTGGGGATGCGTCCTCGTTGCCCCACACCTCGTGCAGGAGTTGGGCCACATAGGCCATGGCGTCAGTCCCCTCTTCCCCGAGCGGCACACCCCGTATATGGAGGTTGTTGCAGCGCCCCCTATTTTCGAGGTCCTCCTGCTTGACCTGGAGCTCGATGTTTTGCTCCTCCAGGGCCGCCACTCTCTGCCAAAGCTGCTCCAGATCTTCCGTGCGTGTGTCAACTCCTTTCTCAAGGCCATTAATCCTGTCACCCAGGTCGGTCACTTCCTTTCGCAGCTCTTTGACGCACGAGTGCACTTCTGATCTCAGGGACCCAATTTCCGATTTCAGGTCTGTCATGAAGGAGGACATGAAGGCTTGGGTCACCAGGGGAGAGTCGGTGGTAGGTTGTGGCACCCCTTCAGATGATGCAGGCGTGCCCGCTTTGCCCCACATGGTAGTCACCGATGTGCCCCTGGACGCCGCCGCCAGGTCCGCCTTGCCCCCTCTGCCACGGGTCATTGTCAGTCCAGAGCGCAATGTCCTGCCACCCGGGGTGTCGCCCGTCACCTTGGACGCGGACCCTCCACGTCGCCACAGCAGCGTTTAGTTCACCACCAGTGTCCTCCTTCCCTCCCGAGCACCTTTTCGCGTGGTGGCCCACTCAGTTCAGCAGGTGGAAATCAGGTCTGTGGCCCCAGGAGTCCTGAAGGTACCCCAGCGCACAAAGGGACCGTTATGGGGGACAGGCTTCTCCTCCAGTCGGGGGCGCTGCGCCGCTCCCCCCCCCGCCGGGTAAAACGGCACCCCCGTGGGCAGTCAAGGCGCCCCCCTGTACCCCGGCCACTATCGTCCCGTGCCTCACAGATGGCAGAGAAGCCACGTATTAATCACCCAAGGTCTCTCATGCAGGTAGAGGGGTACTCACGCGTCACCAGAAGTCCTTCCCATCCTTCTTCAGGCCGGCCAGCCAGGCCGTGGGGCGCAAACACCGCCGGGTGTGGCGTTCCGCCTAGCCAGCCGATGGCGTTGTTCTTTGTGCTCAGGGGGAGCCAGGCCACAATCCTCTCAGCGTACTTTTTTGAAAACAATGGTTCAGTGGTGGCCTAAATAAGGTCCTCAGAAAGGAAAAATATAGCGAACAATTAATTAACGCTAGGGAGCTTTGGGAGTAGGTTCATATGAAAATAGTTTTTATTTTCTTTCTTAGTATATACAATTTTTAACGTTTTTCAGGTGCTCAAATAAGTGGTAGGGTGCAGAACGTGACATAAGTGAACATAGTGAAAAAAACAGACTCTCACACAACAACAAGGTTAAAAAACCACATGAATATATACAATGAAGTGGGGTTATTTCCTTGGGTAGGTCGACGTTTCGATCTGTATGATTTTCAGATCATCATCAGGACGAAAAAGAGCTTCCTGAAATTTGGTACATATAAATAATGCAACGCGACAGGAGAAAGTTGGCTGGGTTAATGAGGCGTTTTTCGTCAATTTAAAAACGTAGTCGGTTTTTTACTCCTAGTAGCGCTCCGATATTTAGAAGAGGGTCCTACTGGTACTCAGAATAAGACAACCGGAATCAGTCTAATGAAGTCTGCGTTGATTCTGCAATTATTATGTAGGCAGACGTGTTTGTTACGGGTCGCCTGGAGTCAATCTCGGCGTTACCCGCTTCGCTGCGGTGGCGTCTGAGTGTCTCGCTGTTTGGCTGCTCGAGCAGCCAAACAGCGAGAAAAACGCCTCATTAACCCAGCCAACTTTCTCCTGTCGCGTTGCATTATTTATATGTACCAAATTTCAGGAAGCTCTTTTTCCTCACATATTCATGTGGTTTTTTAACCTTGTTGTTGTGTGAGAGTCTGTTTTTTTCACTATGTTCACTTATGTCACGTTCTGCACCCTACCACTTATTTGAGCACCTGAAAAACGTTAAAAATTGTATATACTAAGAAAGAAAATAAAAACTATTTTCATATGAACCTACTCCCAAAGCTCCCTAGCGTTAATTAATTGTTCGCTATATTTTTCCTTTCTGAGGACCTTATTTAGGCCACCACTGAACCATTGTTTTCAAAAAAGTACGCTTCCACCCCAGGTTCGCTTTATGGGGTTCCCTTGTTCTCCCAAAAACACAATCCTCTCAGCAGCACCCCCGGGCAGCCGATCCCAGCCCAACTCGCTGGGCCGGAGTGGGGGCGCAGCGCTACAGGGTTAATGCAGGTCTGTGGGCTTGGGCAGCAAGGCCAGGTTGTGGGGCAGGGTCAAGGCTAGCGCGCGTCACTCCAGGTGGGGCCCTCGCTTCTCCTTCAAGGCCGGTAGTGGAAGCCGGCCGGGTCAGCGCTCCTGTTCCCGCTCTACTGTGCGGCTGCCACTCTCCGGGGGGGCCCGACGTGCAGCTGGGCAGGCCCCAGGCCCGAAGGCGCCAAACAGCAATGTCGGAGTGGCGGGCAGGGCCTCGATCGCCCCACGGGGGAAGAGGAGAGTGTCCCAGTCCCCTCCGCGGTGCCTCCAGGACAGCAGGCAGCAGCGTGGGTCAATGGGGCCGCCCCTGCAGCGCCCGATTCCACTCCCGGCAGCACCAGGTGGGGGAGCAAGATGGCGGGTAGCATCTTCCGCGGGCCCGATCTCAGCTCTGTAGTTCGGGGTGGGCCCGCAATCTCCAGGGCGCCCCCGTCTGTGGGCGGAGGGGGGAGGCGCAGGGAGGGCAGCTTACCAGGGCCTCTCTGTGACGGCTGGTGGTTCGTGGCAGGGTCTTCCGAGAAGTCCGCGGAAAGTGCGGCCTTTCGCCTCCGCCGAAGCCGGGGCCTCTCCTAGGGGCTGCCGCCGGACGCTCTTCAGCTACTCTGCTCGGGGGTCGCCTCCATGCCAACCGCTGCATCCTCTCAGCCCGCCAGGCCCTGGGCGATCAGCTCGTCGCTGGGGAGGTCCGTCGCGGGTGGTCCGCCTGTGTCCCCCGTCGCCCCCTCAGTGCCGAAAGCCGCCTATAAGCGCTGCGGGACCAGGGTTCTCATCGTCGTGTTCAGCTCCAAAATGGCGGGCAGAGTCCGGCAGCGGAGGATCCAGGCCCCCAGCAGCTCTCAGCAAGGTCTTCTGCACCAGGACGGACCCCCCGAGGGTCGTTCCGCAGCTAAGGCTCGCCTAGCAGGTGGGGCCCCTAGAAAAGCCCCCCGAATTTCGCTTAATATGGCTTATGCAAACAGCGGGGCGACGGAGCTCGCTCAGGGTGCGTCCGTTCGCATCGCTGTCTTGGCCACGCCCCCGACCGGAGCCCCAGATTTTGAACTATATGCCTATAGCGCTCAGGCACAGTTCTTGCACTATTGGCACCATCCCACTCCATTTCAGCCGCTCGTGGCTATAGAAATCGACAGGATCGCACCACTTCCACTCAACACAGCTGTTTTAACAAATATAGGCGCCCACAGTGCGAGATTGACACAGTTGAGACTGTACATTGGACTTGGACGAACATTGCAAAGAGGGCGCATCAGGAAGTGTTATATGCACCGTCGATGCCTTTAGGTGGCAATACGTTGCTACGTCCCATCTGGACAAAGCTATCACACTCAGAGCGCAGGCACATGAGTTACATAAGGGTGGAGATCTGTACCCGGGCGGTGAGTTCCTATCATTGCAAGAGATGTGCGACCCACGGACCCCCACAGCTTAAGACATGCTCCTCTATTATCAGTTGCGGTCTGCGTGCAGGGCTACGTTTCAGGAATTCCCAAAGGAGCCCCCTACACTGCCAGCGCTATAAAACATGCTGTCAACCCCATCACCCCGCAAGCTCATCACACGTATCTATAGCATCACACAGGGTGAATCCCCGCTTATCTGCACACGATCCTGGGAGGCTTGGGAGGTGGAGGCCGAGTTGTCCATTACAGAGGAACAATGGACATATTGCAGTACTCAGTTGGAACACCTCTCGCCCAACTACAGACTAAAACTTATTCATTTTAATTACCTCCACCGTCTGTATGCACCCCGATACAGATGCATAAAATGGGGGTACAGACGGACACACGATGTTGGCGGTGCGGGATGCAAGATGCTACATTCACACACATGGCATGGAGCTGTCCTCCTGTGGCTCGCTATTGGGTTGAGGTATTCAGACATATAAATCTCATAGTGGAGGGGATAGTGGAGGGATCTTTGATGCTGGCATTGTTGGGCTATGTGCGGGATATGCCGATGCCACAACATCGAATTGTAGCTATGTTGTTATTGATGGCCAAAAGACAGGTGGCAAATCATTGGAAGAAGAAGGGACCTCCCTCGGTGGCAGGCTGGTTGCGTGTGGCCATATATTGCAAGGACCAGCTAACAGCCTTTTGGGAGCAGATGCCTGTCAAATCCAGACCTTTAGATATTTGGGCTCCTCTTGTTGATTGGTTGAGGTCGGGAGGCGTGGATTATCTGACAGAATAGATTGTACGTAACGTATCTATTGTTACATAGGCAGTTCTAGGTCGGACACATGATGCTGTTGAAACTGCACACTCGAGCGAACACATAGCAGAATTATCGCACCTGATTAGCAGTGCTCTTATTAGAGGGGGAGACAGGGCGTAACAGGCTATAATTTTATACTGGCATAACGCATTGTGAACTGGGATCGGACAGGGGGGAGGGATTGGGGTATTGGTTATGTTTTCGTGATGACTCATGTTTCAAATCTGCATATCGTTATGAGATTATCGTACGTGCACTACCACAGAAATTGAATCGCTGCCTGCCCCAGTGGTTGTTGGCATATAAAGCTGTGTATACCAATCAAAGTCAGTTAGCCGCCAGCTTCCGGGTTGTAGGCGAAAGGCAGTGAACTAAGCAATAAAGGTTTTTGAAAACTTAAAAAAAAAAAAAAGTGAAAGAGCTAGTTTTGTAGTAGGTGAATGGGTCAGGATACGTGAACCTGGTACTTTACTCAAGGGAGAAGCGAAGTTTGGAAGACCAATGAAAATTATAAGAATTAATCGTAACAGTATTGTTACTCAAGATGGTAAAGTGTGGAATGCCAGAAGTGTAGCAAAATGTGTCAACGTGTAATATTCTGTTACAATTGTAACGTTCCTATTTGTGTGCCTCTTCTTAAGGGAAGAGATGTTTTATATTGCTATTTATATTTTCATTATGTATTCTTATTTCCTTTACTTTGTTCCTTCCTCTTTAAGTATGTTGTATACTTATGACTGTGGCACATGCCTTCCAGTTCGCCTTGATTCTTAATAGAATGTGAATCCTGCCATTCTGCAACTGGACCTGATGACAGCAGTACTGTGCCTTCTGGATTAAATCTTACTTTGCACCACTTTTGGTTTTTGGACCTTTATTATACTGAAATTTACAGACAGCCCTGTCTCCTTCTCCTACTCACTGGGAACTAGGCAGAGGCAAGGCGACCCAAGCGGACCTGGGAAGTCGGATTGGTGAAAAGGAGCCAAGTGTATGCAAGAAGCTGGGAACCTACACCAAATTAGATCAAGACCTTGAAAAGGTTGTTCCATGTCAACGAATTAAACACCTTCTCCAAGTCTAATATCAGACAAGCCACTCACGGGTAACGTCCTCTAACTCAGTCTTGTATGTTAATCAACCAGAGGGGCTGCGTCCTGGAACAAATCCTTTCCGGTTTATATAAATGAGATATGTGAGGGGGAGTGGTCAAGGAGATGGCCGAATAAGACATACTTTTCGGCGCTCCTGCTGGAGACAGGGAGATCCGCCGGCATCCTGCGATGCTACCCTAGCATCGATCCCACAGTTGTTGCCTTGACCAGGGGCTGCTCCCTGATGTGGTTAAGACCGAGAAGCAACTTCATTGATATTGTGGAACAGTAGATATCGCACTGACACCAGGGAGGCGAAGTCGCCATCTTGGGCGGACACAGACGGCTTTGAGCTGAGGAATGAAGCGGTGCATTGGCCGTTAGAGGCCCTACCTGGCGCTGTAGTGGTGGAGAACTGCAAGACAGTTGACTCCTGCTCTCGATTGCGGACGCAAACTTCCTTGTTTGGGAACCTGCTCCCTGCGGACCTTGACGAGGGTGGAGTCCTCCTCCAACACCGTGCCACCCGCATAGGGCACACAGCTGGACCTGCAGTGTTAAGGACCCAGTGGAGGCCAAGACGAGACGGGTGACTCAGGGGGGCCAAGGACTACTTGCAGCAAGGAGGGGTGCGCTGCAACGGGGGACGGGTTCCCTGGCATACCAGACTGGCTTCCCCTCTGGTCTCGGCCATGGCCTGGGGGTCTGGAGAGTTTGGTGCATGCCACAGAAACTGGAGGCAGCTAGCCACCAGCTTGAGTGTCATCCGGGCCCTGCTGCTGCACTATGCGAGAAATGGGCCTGAGCTAGTGAGAGCCCGATAAGTGCTTGGGGCCTACTAAGATTACAAGAGACTGGGACCAGGCGTGTCTGAGAGTTAGGGGGCGCAGTAATACAAGGCTGCCCACCGGGACACAGATACACAGAAATAGCTTGGAGCTCGTGACGGGAATACTGGAAAGCGGTGCAGAGGTGAATATCTCGACTGTTGGTTTGTGGTATTGGGTTCCCAAGGCCTACATGCTCCGCAGAAATACACACTTACACCTTAAGAACTGTTGGCACGGAAACTGAAAAGTACAAAAGACAAGCTTATTAAGACCCCATGGGGTGGTGGTACATTCCTACAGCACCCTTCGGCAATGCAAGAAGTATCACACCGAACATTGGTGCGAATCCTTCTTTTATACAATTTACTGGTAATAAAAGGTAGGTGGTACAAGGTTACAGAGTTTAGGTACATATATGGTCATTTTTGGAACACAGCCAACTCATGGGAGGAGTTACAACTCCACTTGTCAGTTTTGGCGGAACTTTCCTGAGGGGTGACTGGTCAGCGGGAACTGCGCATGTACAGGCTTGACCGTTACTAAAAATAGCCTGTTGCTGGGCAAAGTCGAGTGGTCAACGGCATGAACAAAGGACTAAAAGGCATGCTGACCACGAGGCCGCTCATTCCCTAAAATGGCCGCCGTAACATACAAAATGGCGTTTTCGAATAAGGCCAAGTTAAGGGAAATAACGTGTAGCAAAGCTAAGCGCTAACCCAGCCATTGTCAAATTACGACAGACGACCCTTTTAGCGTTTAGCTGAAGCTACCTCATAGTGGACATAGTCGGGATACTCATCTTCGATATCAATTGACATAATTTGAGCTACTTCTTTATGAAGCATCAATTCTTTTTGGGCAAGAGCTCATCTAGATGGAATACAAGCTGATAAACACACAGAACATAATGCAGGGCCACATTGTATACATAAACACAGGAAGAATAATATCCCAACTATGATACACAAAATCGTCAGTAGCTTCCAACCCCATGTACTAAGCACTGACCAGAACCATCCCGAAAGGGTCCATGTACCATTGTCCGGGTGTATTTCAGCAGCAATTTTATGGAGTTTGGATATGGCATCATATACAGATGGTGAGTTATCAGGCACGTAAACACAACAGCTACTTCCGATAATTCTACATGCCCCCCCTCGATCAGCTAGAACCACATCAAGAACCATTCGGTTCTGAAGCGTAACAATTCTGGATATTTGAAGTTCTTCCGTTATATTCCCCAATGCAAAGGCGGTATCATTAGCTACAGCCTCAACAACACGGGTCAGTCGTCGTATTTTCTGACTATTCAGAGCAGCCCCCACAAAGGAAAACAATCCCAAATTGAAATCTACATATTGTTGTAAGGCATTATCGGTCTGGTCAATATTATCCAAGACTACAGCACGTCTAACTCTATTTAACACAAAATCGTGGTATAAAATATAATCATTATGGTACATTGGTGGGGCAATGAATACAGGGGGCAATACAAAAGAGATATAACATGTACCTAGCCATCCTAACGGGAGCTGATGGTAGCCTTTATTACCACAAATGAAGTATGTATTTCGGGATGCCACAAATGATATGCCATTTGGACTGTCAAATGTAAGTGTAGTGTTACATTCACTTTTCCCAACCGGGATTGTACCTTTATTTCGCATACACAGATCCGCTTTAGTATCAATGACATTTATAACATGAGAACTGGACATTTTAATGTTCCTTTGATTACTGTAAACCCGGGGTGCAGAGACATTATCGGGACGGTACTCCTCCCATTCGAACCGAGTACCTTCAGCTTGTGGATAGCCATCGCGGTCATGGTAGCATATTTTATTTAAAAGGAACAGCACCCCCCCTTTTGTTGGCCAGCGCAAAGTGAATAAAAGGGTATACCAAGCATTACAGGAACCATTATGAGAAAACGGAAGTGGGATGAGCGGTGTGCCCCCTTTCTTCTGATGCCCAGGCAACATCCCACACACCCAACAGTTAGAAGTGTTCGTCATATTATGAGTATGATGCAAGATTTGAATGAAACTATTGTTCAAGTAAGTCTGTCGGTGCCGTTCTTCATGATAGGGTAAGGTGAAATGAAAATGTTCTGATGGAGCCGGGGTAGTTGGCAGCAAATGTTCTCGTACAGGCACCACAAGTTCTACTACCCAGGCTATCACTGCTATCACCACAATTGTCAATACGAACAAGATGGCACCAAGAATTCTCTTGTCTCGTGATGCAGTAGTCGCCATAGTTCAAAAAGTTCACAATGTCTCAAATACACAACTAAAAAAAAACGTTAGTGCTGAGCTCCGAGGTAGCCGTTGTTTTCTTCTCCGGGGTCAAGACAGGTGTCGCTACTCTTGGCAGAACTGATCCCCCCCCTTGAGATTCCCGGCTTCCGTTTCACAAACCCCAGAGCGGTAACCAACCAGTCTCGCACACAAAAAAAAAAAAACTTCTTTCTATCTTGGCCGCAGATCGTAGCGCTGTCGTCCAGAAACAGTGTGGTCCGGGAAGGCTCCCTCAGATTCGGCCGACGTCACAGCTGGGCTCTTTTCTTCGTCCAAGATATCTCTGTAGTCGGACAGCACAGTAGGAGTCACCAGGTCTGGAGAAACACGACGGCAGTGAGTTGAATGCACCCACCGCTTTCTGTTGGTCACTCACACAGCCGTTCGAGTTGCGAGCAGGACTTGCTCGGGGCCACGCCACCTCGGTTCCAAGCTGTTCGCTCTCTCAAACGACTTAATCATGACATAATCTCCAGGACGGAGATTATGAGCCTCTCCAATGGAATTGTCAAGGAGCGCTTCTCGAACCTGTTGGTGAATAGAAAGTAAATCATTTGTTAATCGTGCCAAATAATCGTTCATCATTATACAAGGCACATCATGTAACAATCGCGGCTTAGGAACTCCCCATATATTCATAGGCCTTCCAAACACCACTTCATACGGTGTGAGGCCAGTTCGAGAGTGGGGCACTGATCTAAGAGAGAGTAATGCTAGCGGCAAGGCATCCGGCCACTTCAATGACGTGGACGCCACAATCTTAGCCAGTTTCAATTTCAACGTAGCATTGTACCGCTCGACAAGACCTGCTGACTGAGGGTGGAACACAGCATGAAACTTCTGCCCCCAGTCCTTTTAGCACATACTTTACAATTTTCCCAACAAAATGAGGACCATTATCGCTCCACAAAAATTTGCAAACTCCAAATCAAGGGAAGTACTCTTTGAGCAGAACCTTAGCTGTTGTCAAAGCTGTATTATCCTTCGTGGGGAAGGCCTCAACCCATTTTCTAAAAGCACACACCACCACTAGGACATACTTAAGGTTATTGCAACGCTCAAGCTGGATGTAATCCATTTGGAGTACCTCGAATGGTGCGGAAGGTGGAGCGAACCCTCCTTTCGGAGAATGCGTCCCTTTTGCAGGATTGTGCTGTAAACATATCAAACAGGTCTGCACTACTCTCTTGGCAGTATTGGCAATCTCAGGATGCTCCATGTTGGAACCTGGGATGTCAGGTCACCTAGGGTAGCCTGGCCTAGGGCAAGACATGCATTTCAGAGGCACAAGTGTGAAGGTTGCAAACCACCCAGCAGTAAATCCACGCAATAATACTTAAAAAGGACACTACTCCAATTTGTTAGAAAAATATGTACTGGTTTATAAAAATAATATCTTTGCACTTTTACTTTCAGAGTTCACAACTAATTACACTTCAGTTTGTTTGGGATATAGCAAGAATACTCTTCACTACTGAGCAATTTATCATCTAGGTTCAACAGTACATTACTTTAGTCATGGAATCAGTGATAATACTTTCAGTTTTGCTTACTTAAATCAATATTCAACATCAATAGTGCATCCACTCAGACTCCAGAATTTGATTAGATATTGACACTATACAGTGTACTAAACCTGTCCCCCACAAGCTACTCCCCTCATCACATGACACTGTTGGAGAAACAAGCAATGACTAAACTAATTTAGTTCCCTACAGGCTTGAGCATCACTTTCATCAAAGAGCAGTAGTTTTCTTGTAGAAGAGTCTGTACTCCTCCAGCAAAGAGGGCTCCTTCCCTTCCTCCTCACTGCTCACAACTGTAAAGGTGACTATTCCAAGCAGGGCAACGTTTCATATAGACCCTTCAGGAACTAACCAAGGGCGCTCCACCCTCTCGAAGGGACTCTTTATTCCCCTACTTGATAAGTCTTGCTCCCCTGCCCTCGCGTAACTCTCCTTACTTGTGGTCGTGTTCTCGAGGTGCCAGAGAGTGGGGGTATCCACTTGACAGGGAACCGGGGGCCAAGCGCTGATTAGGCTCACCAGCCTCCAGGGCACCTCGCTCCTCTCTCTCGCTCGCGCCGGCTCCTCCGGTAGCGCTCGAGCGGGGAAAAGAGATCTCTGTTTACCACAGGCTGCCGGCTCCTCAGTTCCCCCCTCCCGCTCGCGCCAGCTCCTTCGTGAGGCGCTCGAGCGGGGGAAGACGATGCCACACACCTAAGCCTCTGCTCCGCTCTCAGCGCCTTCCCGCCTCGTCCCGCCTCCGCCTTCCTGTCGAGAAGCGGCGCGACCGGGCATGCGCGAGCGAGCAGCGGCTGCAACTGGAGTCTGCTCGGTTCTGCTTCCTCCGGCCCCGCCCTCAAACACCGGCTCACTTGCTCCGATGCCGGGTTAGCGCTGACAGGACACAGCGCAGGAAACGATCCTTCACTCCAGCGCCCACTGCTACCACAGGTCACAGGCACACAGGCGGCCTGATCACGCAGCCAGTGCCCCACAAAGCGCCTCGAGGAGAGCACGCTCCCAGCCCTACGTCAGTCACAGGGAGTTCACTTGAGCAAGGGCAGCCCAGGTACAGGGAAAAGGGGGGATAACCTGTAATACGTGGCGATAGACTCCTCACCAGCTCACAATCCTTACAACCCCTGTAATAATATCCTGGGGATCACTTCCCTTAAGTTCCTTTACTGGGCAGAGGACTGCGCTCCGCAGCGCTGCAGTCTCCTTCTCCTGAAGACTTCCCCTGTATGATTTAGACAAGGGGCAAGCTAGGCGCCCAGGGTCTCCAGTAACCCTCAACAGCGGGGTCAGGACAAGTAACCCAAAGGGGGATAGTGTGGTGGATCAGTAAGGCAGCTTCCCAGTCCAGGAGGTCAACCCTATGTCTAGCCTCTTCCCACCCTTAGCTACAGCCTGTCCTCCAGCTGACTCTCTCAGGTAGACAAAATGGCTGCCCCGCATTCCGCCTTATATAGGCTGACCCTCAGTGGTCCAGAAAGGACCAGAAGGTTCTGGAGCGCCCTATACTAGGCTATGGGCAAGTTCTGAGTTTGACAGTTAGGGCAGTTGGTATCCACCATTTTGTGGTTCCAACTTTTCCTGTCAGAACAGGCCTCTGGGCCTAAGGTGAAAAACTATGAGGGGAAAAAGAACACCTATCCCCTTGGCTAACACCTAGAAAAAGTTAGTGGACAAAAATTATTAAGGGTATGAGGGGCAAAAAGGGGACAAAATAAATAATAAATTGGAGGGACTACGCAAAAAGCCAAACAGGTCTAACACGCGTCCCCCCCAGCTGAAAGTGGGGAGAACTACCCAACCCCTTGGGAGTCCTCATCACTAAGGCGAAAATACCTGGAGAGACCGTCTGCATTGGCGTGGTCCACTCCAGGCCGATGTTCCACCCGGAAGTCCATTCCCTGTAGGGAGATGCACCACCTCAACAGCTTGGGATTTTCCCCCTTCATTTGCATCAGCCAACGAAGGGGTCGGTGGTCAGTCTGAACCAGGAAGTGCGAGCCAAAGAGGTATGGCCGCAGCTTCTTCAGAGCCCACACCACCGCAAAAGCTTCCCTCTCAATTGCACTCCACTTCTGTTCCCGGGGAAGCAGTCTCCTGGATAAGAAGACTACAGGCTGATCCAGGCCCTCTTCATTTAGTTGCGATAACACTGCCCCAATGCCATGTTCTGATGCATCTGTTTGGACAATGAACTCCTTGGAGAAGTCTGGGGCCTTCAGGACCGGTGCCGCACACATCGCCTGCTTCAATTTCTCAAAAGCTTGCTGACAAGCTCCCGTCCAAACTACCCGTCGAGGTTGTTTCTTTGAGGTGAGCTCTGTGAGGGGCGCTACAATAGTGCCATACCCCTTCACAAAGCGACGGTAGTAGCCTGTGAGGCCCAGGAAAGCTCGGACCTCAGTCTGTGTCTTGGGGGGTTCCCAGGCCATGATTGCCTCAATCTTCGCCTGCAGGGGCTGCACAGTCCCCCTACCCACCAAGTGTCCAAGGTACACAACCGACCCCTGCCCAATCTGGCATTTGCTGGCCTTAATTGTCAACCCAGCTTGTTTCAGGGCCTGGAGAACTGCTTGCAAATGCTGCAAATGGTCCTCCCAACTGCTACTGAAGACAACAATGTCATCCAAGTAAGCAGCAGAGAAACTCTCCATTCCAGAGAGGACCTGGTTCACCAGCCGCTGAAATGTGGCAGGGGCGTTCTTGAGCCCAAAGGGTATCACACAGAACTGGAAGTGTCCCTCAGGCGTGGAGAAGGCTGACCTTTCCTTTGCTCCATCTGTCAAGGAGATCTGCCAGTACCCCGAAGTGAGGTCAAAGGTACTCAGATATTGGGCAGCTCCTAGCCGGACAATTAATTCATCCGCCCTAGGGATCGGATGAGCATCAGTCTTTGTCACTGAGTTCAGTCCTCGGTAATCCACACAGAACCTCAGTTCAGGTGTGGTGCCTGGTGGCGCGGCTTTTGGCACGAGCACCACCGGACTGGACCAAGGGCTGTTAGAAGGTTCAATAACTCCCAGCTCTAGCATCTTGGCAACCTCTCCATGGATGCTAGCCTTCACCTTGTCGGACAGCCGGTAGGTCTTTGACTTCACTGGTGGGCTGTCCCCTGTGTCCACATCATGGGTACACAGGTGAGTCCTTTCCGGGACAAGGGAGAACAACGTAGAGTACTGCTCCAGGATCTGGCGGCAGTCCTCCCGTTGCTCAGGAGTTAGAGTGGGAGAGAGAATCACTCCCTCCACTGACCCATCCTTCTCTTGAGACGAGAATAGATCTGGGAGAGGTTCGCTTTCCGCTTCCTCTTCCCCGTCAGCCACCATCATCAACATGACTTCGGGCCTCTCATGGTGGGGTTTGAGTCGGTTGGCATGCAGCACCCGTAGGGGCTGTCGAGGGGTCTTAAGGTCCACCAGATATGTGGCCTTACCCTTCTTCTCCAACACTTCAAAGGGGCCTGTCCAGCGATCCTGGAGGGCGCTAAGCTCTCCAGGCTCCATCACCCACACTTTCTGGCCAGGCTCCAATTCCACCTGGTGAGCATTATGGTCATACCAC
Organism: Lissotriton vulgaris; assembly: GCF_964263255.1. Classification (NCBI taxonomy): domain Eukaryota; kingdom Metazoa; phylum Chordata; class Amphibia; order Caudata; family Salamandridae; genus Lissotriton; species Lissotriton vulgaris. The sequence goes on along the minus strand of NC_141694.1, from coordinate 538,623,288 downwards.
TCTTTCATAACTGCCTGGCTGGCCTCCAAGTTGTCAGAAGCCTGCTTCCACAACGTCGCCATTTGGCTCCTGAAGGCCAGCATGTAGCTCACCACATCCTGGGGGGGCTTCCTGGGAGACTTCTCCCAACCATCCTTCACCAGGCTGAGAGGACCGCGTACAGGGTGCCCATACAGAAGCTCAAAGGGGCTGAAGCCCACTCCCTTCTGTGACACTTCCCTGTAAGAAAAGAGCAAACAGCGTAGGAGGACGTCCCATTTCCTCCGCAGGCTTTCGGGCAGACTTCTGATCATGCCCTTCAAGGTCTTATTAAACCTCTCAACCAGTCCATTTGACTGGGGTGATAAGGAGTGGTGAACCGGTAGGTCACTCCACACTCCTTCCACATTGCCCGCATGTACGCTGACATGAAGTTGGTCCCCCTGTCGGACACAACTTCCTTGGGGAATCCCACTCGGGTAAAGATCCCCATTAGGGCTCTAGCCACCACAGGTGCAGTGACTGTCCTCAGAGGAATTGCCTCTGGGTACCGTGTGGCATGATCCACCAGGACCAGGATGAACCTGTGACCAGCTGTGGTTGGTGGATCTAAAGGCCCTACAATGTCGATGCCCACCCTCTCAAAGGGTGTGCTAATGACTGGAAGTGGTTCCAGGGGAGCCTTTAGCTTCACCCCTGTTTTCCCACTGGCCTGGCAGGATACACATGTCCGACAGTATGTGTTGGACGCCACTTTCATCTGAGGCCAGTAAAAGTGGAGGACAAGCCGTGCAAAGGTCTTGTCCTGGCCTAAGTGTCCTGCCAGTGGTATAGCATGAGCCAATTCCAACAGAAAGGCTCGGTATTGTTGCGGGACTACCAAGGCCCTTGATGAACCAGGCAAGGGTACCTTGGGTTCACTGTAGAGGAGTCCATCCTCCCAGTAAATATGGTAGTGTCCCGTAACATCACCTGCTGCTTGGGCTTCAGCCTGTCGCCTCAGTCCCTCAAGGGTAGGGCACTCCCTCTGCCCCTTACAGAATTCCTCCCTGGTAGGACCTCCCTCCACATGCCACTCAGCAGGGATGGGTAAATCCTCCAGAGAGTCTACTTCCCCCTCCACGGACTCCTGGTCCACCACCGCAGGTGGCCGATCTGTCACATGGGGTGTGGAAGCCGGAGCAGGCTCTTCCTGTCTCCGGGTCTGTCCCTTTTTAGCAGCGGGTTGGGCCATTGTTCCAGGCTCCAACCCAGGGGAACTCCCTCTCCGGGCAGTCGCAGACCGTGTGCTTACACAGGCCCAGTCAGGTGTACCCAGCATCGCAGAATGCGTCCGGTATTCCACCTCTCTCCAAGTGTTGTGCTCCATGTCATTCCCCAACAGACAATCGACTGGCACGGCAGGGCTTACGGCAACTCGAAGTGAACCTGCAACCCCCTCCCACTCAAAGGGAACCTCAGCCACTGGATAGTGGCCCATTCTGCCGTCAGCCATCGCGGCGGGGTGGAGTACATTGGGAACCACCTGCTCTGGAGACACCAGTTGACTCCTCACCATAGTCATACTGGCTCCTGTATCTCTCAGAGCCTCCCCTCTCTGGCCATTGATGGTGACCCATTGCCCATACTTTGTAGTATTTGGGGGCACCTGGATCTTTGGAACCATCTCCCGCTCTCCCAGGGACACTAAGGTGACACCCGCCCACTCACCCCCCCTTATCTAAGGGCAACTCCTCCCCGAGCGCTACACTAGCTACTCCCGGTGACTTTCCTCCGGTGGGAGGGGGTGGTCTCTTTGGGCATCTGACATCTCCCTTATAATGTCCAACACCACCACATTCAAAACAGTGGAGAACCCTTGGCTGCTGGCTTTGGCCAGGATTAGGGTTTCTGGGCGGGTTTGCCTTAGGGGTGAAACCTGCTCCCTTTCCTTGGAAATTATTTTGGGGACCTTTGGAGAACTCCTTCTTTTTATCTCCCCCCTCCTTCTTCTGGGGGGCGCCCTGTCCGGCTTTTTGAGAATCCCCTCCAGTCCCCTTTGAGGACACCCGGGTACTTGCCCAGATGTCCGCCTCCTCTGCAAGCTTCCGGGGATTGGTCAGCTTGCTGTCCACCAGGTGTTGGCGCAGCTCGGGAAAACATTTCTCGAGGAGGTGCTCTTTCAAAAATAGATTATACAGCCCCTCATAATCCTTCACCTCACTGCCCTTGACCCAACCCTCTAAGGCCTTTTTGGCGTAGTCAAGGAAGTCCACCCAGTTCTGGGTGCTTAATTTGTGGCTCCCCCTGAACTTCTGACGGTACCTTTCTGGGGTAAGCCCAAACTTCCTTAACAACGCCAGCTTCATGGTGGGGTAGTTGGTTTGTTCCTCTGGTTCCAGGGCCAGCAAGGTGTCCCGACCAGCAGGAGGCATGTATTTATACAAACCACCCCCCCCCAGTGCTTTTCCTGCACCCCATGGGCTCTTAGGGAGACCTCATAAGCAGCCAGCCACTTAGCTATGTCATCCCCCTGACTGAAGCTAGCTGTAAGGTCTTTCGGCAAATAGGGTCTGGACTCCCTGGCTGTTTCTTTTGTCTCGCTGCCACCATTCATTTCAGGAGAGGATCCCCGTTGCAGGCTTCTGAGTTCTAATTCCTTCAGCCTGAACTCATGGGCCATCCTCCTCTCCTCCTTCTCCTGCTCCAACTTAGCCAACTCCCATCTCAACTGTCTTTTCTCCCTCCTATCAGTGAGTTCGGCTTCAGTTAAGCTTCCCCCAGAGGCGCTACTGCCCCTTCTGGAGTAGGACACTGGTCCTGGGAGTAAGTTTTCCCCCTCAGAGTGGAATAACCCATCTATCTCCACCACCGTGTCCTGGTCTACCCCTTCATCCTCCTCCTTCCTTTCTTGGTGTGCCTCCACCCAAGCCCTGAGACTGGTCTGGAGCTCCCCCTTCCTGGCACCATGCTTGAAAAATACCCCCATTTGCTGGTAGAACACTTTCAGCTGAGCCACAGAATAGACCTCTAGGTTTTCCAAGGCAAACTCCATTTTGAGATAGGCAAACCTAGATTACACACACCAGAAATTTTAGAGTTGCAAGGGCAACCTAAAGCTACCTCCACCCACCACCAGGAACAAATTTGGAAAAATAAAAAGACAAATTAGGAGGGCCGCAAGGAGAAAACTCCTGGTGTAGGTTTAGTGTATTACGTTGAATTACTATTGAGTAGCTGCAACCAAGTTGGGAATCCCACCGCTAGGCACCAATCTGTTGGAACCTGGGATGTCAGGTCACCTAGGGTAGCCTGGCCTAGGGCAAGACATGCATTTCAGAGGCACAAGTGTGAAGGTTGCAAATCACCCAGCAGTAAATCCACGCAATAATACTTAAAAAGGACACTACACCAATTTGTTAGAAAAATATGTACTGGTTTATAAAAATAATATCTTTGCACTTTTACTTTCAGAGTTCACAACTAATTACACTTCAGTTTGTTTGGGATATAGCAAGAATACTCTTCACTACTGAGCAATTTATCATCTAGGTTCAACAGTACATTACTTTAGTCATGGAATCAGTGATAATACTTTCAGTTTTGCTTACTTAAATCAATATTCAACATCAATAGTGCATCCACTCAGACTCCAGAATTTGATTAGATATTGACACTATACAGTGTACTAAACCTGTCCCCCACAAGCTACTCCCCTCATCACATGACACTGTTGGAGAAACAAGCAATGACTAAACTAAGTTAGTTCCCTACAGGCTTGAGCATCACTTTTATCAAAGAGCAGTAGTTTTCTTGTAGAAGAGTCTGTACTCCTCCAGCAAAGAGGGCTCCTTCCCTTCCTCCTCACTGCTCACAACTGTAAAGGTGACTTATCCAAGCAGGGCAACGTTTCATATAGACCCTTCAGGAACTAACCAAGGGCGCTCCACCCTCTCGAAGGGACTCTTTATTCCCCTACTTGATAAGTCTTGCTCCCCTGCCCTCGCGTAACTCTCCTTACTTGTGGTCGTGTTCTCGAGGTGCCAGAGAGTGGGGGTATCCACTTGACAGGGAACCGGGGGCCAAGCGCTGATTAGGCTCACCAGCCTCCAGGGCACCTCGCTCCTCTCTCTCGCTCGCGCCGGCTCCTCCGGTAGCGCTCGAGCGGGGAAAAGAGATCTCTGTTTACCACAGGCTGCCGGCTCCTCAGTTCCCCCCTCCCGCTCGCGCCAGCTCCTTCATGAGGCGCTCGAGCGGGGGAAGACGATGCCACACACCTAAGCCTCTGATCCGCTCTCGGCGCCTTCCCGCCTGGTCCCGCCTCCGCCTTCCTGTCGAGAAGCGGCGCGACCGGGCATGCGCGAGCGAGCAGCGGCTGCAACTGGAGTCTGCTCGGTTCTGCTTCCTCCGGCCCCGCCCTCAAACACCGGCTCACTTGCTCCGATGCCGGGTTAGCGCTGACAGGACACAGCGCAGGAAACGATCCTTCACTCCAGCGCCCACTGCTACCACAGGTCACAGGCACACAGTCGGCCTGATCACGCAGCCAGTGCCCCACAAAGCTCCTCGAGGAGAGCACGCTCCCAGCCCTACGTCAGTCACAGGGAGTTCACTTGAGCAAGGGCAGCCCAGGTACAGGGAAAAGGGAGGATAACCTGTAATACGTGGCGATAGACTCCTCACCAGCTCACAATCCTTACAACCCCTGTAATAATATCCTGGGGGTCACTTCCCTTAAGTTGCTTTACTGGGCAGAGGACTGCGCTCCGCAGCGCTGCAGTCTCCTTCTCCTGAAGACTTCCCCTGTATGATTTAGACAAGGGGCAAGCTAGGCGCCCAGGGTCTCCAGTAACCCTCAACAGCGGGGTCAGGACAAGTAACCCAAAGGGGGATAGTGTGGTGGATCAGTAAGGCAGCTTCCCAGTCCAGGAGGTCAACCCTATGTCTAGCCTCTTCCCACCCTTAGCTACAGCCTGTCCTCCAGCTGACTCTCTCAGGTAGACAAAATGGCTGCCCCGCATTCCGCCTTATATAGACTGACCCTCAGTGGTCCAGAAAGGACCAGAAGGTTCTGGAACGCCCTATACTAGGCTATGGGCAAGTTCTGAGTTTGACAGTTAGGGCAGTTGGTAGCCACCATTTTGTGGTTCCAACTTTTCCTGTCAGAACAGGCCTCTGGGCCTAAGGTGAAAAACTATGAGGGGAAAAAGAACACCTATCCCCTTGGCCAACACCTAGAAAAAGTTAGTGGACAAAAATTATTAAGGGTATGAGGGGCAAAAAGGGGACAAAATAAATAATAAATTGGAGGGACTACGCAAAAAGCCAGACAGGTCTAACACTCCCAAACTCGTGTTAACAGTCGAGCGATTGCAAGAGCCCCCACATGTGCCAACCCATGTGTCATCTGAACCATCGCTTGCAAGTAAGCTGCAGGCAATTTCCATCTCTCCATATCCTTGCTCCTCCAACAACCCTCGTCATCCAGTACTCCTTCTGCTGCCCATGCTACAAGTTCTGCTTCAGTCGCGGATTTTTGGATGTCTAGTATCTCCGTTCTAGCATCATGCCATCGCTCGGCCTGCGACTTCACTACATACATGGGGGAGTCATTTCGAGACATAACAGTTTGTCTTGCTATACTGTCTGCAAAGGCATTGCCTTGTCCCACTTTGTCAGTGACCTTTTTATGTGCACTGCATTTGATTATCGCTACTTTCTTTGGACAAAGCAACGCGTTTAGGAGATCACGCACTAGTTCTCCGTGCATAATGTGTACTCCATGTGAGGTCAAAAACCCACGCTCTCTCCAGAGTAGGCCAAAGTCATGCGCTACTCCGAAAGCGTACCGGCTGTCTGTGTAGATGTTCACACATAAGCCAGCACTCAGTTCGCAGGCTCTTGTCAAGGCTATCAGCTCCGCTGCTTGGGCTGATTTCTGGGGTATTCGTGCTGTTTCTACCACTGTCTTAAGCGTCGTGATCGCATATGCTGAGGAAGTCGTGCCATCTGGCAGCCTCAAACACGATCCATCAACCCACAGTTCACCATCCACATCTGGAAGTGGCATATCCTGTAAGTCGACACGACCCTTTGTTTGTTCCTCGGTCAGAAAAACACAATCGCGATGTTTTCCCTCCTGGCCCTCTTCAACCGGATAAGGCAATAAAGTGGCGGGGTTCAGGGTAGCACATCTTTTCAGTGTGATATGTGGCGCCAGGAGTGTAAGCTCATATCCTGTTAAACGTGCGCTCGTAAGATATTGAGTCTTTGTTTGATTTAACAGGGCATCTACTGCATGGGGAACTAACACCAACAGTTTGTGCGATAAAACTATTCCCTCACTCTGCCGTATAGCTACTGCTGTCGCTGCCACTGCTCGAAAGCACCCAGGTAATCCTCATGCTACAGGATCAAGGATGGCTGAGAAGTACGCACATGGCCTCTGCTTGTCCCCGTGTGCCTGCACTAACACTTATAATGCGCACCCATCTTTCTCGTGGACATACAATGTGAAAATCTTTGTGTAATCTGGTGTACCTAACACGGGTGCAGAGCAAAGGGCCTGTCTCAATTGTTCAAAAGCATTTTGACATTCATCTGTCCATTCAAGGGGCATTGGTGTAGTTTTGGACAGTAACGCTAACAACGGTTTTATAATGTGTGAAAACCCCATGATCCACTGTCTACAAAAGGACGTTAGTCCTATGAAGGCGCATACATCTCTCTGAGTGCGGGGAACTGGCGTATCTAGAATTGCTTGAATTCGATCTGATGTTAATGCACGCCCCTCCTTAGACAAAAGATGACCAAGGTAGGTCACCTTGGGTCTACAGTATTGTAGCTTTTTCTTAGAGACTTTATGATTGTTCTGAGCCAAAAAGGAAAGCAAAGCAAGTGTACTCTCCTCACATTGTGCATAGGTGTCTGCTGCCAATAGGAGGTCATCAACATACTGTATAAGTGCTACTCCGGATTGTAATTCAAAAGAGTCAAGCTGTCTTTTTAAAGCCTGACTATAGATGCTAGGACTCTCAGTGTAACCTTGGGGAACACGACAAAATCTATATGATTTATTATTTAACGTGAAGCCAAATAGGTATCTGGTATCAGGATGAATGGGAATGGAAAAGAACGCGTTCTTAAGGTCAATAACAGAGAAAGTCGTTGCTGTTGGGGGGACCAGTGTAAGCAATGTCGTGATGTCAGACACCACCGGGTATTGGGGAATGACAATTTTGTTAATTTCTCTCAAATCAATGATAAATCGATAGACTTTATCGTCAGTGTCTTTCTTAAGGATCAGAAGAATAGGGCTGTTACAAACATTGTAAGGAACCTCCTCCACTACTCCCGCCATGATCAAATCCTGAACGATGTGCGTCAGGGCAATTTCACCTTCCCTAGAAATCTTATACTGCGGTACTCGTGGCAAAGGTACTCCCTCCTTGACAGTAATTCGAATAGGAGGAATGAGCATCTGTCCCACATCCGTGTCTGAGATCGCCCATAACGTGTGCGGGAGAGAGGCCAATGCTTCAACTTCCTTCAGTGTACAAAATCTGTCTGGGTAATTATCGTTCAAAATAACCCGCACTCCTTCGGGAGCGCAGCGTATCGTTGCTCGAAAATATTTAAGCAAATCAATGCCCATAATGTTATCTGGAGTGTGAGGTGACAACAAAAATGGGCAAAAGCTAAAAAAATGTGTCAATACAAAGTGCAAGAGGTTGTGATAATGGGCTAGGAGAGGGTGTGCCATCAAACCCTATACATGTTATCGTTTCGCCAGACAGGGGAGCCCTCGGAACCAAGTTTTTGGACAAAGCACTACAAGTAGCTCCTGTGTCAACTAAAAACTGATCAGTAGAACCCAAAATGCCCGCTGATACATATGGACCTCTTTAATCTACTGGCACTTCAACTGATTCCGCACCCCATCCTACGCAATCCTATGCATGCACATAATCCTGATGCTCCACATTCTCACCCTCCGATATCTGATATTGATTTCGTCTAGCAAAAGTATTTCGTTCATCCTGACCACGACCCCTCGCTTCAAACCTACCACGATCACTTCCGCCACCTCTCACTCCCGAATAACTATTCCTCGACCTTCCACCTCCTCGACCACGCTGGCTACGTTGCTCACGAAGCACCGGACAATCTTCAGCCCAATGCCCAAACTCTTTACAATATGCACATTGGTCCTCAGCAATGTCGGTACGACCGAACGACGCATTACCCCCTCCTCGCCTGCCTCTACCATTCCCTCTAGATTGCGCACCGCGAACCTGCGCCAACATCACCTTCGTTTTCAATTCCTTCGTTTTCTTATCAACACTTTCTTTAGCCTCTAATTCCTGCCGCTCGTAATACTGAGCCATAATTAACAAAGACGCAGGGGTCGCCGTGGTCCAGGAACTTTCACTTGTCTTTAACCGCTTTGCAATCTCCGGTAGGAGATTAGCCACATACTTATCAACAAACAGATGCCTACCCGTATCATCTGTTAATGATTGCCCACTGTAGTCATGAAACGCTTCCTTGAAACGTGTAAAGAAATCAGATACCGATTCATCTGGCTTTTGTTTGCACGAAGCTAACATAGTCCAATCGATCTTTTTAGGAGGGACAAGCGTTTTCAGTTTATTCAAAATAGCCGCTGGGAGTTCTAAAATTAAATCACATGGTTTGCATGCAGGTTCCCTGTCTAAGTCAGCCTGGCTTATTTCTTTCCAAGTTGCCCCAAACATCGTTTGATCATTAGTCTTACGAATTGACCTCCACATATCGGGCGGAAGAATTAATCCGAAGAATAAATCTATATCAACAAGGGTCATAACACAAGAGGAAATAGCCCCCTCCACCCCTTCATAGAATGCGGCCGGATTCTTACGGCGATCAGGTAAAGCGTTTTTCAAAGCCATAACATCTGCTCTATTCCAAGGTGTATACACCCAATTATATATAAAATACCCCTTTGAATTTGCCGACGTTTTATCTTCATCTGTACCGTCCCCTTTGGGGGGAACATACAGAGGTGCAGCTTCACGCATAGGCATAACATGCACTTTAGAATTCTTATCTGAACCCAGGATAGAACACTGTTTGGACTGCTCCGTCGACCCCGGCACGGACTCCTTAGCTTTTTTCCCTTCTTCCCGCAATCTGGACGCCTCATCCCGTAGCTGGAGCAGTCGCGTGAAAAAGTCATCTGCATCTGTAAGGACAAATACACCTTTATCCAAATTCTCACGATGAACTGACATATCCTTAGGTTCTAAGTTCTCTGAATGTTTACGGAATCGAGTAATAACTTCATCTGCAAGAGTATTCAAAAAACACATCAATTCTCGTTCTGTCCACTTATTCTTTGCATCTACAACTTCTGACACAGTTATCTGATTCAGATTTAGCTTTCTAGCAAAACTACGCAAATCCGCTGCTCTCTGCGCAGATAACCTGACACTCGACTTATCCGACTTATCCCGTTCTTCATCGCCAGAATCTTCAGTCGGAGCCGTAGGCTGAACATACGGAGGCGGAGACCGATCTAGTAACGAAAAATCATCAATTTCATTATTAAGGACAGGATAAAGCGGTCGCCGAATAGGAAATTGACCGGTCGTTTGCAAATTACGTTCCCGTGCCTCCCTCTCTTTCTTTTCCTGCGCCTCCTTTTCCTCAAGCTGTAAAGCTTTATCTCGAGCAGCCTTGCGCTGCTCTTTGTCCGCCAAGGCAACTTCACGCTTCATACGTTCACGCACCGCTTTCTCCCACATTCGCACACAATCAAACATATCCTGTCTAGACCTGCGCTGAAACAAACATTGCTCCAAAAACTGAACCTTTCGCAAATCAAACGACCCATGTAGTGGCCATTGCAACTCGGGATCAGTTTTAGTGTACTTATGCCATAATTTACTGTACAGTATAGGGGGAAGGCCGAATTTTACATACATTTCACGATTAGGTGTTCCCTCTGGGGGAGGCGGCTGAGATTCCGCTAACCTATATGTTGTACCATTTCCAAGACAGCACATCCCTCGGAGTGTGCTTAAAACAGGCATGTTCAAAAAGTACCACGAAAGCGTGATACCGCAAAAATGGCACTTACAATGATTCACACAAATGTGCCGCTCAGAGTACAAACAAAGTTAGAGAAACATCTCTACATGCCTGCCTATGTGAAGTGCACTACACATATATATTCAAAGTTCACAAAATCAAAATGTTAGCTAACTCAAATCGTAGTCACAATCATAGAACTTCAGTAAGCGTCCGTAGACTACCTTACCGATCACAAATCTTACCCAATCTCAAATATCCAGATTCCAACTGCCAAGGTCTTTAATCGAATCAGCCAAACAGGCACTGTACAGCAACGCAGACGATCAGGATCTCAGTCGGAGACCGGCGCCACCTGGAAGGTAAGATCAGAAGGAAGGGAAGAAAACACCGTGGGTGCCAAGACTCGGGTCACTCAGTGGCAGTGTACGCGTCCATGGCGAGTTTCCAATCCTTCGTCACGACCTCTCCTTCGGGCATCCGAGTCGCCGATGAGTCCCTTCGTGGTCGCCAATTTGTGTTATTGGGTTCCCAAGGCCTACATGCTCCGCAGAAATACCCACTTACACCTTAAGAACTGTTGGCACGGAAACTGAAAAGTACAAAAGACAAGTTTATTAAGACCCCATGGGGTGGTGGGACATTCCTACAGCACCCTTCGGCAATGCAAGAAGTATCACACTGAACATTGGTGCGAATCCTTCTTTTATACAATTTACAGGTAATAAAAGGTAGGCGGTACAAGGTTACAGAGTTTAGGTACATATATGGTCATTATTGGAACACAGCCAACTCATGGGAGGAGTTACAACTCCACTGGTCAGTTTTGGCGGAACATTCCTGAGGGGTGACTGGTCAGCGGGAACTGCGCATGTACAGGCTTGACCGTTACTAAAAATAGCCTGTTGCTGGGCAAAGTCGAGTGGTCAACGGCATGAACAAAGGACTAAAAGGCATGCTGACCACGAGGCCGCTCATTCCCTAAAATGGCCGCCGTAACATACAAAATGGCGTTTTCGAATAAGGCCAAGTTAAGGGAAATAACGTGTAGCAAAGCTAAGCGCTAACCCAGCCATTGTCAAATTACGACAGGTTGACCCGTCTCTCAGCCGGAAAATTACCATAATTAAGCATTGCCCCATGAACCACCGTAGGATAGTTACATTTTTGACCTCCCAGTGAGTGGAAGATCCGCCAGGGAAACAGAGACACGGTTGCCTCCAGGGATGGCGGCCTACTCGCCTGACCCATCTCTGAGGGGTGACCGGGCGGAGTGTACCTCAGAATCTAATATCATATGCGAGGGGGTGGGGTCTCCTGTCCGGGGACAGGACGGGGGTCTGGATTTCCCATGGGGTGGCTCCCCGCTGGCCGACACAATTGGAGTGAAAGCAGGCAACAGTGACCTGAACCACTGGTAAGTTTGTTGGTTCTCAGCTGGTCATAGAGAGGACCAGGACAAAATGGTGAAGTAAAAAATGTATTCAAACGAAGTCCAACAAAATCCTGAATTATGTCCAACCCCTGCCCCAGGGATCAGACCCGAATGCGGCGGGTAAAATGGTGAGGGGGCTCCGAACTTAGCCAAGCAAGACCTTTCATTAACCGATATCTCTGCAGCGATTAAATCTACTAGAGATTACATGATGAACAGAGTAGATGCAGTAGCCATCGATGTCAACCTCCTACGCTGTGACTTGCGTAAGGTCTCTGATAGAGTCACCATGACTGAAAACATGTGGAGGTCCTCCAATCTGAGGTCAATTCACAGAGGAAAACGGTTGTGGACCTGCAGAAAAATGCAATCAAATTTACGGAACGGGCAGAGGGTCCCTCGGCGGAGTTGTTTCTGGAGGACTGGACCACATATTGAAAGAGCCTATAGGGCGCTGCTCCCTCCGCCACACCTGTGGCCCGCTGAGAGCCATCATTGCCCGATTCTTTAATTATCAGGATATGGACGTGATCCTGCAGGCTATTGGCATAAGGGAACCCTTGCTCTTTGATGGTCACCCGATCGCTATATTCCCTGATTACACATAACATGTTCAAGACCAACGGGGGACTTTAATGGTGGTCAAAAGGCGACTACGTGATGCCGGATAAAGTACATCCTTCTCTTTCCAGCCACACAAAGGCAAATCTATGTTCTTCTTCTCTGCGGCGGAGGTATCTGAATGTATGGAAACCATCCACTTCGTCAACCTACGGGTGATACCCCCTCGGTCATTCTTCCGGGAACTAGACTCCCTACTCACGACACTGATATGGGGTAATGGCCGACGCAGAGTGGCACTGCGCATGCTCTATTTACCAACCAGAGAGGGGGGCCTGGGCGCGCCTTCTTTTGAATCATACTTCCTGGCTGCACAACTCCAGTGGCTATCCCACTGGACGGCAGAATGCTACGATGGGGAGACGACGATGACGACCGGCAAGATACCTCTACCGGTCATCAGACGGATGCTCCTACCTGGGACCAAACCGTCCCGCACCCATCCGCTCCAGGTATCCGTCGCGCGCAAATGTATGATGCGATTTCATCGTATGTCCAAAGGCCGACCACTCTATTCCCCACTGTTGCCCCTAGTAGGACTCCCCCATGGGGCCTTGCACTACACTACTAGGACCCTACAGACATGGACGGACCATGATGTAACGGAGGTGGAGGCATTGTTCCAAGAGGGTCAGCTACGTACTTTCGAACAGCTGGAGGAATGGTATGACCTCCCGCGGGGACAATTCCTTACGCTCAGACAGCTTGTGGACAGCACACAGCCGTTCTGAAATCTCCAGGACTGTGAACCACCCACACATCCGGTGCTTCACACGATCCTCCGCGTGGGGGCCGGTAGGCACCTAGGGCCAGATGTATCAAGATACCGTTTTGCGAATCCTAAATAGCGATTTTTTGCGAATCGCTATTTAGAATTCGCAAAACGGTATGTATGTACAAAATCGCTATTTTTTAACGATTCCTTATTATTCTTTATTTGCGAATTCGCAATTTGCGAATTCGCAAATAAAGAATAATTTCCTATGCATTCCTATGGGCCAGTAGGCCCATAGGAATGATAGTGCAATAATTCTCAAATTGCGAATTCGCAATTTGCTAATCGCAATTTGAGAATTATTTCAAGGGTGCAGGGGTGTCTCAAAGACACCCTGCTGCACCCCTGAAATCTACATGTGTGTGCATGTGGCACACATACATGCCCTATGGGCATGTATGTGTGTCACATGCCACCCTCACAAATGCCAAATAGGGCATTTTTAAAAGAAATCGCAAATTACCACCAACTACAAGTTGGTGGTAAATTGCGATTGCTTAACACAAATTCGCAATTCAAAAATGTTTCATACATATCATTTAAGGAATCGCAAAATTTGCGATTCCTTAAATGGTATGGCAAAATAAGGAATCGCAAATTATTGCGATTCCTTAAATTGCGATTTTTTGATACATAAGAAAAAATGCAAAAAGGCTGTTTGTGAGTCGCAAAGGCCTTGATACATCTGGCCCCAAATCACGTGGCACTACAAAGCCATCAGGGAACTGGCTAATGTCCCCCTGGACGCTCTACGCCAAACCGGGGAGGACGACGTCGGTAGGGTGTTTCATGACACGGAGTGGGTGTGCGCCTTAGAATACACGAAGAAAGTGTCAAGGAATACACATTTTAAGAACATACAATTTAACTTATTGCACCGAGCCTATCTCACCCCAGACAGGCTTCACCGGTACTACCCGGATACGCCATTTAACTGTCTGCGCTGTCAACTACCAGATGCGAATCTTCGACACATGTTCTGGGACTGTCCCTCTATACCCCACTATTGGTCCACGATACATCGCACACTCCTCGCACTGGTTAGTCTACCGCACATCGACTCCTGGGAAATCTGCGCACTGGGACTCTACAATCGTAAGAAAACTGAGAAAGTACAGTGGCGCTTCACATCCCTTGCCCTCCTATTAGCCAAGCGGGCCATCGCAATGCACTGGAGAGCGCCCTCTGGTCCTCCAGTGGCGGCATGGATTGGGGCGGTGAGTAAATGGGGGGGCTGCAGAAGCATATATCATATATGCGGAAGAGGTGCTGGGAGTGCGCAAACACCCCATCTCCCTGGAATGGGCACAACTGCTCATACAATTTAAGCAGGAAACAACCCCGGACAACACATCGGAGCCATCCCCCCGTCCTACACGCGCTTCCCTGCGATGCCCTGATTGGGGCCCATTGGCGAAAGGGGGGGGGGGAAGAAAGCACTGACCCGAGACTCAATGTAAGTGTGACAAAGGCCGCTTTATTGGAAGCAGGTGCATCCTACAGCCCCCAAACTCCCCCGCAACGGAAGCTCCCCTGGAAAGGGCGATGCCTGCCCGTGGGCACCCCCCCCCCCGAATCATGGCCCAGGGAGGGGAAAAAATTGTTGTACAACCGCCACCCCCCGCCCGGCGGCCGAGACACCTCACTTAAAATGGTGTCTCTGCCGCGTGGCCGGGCGGGAACCACAGCCCAGCCCAACGGAAACCCCACCCAAGCCCCGCCCCCCAGCCCAAAAGCTACCGAAACCACCAAGCCCGTCCCGTTTGGCGCCATCTCTACCCCCCCCCCCTTTCCCCGGCCCCAAATTCCCCCGGGCGGGGCAGGCCTCCCTTCGGTCGGCCGCCCCCCCCCAGGACCCCATTCCCCCATACAGTCTGCCCGGCGCTGACTTCTCACCCCCCCCAGGCATGACAGATTACCCTTGTGCCCCATTGTCGATGCGGTCCACGGCCCCCTGGCCGGACACCCCCCCCCCTTTTCCACCCCGGGATCCCCTGGGCTCCTGCCCCCCGATCCGCATCCCCCTACACCCTCGACCCACCGAGTCCATAAACACCCGCGAGCCCGCCACACGCTATCCCACCGCTCATACATCTAGGAAAAGTTTACCCCCATAGTTCCACGTTTAGTGCTTAGCCGGTGATTTGTTACCAACACGCACACATTTTTAATTTGTTTCTTCTCCTTTATAACCGCATTGGGGCCCATTGGCGAAAGGGGGGGGGGGAAGAAAGCACCGACCCGAGACTCAATGTAAGTGTGACAAAGGCCGCTTTATTGGAAGCAGGTGCATCCTACACAATAACATCCTTGGCCTGCGCCGCACAATCTAAACCTCATACATATGTAATTTCCTGCCTCACCCCCACCCCCTCCCCTAACTGATTCCCACAATCCACAAACAGTAACAATTAGCATAACGTGAATTTGCCTCTCCACCTGGCTAAATACTTTATTGTGCTTGACCTACCCCCCGATAATCCAAACAGTTCTCCTACTCTTCCCCCATATATTAGGAATAAACCGCCCCTACATACAGAATGCACCCCACACCTGCTCCAGCGACATGCGAAAACCCCCCACCCAATCCAAAACCCCCTTTGTGCACCGAATACAAAACAGTGTAAACAGCCTTGAAAAACCCTGGCGCAATTCGCCACCGGGCGAAACACGTTTCGGCTGTCTACGTTTTAACCTATACAAATAAAGAGCAATTTTCCACAAAGCACGGACTCTTCTGATTCTATTCATACAAAAAAGGCAGAGCCTAAGGACACCAAGATGTAACGTCCAACACACTCATCACCCCCTACAAAACCCCTATTTGCACCAGCCTCCAACAAAACTGAGCCCGAAACCCCCCACGCCCCCAAACTCCCCCGCAACGGAAGCTCCCCCGGAAAGGGCGATGCCTGCCCGTGGGCACCCCCCCCCCCCGAATCATGGCCCAGGGAGGGGAAAAAATTGTTGTACAACCGCCACCCCCCGCCCAGCGGCCGAGACACCTCACTTAAAAGGGTGTCTCTGCCGCGTGGCCGGGCGGGAACAACAGCCCAGCCCAACGGAAACCCCACCCAAGCCCCGCCCCCAGCCCAAAAGCTACCGAAACCACCAAGCCCGTCCCGTTTGGCGCCATCTCTACCCCCCCCTTTCCCCGGCCCCAAATTCCCCCGGGCGGAGCAGGCCTCCCTTCGGTCGGCCGCCCCCCCCCAGGACCCCATTCCCCCATACAGTCTGCCCGGCGCTGACTTCTCACCCCCCCCAGGCATGACAGATTACCCTTGTGCCCCATTGTCGATGCGGTCCACGGCCCCCTGGCCGGACACCCCCCCCCTTTTCCACCCCGGGATCCCCTGGGCTCCTGCCCCCCGATCCGCATCCCCCTACACCCTCGACCCACCGAGTCCATAAACACCCGCGAGCCCGCCACACGCTATCCCACCGCTCATACATCTAGGAAAAGTTTACCCCCATAGTTCCACGTTTAGTGCTTAGCCGGTGATTTGTTACCAACACGCACACATTTTTAATTTGTTTCTTCTCCTTTATAACCGCATTGGGGCCCATTGGCGAAAGGGGGGGGGGGGGAAGAAAGCACCGACCCGAGACTCAATGTAAGTGTGACAAAGGCCGCTTTATTGGAAGCAGGTGCATCCTACACAATAACATCCTTGGCCTGCGCCGCACAATCTAAACCTCATACATATGTAATTTCCTGCCTCACCCCCACCCCCTCCCCTAACTGATTCCCACAATCCACAAACAGTAACAATTAGCATAACGTGAATTTGCCTCTCCACCTGGCTAAATACTTTATTGTGCTTGACCTACCCCCCGATAATCCAAACAGTTCTCCTACTCTTCCCCCATATATTAGGAATAAACCGCCACTCGAGGGACGTGCTAACGGTCCTCGACCCCCCCCCTAGGACTCCCCCTCCCTCAACCCGGGACGTGCCACCTGCCCCCATTCGGCAGGACCACCCCCTAACTATATGGCTGCCGCGGACCCCCCTCCAACCCCGTGATGTCTGGACCACGCGCTCAAACCGCCGGCAGGTCCTCCCCCCCTAACCACAGGGCCATGCCCTCCCTCCCAACGTATAGGGCCATGCCCTCCATCAACACGCACAGGGCCATGCCCCCCGCCACCACGTATAGGGCCATGCCCTTCGTCACCAATGTATAGGGCCATGCCCTCCGTCACCAATGTATAGGGCCATGCCCTCCGTCACCAAGGTATAGGGCCATGCCCTCCACCACCAAGGTATAGGGCCATGCCCCTGCCACCAACGTATAGGGCCATGCCCTCCGTCACCACGTATAGGGCCATGCCCTCCGTCACCACGTATAGGGCCATGCCCTCCGTCACCAAAGTATAGGGCCATGCCCTCCGTCACCAATGCATAGGGCCATGCCCTCCGTCACCAATGTATAGGGCCATGCCCTCCGTCACCGAGGTATAGGGCCATGCCCTCCATCACCAAGGTATAGGGCCATGCCCCTGCCACCAACGTATAGGGCCATGCCCTCCGTCACCCACATATAGGGCCATGCCCTCCGTCACCAACTTATGGGGCCATGCCCTCCGTCACCAATGCATAGGGCCATGCCCTCCGTCGCCAATGCATCAGGATGCCTTCGGTCACCCATGCATAGGGCCATGCCCTCCGTCACTAACGGGGCGTGCTTCCTGACCGCGGAATCAAGCTCCCTACGAGGTATGCCGCACTGAACCGGGGCCGTGCCCCCTCTCCGGCGCCCAGGGCCCCCCGTCAACAGAAGGCCTGAGAAACCGCCCAGCGCCTGCCGGCAGTCCGCTGAAGCCGGCCGTCCCACCAGAGAGAAGCCCTCCGGATGCGTGTCCCACACCAGAGCCCGTCCGCCAGGAAGAAACCCCTGCCGCAGTGCCCCCAACTCCCCCCCGTCACCTACCATACCCCGCAGCCCCCGACCTGGCAGCGTCACCGTTCCGCGTCAGACCCCCTGCGCGCTGCGACCCCCCTGTCCTCCGGCGGGCGTGCTCCCTGGCCACGGAGTCGAGCTCAATACGGGGAATGACCACACCGACATGGGACCGTGCCTCCTCTCTGGCGCCCGGGAAGAAGTCCTCCACACAGTGCGTCACCCCCAAGAGCCTGTCCGCCAGGAAAAAGCCCCACTGCAAAGAACGTACCTCTCACCTACACACGACTTGAAGCCTAACCGCGCCGCTGTCCCCGTCCACGCCGATAACGCCCGTACCGTCCGCTCGAGCCCCCCAACCTGCACCTAGGCCGACACCCCAAAAAGTATACACCTCGTGTCAACAAAATCCAGACTTTAAAGGATGTCTTTGCCAATTGAAAAAAAAAACATTAATTATGTTTTGTATATATTGCATTAATTCGAGTCCCTTAAAACCTAACTGACCACAAGGTCAGTTATTATACCTTACAGTGGTTGTGCTCTGTAATCTTCATGTAGCCGATGCTAGGGATGAACAAGGTGTACTGAGTGTCTGAACAAGTCATCCTGAAATCCCTTTGAAATGTGGAAAGTATTTCCTTAATACCAAATTTTCATATAGGTGGAGCTCCTCCGTTTCCCACCTGCTTACTATGTGATTCACCGATGAGGTGGTGTGAACCTGCAGATTCTCCCCCTCCCATTGTGCCCCCTCCCTATCTTTTTCCCAGACAAATACCCAACTTGTTTAAATATTTGCCTATATTTGCGCGCATGCAAACCCTTCCACGCCAAATGTTTTCCAGCTGAATTACTACCTGGGACTACATTCTAGTGAGCACTCATCCATTTTCAACGGGTACTAACTTATGTACACCAACCCAAACCAAAATCTAATCTAATGGTCTGAAGTACTCTTGTGCGAACTGGAATCTACATAGCACTGACATGTCAGGCTGCATACAAAGTCCCACCGATGGATTCAACTCAGATCTGTGACTGGGCCAGTGTCTGAAAAGTTTCAGCGCTCTGTCCTTCATCTCCTTGTGTTCCCTTTTCTGAATAATCTATGACCTTCGTTTAAGAAAGGATTGTTGCATGAGCAGCAACCTTCCACTGACCCAATGCTAGTTTTGACTTGATTTTCACCATCATAACTGTGGTATCGTTGAAGACCATCAGAAGTATGTAATAAATACCCCACTCCATAAGCATTCACTTACAAGGACTGCTCTGTTCTTGTTTACTATGTGTTCAAAACCACATATAACACAATATGAAAAATTGTGAGTCTTCATTGCCTTTGCTGATATGAACCCTAAACACACTATGGCTGACCTATTTGGTGTCTATTCTAGCAGTGTTAAAACACCAAACCCTTAGGAAATATATGGTGTTAGGCACTTTATAAATGTAATTAGATGGTAAATTAGTTATTTATCAGATGCAGGTGGCACACAACTATGCATGAATGTATTCCATTTAAAGATGCCGTGTTCAGGCTACTCGAATGCTTCTCAGGAAAGGGATGGAGTAGTACACTTGAGTCACGATCTCGAGTGTCACCCAGTAAATGTGCTCCATCTGCTTCCAACACAAAACACCATTCACCAACACACCAGAAAGATCAGCCATCTGGAAAACAATGCTGACCACACACAAGTGCTGCATATTCTGCAAAAAAGCCTTTCCAATAGAAGAGCCCTCTGGTGGAGCACGCACTTCTTCCCATATGTCTTCCCTCACGCCTTCCCACATCGTCGTGTTTTTATCTCATGTTTGCAGGTTTTGGAAAGCACATATACATACAACACAGGACCTGCATCAAAACATCTCACATACCCCATAAGCTGTCACTTATCAGTAACCGTGATAAGAAGACTATTCATGCAAGACATGAGGTAAGGTCCTAGCCAACGCTACCAGAAATCTGACTTCAAATCACCTTGCCCAGCTAGAAGCAGCTTAAAACTGACGCCTGCCAATTTGCCCACAGATATTGATGAGCAGTTTAAATATTCGCGTGATTCAAATCCCGAATGATGTTAAAGTGCTACGATCAGAGCGTGCTTGTATGTCGGAATATAAATTAACTCTGTGCAGGACCCATTTCCCCCTAGTCTTTGGAGCAATGGTCACACCTAGACTTAATCCTATTAGCACTATTCTGTCTTCAATCCGAGGAGTTGATCACCTCAAGCAGCAGCAAAATGTTCATAAATAGCAGTATATCCAATAAACATGACGAACACGCCTCCTTTCACCCACTAATAGCAGCCTAATTGGACTCCCTTTTCAGAGTCTAGGCAAAAATACGTCACGCTTATATAATTAAAGGTTTGTACAGCGTCGCGCATGAAAGTGAGGCTATCAGAGCACATTACGTCACGCCTATATAATTAAAGGTTTGTACAGCGTCGCGCATGAAAGTGAGGCTATCAGAGCACATTAAGTCATCATTAACCACACACGTCGCGCATGACATTGAGGCTATCAGAGCACATTACTATACCATTAGTCATCATTAACCACACAATAACTACGCGAGCGTGAATAACGTGTCAGGGGTACGTGAACGCCAGCGAAAAAGAGATAAGCCCCCACCATCAGATTACCTCGTAACTGAAAAAAGCAAACATAAAAACTAAGGCAAAATTCCAGAGCGTAAACGTGACGATCGGGCGGCAACCGTATCTTAAGGGAACAAACATGTAACCCTGCGGGTAGCTATCCCGTACTCCATGCACCCCTATGCAACCAACATGTCCCCACGTAGCTCAGGATTCAGGCTGCTACCCCACCGCTTACAGATAGTGGCACAAGATCAATGTGAAATTTCAGTACACTGCTGCAAGGCTTACAAGGCACAGTCTCGGCCGCTCTACCCAAACCTGAATGTAGCCCGTCCTCTGTTATGTAGTTGTTCCGTGCCTGCCCCAAATACACCCCGACGGCCGTATGGACCCTTCGGGTAGGGGCAGCGGGACTCACCTAGTCCCACGTGGGAGCCTGACCGCCCGCACCAAGCAGAACAGGCCCATCCGCTCGGTCGTGTGGAGCCGCATGCTGCTCACCCGAGCTCTTCCGGTCTCCCGCGATGTCCGTGAAGCATCCAGCCTGCAGTGAATTCTGGTGACACGGATGATTTCAAAACAATTGCCACAGTCCGAAAGTCCATTCTGACGACATAATGTTCCTCCGGTCTCCCGCGACGTCCGTGAAGCATCCAGCCTGCAGTGAATTCTGGTGACACGGATGATTTCACAACCATTGCCACAGTCCGAAAGTCCAAAAATTGTTGTACAACCGCCACCCCCCGCCCGGCGGCCGAGACACCTCACTTAAAATGGTGTCTCTGCCGCGTGGCCGGGCGGGAACCACAGCCCAGCCCAACGGAAACCCCACCCAAGCCCCGCCCCCCAGCCCAAAAGCTACCGAAACCACCAAGCCCGTCCCGTTTGGCGCCATCTCTACCCCCCCACCCCCTTTCCCCGGCCCCAAATTCCCCCGGGCGGGGCAGGCCTCCCTTCGGTCGGCCGCCCCCCCCAGGACCCCATTCCCCCATACAGTCTGCCCGGCGCTGACTTCTCACCCCCCCAGGCATGACAGATTACCCTTGTGCCCCATTGTCGATGCGGTCCACGGCCCCCTGGCCGGACACCCCCCCCCCCTTTTCCACCCCGGGATCCCCTGGGCTCCTGCCCCCCGATCCGCATCCCCCTACACCCTCGACCCACCGAGTCCATAAACACCCGCGAGCCCGCCACACGCTATCCCACCGCTCATACATCTAGGAAAAGTTTACCCCCATAGTTCCACGTTTAGTGCTTAGCCGGTGATTTGTTACCAACACGCACACATTTTTAATTTGTTTCTTCTCCTTTATAACCGCATTAAGCACATTCATGAAGGTTTGCATGTACGCACACGGGGTCATCACTCCCACTCACCCCAGCCCGCATACTATACTAGAACGACTCGGATGAGTTACTATCATGACACCTTTAGTTTCCGGAGCTGCGCATCCCTCCATGTCATGGGGCGGGCGGGCATATCCGTTCTACAGTTAATTTATCATGGTGAATTTTATGTAACCCTACATGGTGTAAAGACTTGCGCACATGATTGACTGATGTATTCACCCCCCCCCCCCCCCTTTGAGGGGCGTATACCTGTAAAAACCTTAATAAAAATATTCAAACAAAATAACATCTGAATGTATGGAAATCATGGGTGGGGCTGGCGCCTACCAGGACTCACAATCTGGATCAACTAAGGCAACAAAGTCTTCGGACCCTGCTACAAGACGAAGCTGACCAGTTCGGGGGATGCTGCAGAGGGATACCAGCGGTCCCGGACGTGTCCGGGTGTGTGCTGACGGAACCTTACAGATGGCAGAGGTGCTGTCTGACTCTGATGTGGCCACACAGGACTTAGTACCCGACTCTAATGCTTTCTGAGATACTGCTTGTTGAAAAGGGATGTGCGGACACCTACCAGAACGCCTAAATAAGTACTTTGTGTGGTTGATTCCAAAACGTGTTTTAAATGGGGGAAATTGTAGAGTATTGTTCCCCTGTGGTCAGAAAGGAGACCACACCTCTTTTAGAGGCTGACACCCATACGGGGAGCTAGAGGCTTTGACCCCGCACCCCAACGATTGCTCGGCCACTGGCAAAGCCAATACTTGGGAGAACATGGCTTCTGCACACTAAGAGGTTTGAGGACATTCAGCTCAAGGTTATGGCTAATGATACAGTGGATTGTTACTGTTGTTGGGAAACTTGTGGGAGGGAATTGGGACGGGTGACTCGGATGCTAGCTCTCGATGTTACTTGGAGGGATGGACCCATATCACTGACCAGAGGGTGGGGGGAGGTGGAATTTAAGCCTGTTATATGTGTTCTGCAAAGGTTTAAGGGAGGTTCAGGGGTTCTGTGTCTGGAATGCAGTCTAACGCTACGAAGCCCATCTATGTGGAGGGAGGAAAGGTGGGAACCTATAGGCAACACCAAACACTAGTCAACATGGATTCCCCATGATGAAATTACTTACCTGGAATGTGCGATGTATAGCAATACTCGAAAAGCGAAGATGGGTGTTTGCCTACCTAAAAAGATTCAGAATCTCTATAGCATGCCTCCTGGACACTCATGTCTGGGGTGATGCGCTGCCTTATATAAGGGTCAGGTGGAGGGGGCAGAAACACACCACTTCATACTCAGGATTTGTACGTGGGGCCCTCATTTGGCCCTCATTTGGGTACCTTCCAACACTTACACCATGTTACTGATCCAGAAGTGTGTTACAGGATTCTACATGGCAGTCTTGATGGTCGAGAGATATGTCTTATTAGTGTCTATGCTCCTAACTCCGACTGCCCGGGCTTTTTCCTGACCTGGTGGCTGCAGCGACCCCATACCTAGGGGCATGGGTGATTATGATGGGGGACGTTAACTGTGTGATGGATGGGACATTGGATCATTAACCCCTGACAGAATACTAAACCGGGGATGACAGAAGCCCTTAGGGACACCCTGACGGGTTTGCATCTATGGGATGTATGGGGGGTGAGATACCCAGACTGTAGAGTCTTTTCCTTTCACACACCAGCAACTAATACGTTCAGCAGACTAGACGAGTGTTTTTTAATCAATGAACCTTGCTCCTGTGCTAGGAGAGATAGCCTATCTGCCTAGATATCTCTCAGATCACTTCCCAGTACTGCTGTCCCCTGGTAATTAGGGACCTCGCCCGGCGATCCCCACATGGAGGTTGCAAGTTGAGGCGCTCATAGACCCACCTTTGCTGCGACAGTGGAAGAAGAGCTCTCTAGGTACTTTAAAGTGAACTGGGGCCCAGCGTCCGCAAGAGCAATGGAATGGGAGGCCATGAAAGTAGTGATCAGAAGGGTTTGCAGAAAGACACCATATAGAGTGCGCTAGCAACTTTAGGGAGGCGTTAAGGTACAGGAGTGGAAACTGGAGGATATAGAGGTGTCTCTCCAGACAGAGCCTCATCTTATGGAAGAGTGGCGCACAGCTCGGGGACTGGATGGCAACTCTACGTTGCTTAGAAAAATGTAATTACACAGCATACTGGCAGCGTATGCACATGAACGGAGATAGATCAGGAGAGATACCTGTGTGCCCCATAGTACAAAAGCATTCTAGGCAGGGGACCATAGTATATAATTAAAATGCAACTATGGGTGTCTTGTCAGATCATCTGGCCAAAGTCTATACGAAACAACACTTTCCAGGCCTGGAAGGGGTAGTCGATTATATGGCCACCTTGGCCTGGCCTGACTAGAGGACGCGACAAGTAAATTGTTGGACACCCCGATGACCAAAGACGAATTAATGGAGGCCATACGAGATTTAAAACAAGCCAAAAGTCCAAGTGGCAACAGCTTTCCGCCAAATGTTATAGGAGGTTTGCACCGTTGCTGGTGAACCGCCTCTTAGAGGTATATAATGAATCCTTTAAGATACCTACCAGCCTCAATGAGAGTTGCTCTGGTGGTCATGGTTCCCAAGGCAGACAGAGATCCCCAGTTGCCAGGTTTGTACCGACCGATTTCCTTGTTAAATATAGATATGAAAATCCTGAGCAGAATTTTGGCTTTTCTGCTCTTGCCACATATGCACTACCTAATACATCATGACCAGGCAGGGTTTATTCACAAGCGTAGTACCACCCATAACCTGCGGAGGCTGGCTCACATATGGCATTCCCCTTCTCTGGACCAGGATGACCATGTTCTGGCGTTGTTGAATATAGAACTAGCTTTCGATTCAGTGAACTGGTCCTACATATGGGAGGTCCTGCAAGTACCGGGAGTGGGAATGGAGTTCCTTAAATGGATACAATTGCTTTACACGGCCCCCCATACCAGAATACGAATGGCTGGGTTGGTCTGGAGGGCCTTCGCACTGCAGTGCGGCACTAGACTCGGATGTACGATGTCACGCAGTAGCGATGGAACAGTTAGCAGCAGCTTTGATGGAAAAGCTGAGTACATGAGGGATTTCACTGGGACACACTAACCATGTGATTTCAATGTACGTGGACGATACTCAGCTGTACAGTACATCCGACGGCCCGCTCAGGCGGTCCCTATACTACTAAAATAATTGTGGAGGTTCGGCAAAATCTCAGGATTAAAAACAAATTCTAGTAAATCGAAACTACTCCTGATTGGACGTTAGCGTTAAAGCCACGGGAGATACTACCGATGGTGGGACTCCCGAGGGTGGAGGCTGAGCCCAGATATCTGGGAACTCAGCTGGCAGGTACGCCTAAGAGCTACTTGGAGATCAATATAGGGAAGGTGATAGAGGGTATATGGGGCTCGGTACATTTCTGACAGGAATTGCTTCTGTCTGTTAGGGGCAGGATTCCTATAACGAAAATGATCATCCTGCCCTGATGTCTATATGCGATGCAGGATTCACTCAAAAAAAATCCTTCCTCACTTCTTTAAAACATTAGGTAGCTTGCTGGTCGAACTGTAATGGGGCTCTAAGTGTAAAAAGGGTTAGCTTGACCACACTACAGAGAACATTGCAGAAGGGGGACTGGAGGTACTGTGTTTAGAATTTTATTATATGGCCTCTCAGTTATAACATGCCCCCCACTGGCTAAATGGAGCAGAGAATTGGGAGATGGGACTGTTGACTGGAATCTTCCTAGGAGCCTCACTCCCTGAGCTCCTGATGTTAGGGACGAAGGTGCCCCCTACCTACCCCTACATAATCTATCATATCGCAGAGGTCTGGGAACACATGGTTAGAAAGGTGCTAGGTCGAGCGCCATATGCCCCAGATGGGTGACACAACCCTTCTCTAAAATTGCAGATTCTGTTCATAGATGGAAGGAAGGTGGCTGCCTAACGATGGGTTACCTTTTTGAAAATAATCAATACATAACACCAGAAAAAAAAGCCACCTTTGACTTGGGGAGTGGGCAGTTTCTACAATATAGAAAGATATACCAGGTAGCCCCGCGACAATGGACCTCAATTCTGGAAGAACCCCCTGTCACAAATGAGTTGCATGTAATGCTATACATGGTCCAGGGACGCTGACTTATTTCGCACCTATACCGGGCAATCCGGGAAGATAAGACGACTCAGATACTTGCTATTCAGGTGCAATGGGCGGCAGTGGTTGAAGACACCTTGACAGCACAGAATTGGATTAAAATACACGAAGGGGTTAAACAAGTGAGCTTGAATATGCAAATTAAATTGATCCAATATAACTTTGTACACCAAACTTACCTCACCCCTAAAATACTAGGTAGAATTTACCCAACTCACTGAGGGCAATGTCCTCGCTGCAGTGAAGCGGAAGAGGATTTCATACCCATGACCTGGTCTTGCTCAGCCGTGGGCCCATACTGGATTGAAATTTTAGCTAAGCTAAAAGAGGTTACAGAGTGGGTGGTTCCTAGGGAGATCTGTGCAGTCCTGCTGGGTCTACTTTCCAATACCAAGAATAAAAACCTCAGTAGGAATTTTGTGATGCCAGGGCTTTTACTTGCAAAACGTTGAATAGCCATATCATGGATGAGCCGCTCCCCATCAAGAGCAGCAATGTGGATGAGAAATGCTTATGAATGAGCAACAAAACAATATGCCAGTACTGCGCAATGGTTTCTTAAATTCAACAAAACAATGAATCAAACAATTGTCCTGTATAGACCACTAATTCAGCCCTGAATGAATCTTCAAGTCAGATTGCTTTTAATTATTCATCTAATTTTTCAGAAAGTTACACTTTTTTTAAAGGATTTTTTCACAGTGGAAGAATTTTTTTAAAACCTATTTACGAAGGGAGCCCCTATTTATTAATACTAAAGAGAAGTATCTACAAAAACTTTGTATGAAAGAAGATATTTATAAAAATTATTATTTGAAAAGAAGGAAAATCTCATTTACACCGTGAAAAACCACCTCAGTCATTCTGTGTCACTATCATACTCATACCAAGAGACACTCGAAGTCGAAAAAAGTGCCTCACCTAGAACATTTAATTCTACTTTTTAGTGGTGGGGTACTAAGTGCTAACTATTTTATACAAGACTGCCTTAATCAATAACAAAGGCCATCTAACATCTTTTATACTTTTCACTTGATTTCAACAAAATGGAGCAACAGATTGGCCTAAAAATCAAAGGTCGGCGCGTTTCGAACCCCCTTGATTACGGGGGTTCTCCTCAGGACCAAGAAGGAATATCCTGAAAAACAAAAGATAACAACCATTCTTACTACACATTCTAATGGACAACTTTCAGCTTACGAACAGACATACAGCACTCACGCTTTACCTCTCGATGCTTGGTTGAATCGGTACAATCAATATTCTGTAAATGACAGAAACGGGTATTAGTGGTCGCATCATGTGTCAATAGGGCCTACAGCTATCCTCTATTTGGAAACAAAGGAAAATTCTTACTTGGCACAAGATATTTTGCTTCAACACCGGGGTTCGTCTTTCGGAGTATCTCGATTTAAGCACTGTGGAATTCACAAGAGCGTAGGAACCGCATTAGTGGAAAGAATACAAGAGTGAACCAGCTTAAATCATCAATTCGGAAGGTTAGTTACCTTAATGCTGGATGTCTTTAATTTTGTATTGTCTTTTTCTTATATGATCTGTGTTTGTTCTTGTTTTGATCGAACCTACATGAAGAAAATTCTGAAATCAGGGCTCATACTCTGAGCCTCAACCCCCCCGGGCCCAGAGGGCGTAGAAATTTATCTTGAGGGGTTGCAACTGCCCTGTGTCGACGAAGACAGTCAGGAGGAATTGGGAGGCCCCCTTCGGGAGGAAGAAATACGAGCGGCGATAGCCCACTTGAAGTCAGCGAAGTCCCCCGGGATGGACTGATTAGCAGCCGAATTATATAAAGAGTACAAGGGGGTCCTCGTCCCGAAACTCCTTGAAATTAGGACGGAGGCCCATGACCGCGGCTCGCTCTCAGTTTCCATGAAGGCGGCAATGATAGTTATGATCCCCAAGCCGGGTAAGGATCCCCATTCCTTCCTGGTTCGTATAGGCCCATATCCATGCTTAATGTGGATCTGAAGAATGTTAGCCAGGTGTTGGCAAGTCGACTCCTCCCCTATCTCAGACGGCTGGTCCACGATGACCAGTCTGGTTTTATTCCAGGCAGGAACACACTGCGGAATATCCGTCGCCTAGCCCACGTAATGCAGGCTCTGGGGGGGTCGAGCTCAGCAGACCACCCTAATATTTCTTGACATCGAACAAGCATTCGACTCGATCCGTTGGGCCTATCTCTGGAAGGTACTGCTGAAAATGGGGTTAGGGGAGGGGTTTGTTCGGTGGATAAAGCTGCTTTATGCTCAGCCAGTAGCTAGGGTCCGCACAGGGCGATGCGTATCAGATATAATACCTATAATGAGGGGGACGCGCCAGGGGTGTCCGCTTTCCCCCTTACTCTTTGCCCTGGCAATGGAACCGCTGGCGTGTCATCTCCGCACGGTGCTGAAGGGTCAGGGCATACGAGTGGGGGACATGGAGCACATAGTGTCAGAAGTGTGGAGAAGTGGAGAAGTGTGGCTCAGGGGTTAGAGGCGGCAGACCCGGAAGCTGAGATCGGCCCCGGACCAGGGTTCAATTCCCCGCCCCGACGGGGGTTGGGCTCAATAATTCCACGGACTCGATAATTCTCGCTCCGGTGCCTACTCGACTCACGGGTTCACACTCTGCGACTCTGGGCAATAGCTTGCTTAATCTCCACAACGGCCCCTCGCGGCGGGATGCCTGGCTTTCACCTTGTGGATACCCTGCCGGGGTATCTCACAGGGGAATACCAGGACGGGTTCCCTAAGCAAGCGCATAGATGCCTGCGATGTGGGCGATTTGCGCTATATAAATACATGTACATTTACATTTACATTTATACGCTGATGATGCGCTGGTTTACTTGAATCGGCCGACGCAGTCACTGCCAACCCTGATGGCTGCACTGTCACAGTTTACTGAAGCTTCTGGGCTCGCTGTGAATAAAACTAAATCACAGCTTTACATTATGGGAGAACAGACCGACTGGGAAGGGGTTTGATGCCCGGAGATGGGTCTCCCATGGGTAGACGACACGCTGCGCTATCTGGGGATATGGATTGGACGGAACGCAGCAATCGTCTTCCAGCATAATTTGGGGAGGGTAATCCGAGGCCTGCAGGAGAGCATTGCCTTCTGGAACACCCTTAAGCTCTCACTGATGGGGAGGATCGCCCTAATAATAATGGTGGTCCTCCCGCGCTGTCTGTACACAATGCAAGGGTCCTTTTATGAACTGCTGCACCGAGTATTTCGGGAACTGGATTCCCTGCTGGTCCGTTTACTGAGGAACGGGAGGAGGTGTAGGGTGAGTCTAAAGGTTCTAAAACAAAGGTGGGGCAAGTGGGGGGTTAGACGTCCCAGACCTTGAACTTTACTATTTTGCGACACAACTGCAACATGCTCTCGCTTGGCTAGATACGGATCCCTCCTGGGAGAAGTCCCTGTTGGCAGGTACATGTGTGAAGCGAGCAGCTGGGAGCGCTACTTTGGCAGGTTGTGGGGCGACAAGATCACAGCCCCCCTCTGGTACGGTTGGTGGCCACAATATGGAACCGTGTGGTACGACGGCTAATTCAAGACAGGCCGTTCGCCCCGGACATAGATCTCTGGCTACTGCCACCCTTGGCCCGGATAGAACAGATCATGTCAACAGACATGTGGAAGGAGGGGGGCTGCCTGATGCTGGCAGACCTTTATCTGGATGATAAATTCATCACTTAGCAGGAGGCTGTGACCTTCTTCGAGCTGGAACCGGGGCAATTTCTCCAATATGCAAAAATAGCGGCGACCGTGCTGCTCCCATGGCCTTCGTTTCCGGAGGCTCCGGTGCACACCCGCACACTGGTTACCATGTTGGCGATGGCAGGAGGCGGAAGTTGGTGACTCACCTCTACAGGGCTTTAAGAGAAGATAAAAAGTTAGGTCCCTTGACGATAGAACATAAATGGTAGCAGGTGTGTCCGCAGGAGATTACCCCGCGGGAGTGGGAAAAAATTCACGAAACTGTGCGGAAGGTGTTGGCGTGTAACCGCTTCAAACAAATTCAATACAACATTATACATATGACATATCTCTCACCCAAGAGGCTCCAGGCCATAGATAACACCAGAGACTCACATTGCCCGAGATATCGTATGGCACAGGAAGACTTTGTACATATGGTGTGGGAGTGACCTCTGCTCCGGACGTATTGGGGGTCGGTCCTGGAGGAACTGACAAGAGTGACGGGGTGGTTGATAGACCTGGACCTGCGTATTTGTCTCCTGGGTTTGATCCCAAGGGATCCCAAGCGGAAAGTAAGCAGGCGATTTTTGTTGTTGGGCCTAGTCATAGCCCGTCGTCGCATCGCACTCCATTGGATGTCCCAACAGGGCCCGACACTGACGAAATGGAGAGTGGATCTGCAGGAGTGGGCATTAGCGGAGGAGGGGCACATGCGGAACACCAGGAGGGATGGCAAACTACCGGAGGTTCTACTGGCTTGGGGGGCAATGCTTCGGGAGTTGGCGGGACGGGACACCCGGGCGACGCAGGACAGTTCTGAGTCAGCGCCCTCTGGGCAGGGAGAGACCCCAGAACAGGAAAGTGAGACACACGGTGACCCACCATAGGGATTAGATGCATTAGTCCTTATAAAAGTTTTTCCTTTTTTCTCTACGGACCCGGTAGCAGAAGGGGGAGGGGCCATGGGGGGATGTTGGGGGGGTGGGTAGGGGGTGTAGGGGGTTAATCTTTTTATAGTTCTGTTATGGTTATGCAACACTGAGACTGCGAACATTGTGGACAAAGAAATCTCCATCATTATAATCGCTGCTAGGTCGCTTGTATTGCAATGTTGCTGATGCATGGATCACCTCAGCAGGGGCGGTTAAGCTGTATGTTTGTACCTTGCTTGTTTTAAAGTGCTGGAGATATAAACCTAGTAAAGAAATTTAAAAAAAAAAACTGACGTCCAGTCCACATGTGGCTCATTGGAGATATGTGAGTTTGTATATATTATATTAATGCCTTTTTTATGATTATTCACTATTAGGTGACCTTACACTTTTCGTGCTGAAACTGAATGCATGTAAAAAAATACATTGCATTGATGATTGTCTTGAATAAGGACTAGGGGCCAGATGCATCAAAGGGTTTTGCCCATTCTGTGTCTATGGGAAAATGTGTTCATGCATATGGCCCTAGGTTCCATATATATGTATGACATTTAAACAATATCCTCATTATTAATTGGGAATGTTTTTTGCAATTGTATGAATTTTCATATAGAAACTGACTGGATTGATGGTAGTCTTTTTTCTATGGCATTCGGTTCTTCACGTATTTCTATGGTGGGTTGGGCACATGACAGTAACTTGAAAAAAGGCTAACTGCTGAAACACGTTGTTCCTTTTGCACATACAACTCTGTGCAAAGCCACTTGGTGTGCCGTCTCTTTCTTCAATTCCTATACAGAATGAACACTAATCTTTGATTTTTGATGGTAGTTGCTTCCATCGACAGCACTGGCACTGCAAGGCCAGCGGTGGCGAAAGAGCAGCGTTGTGGTTGAAGATATATACATTCAGATTTTTACATTTTCACGCAAATTTAGTGCAGCAAAACGCCAACAGTACGACAATAAAGTAACTACAGTGACCGA
Source organism: Lissotriton vulgaris (assembly GCF_964263255.1). Taxonomy (NCBI): domain Eukaryota; kingdom Metazoa; phylum Chordata; class Amphibia; order Caudata; family Salamandridae; genus Lissotriton; species Lissotriton vulgaris. Next base: position 538,591,741 of record NC_141694.1, on the reverse strand, counting down.
TGCTGCAGCTGTATCAACTTCCACCAACATTATTGAAGAACAATCCTCCAGTTTGGATAGCATCTCCCTGACTAGTGAGTTTAGCAAAGACTCAGATTCGACGACACATTCAGCAGTCATTTTAAATTTGGAGGAAGAATTGGATTTTTTAGTGGGAGAGACTGGACACATTGAGACCATGACTAAAAAATCCAATAAAAACCGCAGAAACCAAAAAAGACGACAGAGAAGAATTAGATGTGCCAAAAAAACAACAGCAAAAAAAGAAGAATCAAGGCACATGGCAGAGGAAACGCAAGTAAATGACAACTCGGTCATTAATCTAGCCGAGATAACATTGGCCAAGGCGGAGGAGCAATTATTATCGTTGGGTCTAAACTTCTGTCCCAGACAATCCTTCAAATATGCGGCAACCCGGATAGACGTCTTTCGATTTATCAGAAAATTAAAACTAAAAAAAATCTTCTATATACAGAAATTAAAAAGCAATGCAGAATCTGATGACCGTTCTCTCAATGTTACACTAGAGGAAGGTGGCATCACGGCAGGAGATGTTTCTACTTTTTTATCTTACATGATTTGGAAGCTGCGACAGTCTCACAACCGTGTGGCCCTGATGTGAATTTGAGTACCCAAGCGAGACTTAATAAAATAAACAAACTGCAGAAGGGAGCTGGACTATCTCCGTTCAAAGGTATAATCGAGTTTTGTTCCCTTGGCAATTAGAGATGCTATCGACACATTTCATGAATGTGTAACCAAAGAGTTAAAACAATTATACAAGCCTACCAACAGAGACATAAGAAACAAGGACAGACAACAACAAATTGACTATTCCATTCTTATGAATAAATTAAGTAAGAACATCGATGTAGTAATCAAAACTTCGGACAAGGGGGGGCAATGTCGTCCTGTGGCCTAAGAAAGATTACATTATTGAGGCCTACAGACAGCTGCAGGATGAGAATTGCTATGAGAAATCTTCGTATAAGGATTACAATAAGGCAAAAGAGTCTCTCCTCAAGCTGTTGAACAAATGGCGTGGAGAAGGTCTGATTTCGACAGAGGAATTTAAATGTATGCACAATGAATTCCCTGTCCTCTCTGTATTTTATCTTATCCCCAAAGTGCATAAATGTGTTAGTCCCACGCCGGGGAGGCCAATCATCTCGGCTATAGGTAGTGTGGGTGAAAATGTGGGACAGTACATTGATTTCTTCTTGCAGGAGATGGTGAAAGTGTTACCTAGTTTTGTAAAAGATACTAGCAATTTCCTACAGAAGGCAGGGGGATTAGAATGGAATGACGACATGCTTCTGATTACTCTTGATGTAGAGTCGCTCTACACGAGTATTGCACATAGCAATGGTTTACATGCTATTCAACACTTTTTGAACAAACGTCCTATAGAGCTCTATGAACATAACAAGGTAATCATGACCCTCATTGATTGGTGTCTTAACAACAATTTTTTTCTTTATAGAAAGGATGTTTGGAGACAATTACGGGGTGTGGCTATGGGGGCCTGTTTCTCCCCCAGCTATGCGTGTTTACACGTTGGCTGGTGGGAGGAACAGGTCCTCAACACACAACACCAGGTATGGGTCAGAGAGAAAATTGTCAAGTATTTACGCTACATTGATGACATTTTTATTTTGTGGCAGGGAGATGAGGAGGAAGCTTTGTTGTTTGTGGAAGAAATCAATAGAAATTCCCTTAATCTCAATTTCACGTCTAAACTTAGTAAACAAGAAATAGAATTTCTTGACGTGAAATTATATGTCAAAAATGGCAGACTTGAAACTACTCTCTTTAGGAAGCCCACGGCTGGGAATACCACTCTGCACGCCAACAGCCTCCATCCCAAACACACCATTAACAGTATTCCGTATGGTGAGATTTTACGTTTAAAACGGATCTGTAGCACGCCAGATGATTTTGATAAATGTATTCATGAAATGAGAATAAGGCTGAAGGCACGTGGCTATTCCGACACCATTTTAGATGAAGCGTTGTCGAAGGCAGAAACACGGCCTAGAGACAGCCTTTTTCTAATGACCCCTGTTAGTGACACGGTGGAAGAGAATAATGTTACGACTGTATCATCTGAATGCCCCAAATTGATTACGGCTTTCAGTAATGAGGAGAATAAGATCAGAACAATTGTTAAAAGAAACTGGCCAATTCTACTAACTGACTCCATATTGGGTTTGCAGTTACCAGAAAAGCCACTGATCACTTTCCGTAGAGCAAAAAATATGGGGTCTGTGTTAGACAAAAGCATCCCGGAAACTATACAAAAAAACATGTGGCTAAAACCCACAGCTGGGTTCCACAAATGCCCTAGCTGTCCGGCATGTAAATTCGGCAGAAAAACAACGCACTATCGAACACCTTTTTGCAGGAAGGATATTCCGATTGTCGGTAGCTTTAACTGCAAGACAGATTTTGCAGTGTACGTCCTGACATGCACCTGTGGCCTTAATTATATAGGCAGTACTAAGTTACAGGTGAATGTCAGGATCCTCCAGCACCTTAGAGCCATCCTTCATAATGATCCCACTTACCCTGTAGCGCGTCATTTTAAGAGTAAACACAATAATGACGTAGCTTGTCTTTCTTACTATGTAGTGGGATCTATTCCAAAACTTCGAAGGGGTGGCAATAGGGAACAGAGACTAAGGCAGTTGGAAACTACAATGATTTTAGAATTTGACAGTAAGTGGCCGAATGGTCTGAACAATTCGGAGGACATGTACACCTTCCTCTGATTTGTTTTGTTTTGATTATGATTATTTTTACTGTCACTCATTGACCATTTTTATCCAATTGCTCTCTGGCCTTCCTGCATAATTTTGGTGTCTCTTTTCATCCATGTGCCCTTTATTGATGTCTGTTCCTAGGTAGTCAGGTTCCCTGTTACCTAGTCCATATTGAATTTCAATTGTTTTTCTTATGAAACTCTCAAATCCATTGTTGGTACCTTCTCAGAAGGTAATCAGGTTCCCTGTTGCCTCCCATGATGGCTTCATTTCTGTGTAAATATTATGACATTTTTGGCCTCTAATCTTCACTCAGTTATTTATATATAGGGTGTACTCGTTTTTTAGGTCGAAGCCTGCATTGCAGGGCACGCCCTGCTTCAGGCAAAGAGATATTGTGAGCAGGGGATTTCAGTACGGTGTGAAGCCACGCCCCTTTTTTCCATTGGCAGGGCTCTCGAAACGGAGGCCTGCCATTGGAAAAAGCTCCTGTTTAGCAGATTTGTCTGCTCTGGATACCGCCTCTCGAGGACTCCATGACCTGCCTTACGGTAGCACGACAATATTTTTAGAAATATTGCCTTGGCAACCATGAGGCAGGTCAGGGAGTCCTGGAGGGGCGGGATTCAGTATCCTGTTTTCTTTTCCTGTTTTGAGACTACGGAGGGTGTTGCAACAGGCTGCATTGTGTTTGCACAACCGAAGCATGGTGAAAAAGCACAACTTTGCACGGATGCCAGGGGTTAAGTCACACACGCAGAGCTGTTCAGGAAATCACGAGGCACATCTAGAAATTGTACGACCACGGAACTTTAGTTCACTACTGTGCCAATAATATACACATATCTTAAGTTAAAACGATTGCACGTTTTGGGTAGAAAAGCGCCAACCCCAATCCACAGCAGATATTGGGACCACAAAAAATCTGATAATCACAGGACATACACTGGAATTTGTACGTGACCTTCATTTTACGGAGTGTAAAACGTAGTGAGGGTGTCGCAGCCTGGTGGTAAGTTGTGGCTGCACTGCCGCCGCCGGCAGACTCTGCTTCACATGAGCTGGGAGCTGAAACGTGTCAGGAACTGCACGGGTTCAGGCTGGTTCGCCATCGACTGGCTGGCTTATTGTTCAACCCGAAGCCGCCGGATGTTCATGTTGTGCTGCTTTGGAGAGGTCTGTACTCGGTGTTTTACCCTCCCACCCCCTCTTTTTTACGTCCCCTGGGGTGCCCGAAGCATGCGCTTGGTAAAAGAAAGGGAGGGGGAGATGGACGTGTCAGATACAATCGAGTTTCCAAAAGTAATATCTTCTTAAAGCGGCATTAACATTGCATACGCAAAATGAGAGTTGTCTTTCCAACAGGACTTGTTTTGGGGAGAGCGCATATGCCGTCGTTCAAATTAATTCTGTATTGTGAGGATTAGAGAACATAGGCTTGTACTCGGCGCTAGCCTTTCGGGGGCTATTGGCACCCTGCTGTGACCATCTGGAAAATGATGGATTTATTTCCCGCCGGTATGTTGATGGGCTATTAGGGCGCCGGCACGGTCCGGGGGATTTGCAGTGTGCAGGAATCCACACTATGCTTATTGACTTCAAAGGGCATCGCCCGTCGGAACCGTGCCCTCTGTAAACAACAGATGCAGCCACCTCTCGGGTACAGCCTACTGCCCGCTCCCAGGGAATGCTAAACTTTTGGCACGCAAGACTTTTCGAGAGGTTTATTGTAGATGGAAAATGTGCATATATTACAAATTAAGGAGTGGAGACGTCTACCCAGGACTGCTCACTTGTCCATGGTATACATAATACCAAGGAAGCAATAGGTATGCGTGCAATTAATTGCATCTATGATGGTGACTGCTAAACTACAAATCCCATAATGCAGTTTGCTGTTGGCTAAAACGTCGTTATCTGTGGTTTCTAATATATGTTGCTTAACCCAGTGCACTGGGGCCACGTGATAGTGGCCCTCTTGTAGTCTATGCGGGTGAGTCCGTGCTCTTCACCCAGTAGCGTCTTTAGTATTCCTCTCATGTGCTTAGAAGCCCTGTTGATCACACACATGCGGAGTTATGCGCACACACGTGTAGGACACTGCATGTAGGTAGCAGATCGTGGGCAAAGGCCCTTCCCCATGTTGACTAAACACAAAGGGCACGACCGTTTCGTTACTTATAATTGCCACTTTTCTAAAGCAATGTTTTTAAGGTGCAAATGTTGTAACTTCACAGGTCCTAAAGCGAGACCACTGAATTGCACGGGGCATGCGGCTCGAAGAATGAAGGGTCTGGCTAACAAAATGTAAACATTTTAGGAACAAGGAGGGGTGGGCCCTGTGCAGTCAGGATGGGTGGCAACCTGATCTGGCCTTGCCACCCCACCGCCCGAGGCCAGCTTAGCCCGCCCCTCATTTATTTATTTATGCGTTTTTATATAGCGCAGACTTTACCCGAAGGTGTCAGAGCGCTTCACAATAGGAACATAACTGATACATGAGAACATTACAAGTGAGCAAAATACAAAAGCAAAGGTTACATTAAATGAAGCAAAAATGACAATTGTGTGCCAACAAAATACAAGAGGTAGCAAACGGTGCATTACAGGAGGAAAAAGTGATGTGTGCTGGTTATAAAAGCGTACAAAATAAACATAGAGGTATAATACTGCAATATATGGAGGACACTCAAGCACAAGAACAAACGTTACGTATGCACTGGTGGCACTTGTGCAGGTATCGAAACTCATCTCGCTTGAGGACCTCCTTCCCAGAAGTACAGTGCGTCTTCTCACAACACAACATCAAAGTTCACTGGGAGTACTACAGACGAACACGTGAAAAGGCCCAGCACACTCCGGCTAGCCACACGTGCTTCGCTGCACTGCAGACCGTTAAATGCAGTGCTCTGTGACACTAGTGGACGTCTCGTGCTACCACAATGCACCCAAGCAGTAATCCTGTCACAAGCAGTAATCCTGGCTGTCTCCCAGTACAGAGCACCGAATTGTGCATTGTCACCTCACCTCTACCCTCAGCAGCCAGGGTCGTATGGCGCAACCCGTACACTGGGTACGAATGCAGGCAAATTCATTGTGCACCATGAATTGGAGCAATTCTTTATATCCTTCTGGCTCAATATGAACCAAAACTACAACTCCCAGAATGCAGTGGTGTAAAAGTAAAGCACAGGAACGGAAAAGTGGTGTCCTGGAGCCATTTTGTCAGTATATGTCTAAGGCCTGGACACGCAAGGGGGTGGGGGACGGTCTAGCGCTGGCTTTAAAGTTTACATTCTGGTACATGACTTCTTCTTACGACTGTTTGAGTGAAAAGTGCTACAAGCGGACTCTATCGGCTCCCAACCACGTGGCGGCTCTCAAGTTTCACGCATCCACGGTTTAATTGCCCACCTACTCCAGGTGTTAACTCTGCATTCTGGGAATTGTAGTTGTCTTTGGACCATTCTAGAACAACTAGAGGTTAACAAAAAACGTATGGGCAATTTATACATAGTCATGCTAATCTCCGGTCTGCCCTGCACCCCTGTTTACATATTTCGACCCCCTTTGGGTCCTGTTCATTGGGTGGTGTTTATCTACCCCCAGTAGGCATCACGTCACTAAGCGGGCCGCTTGCAACGAGTGTCTTGGGTGGCAGTTTTTCCGCGGGCCTCTGCTAAAGTTTAAGAGTTCGTAACACATGCCGCACATCTGGAAGGAAGGCGTCCCACCCACAGCCATCGCGGTGGCAAGTGCCAGCCTGCAGCGCACACGCCTGGCCTTCGGCTGGTGCACGCTACGGGAAGGAAGGTACTCGAAGGCCTGGCACACTGTTGCTACCAGAGATGGGTGCTCCTATTGCAGAATGTGCCCCGCTCCTCCCACCCCCCCCCCCCCCACCCCCCCAAGGCAGCCAGAGTTTCACCAGGACACGGTCTGAAAAAGATGATCAAACTACAGAGGGGCACGCGGGGTCTTATCGGGGCCACGAGTGCTGGGGTCTGGATGCCAACAGACATGGGGGGGGGGTCCTGCCCGCTTCCTGACCCCCGAGCCCAGGGCCCTGCATACAGGCTCTTCGCCTCTATAATTAAACCTCTTTTAATTATCAGCTCGGACACGTCACTTCAGGGACTTTCCAAGAGTTGCCGGAGCCAGGCCCGTCCTGTTTAACCCGTGCAGCGCTGCAGGCGGGGCTGAGCAGGACGGACCCGGGTAAAGCAGCAGCACGAGTGTAAAGTGTGGAATTTCCATACAATAAATAAATCCTCTGGAAATCGATGATGAGAAATTGCAGTTTTATTCCAGAATATAATTATACACAACACCACGGGAGTGCGTCCTTCCTCTCCGGAGCATAAACGGTAACTGACATGTCAAACCGTTCATGTGAGAGTATAAGGGCGCACTCACGAGAATTACAAGTTCAAGTCATAACAATAGCAAACTAACATTAGACTCCATTCACACGTAACAGTGAGTGTGCGCATGGAGTCAAAATCATAACATAACATGCACGCGGCCACGCGCCTGCATCAGAGCCTGTACAAGGCACGTGTCCATGAAACACCAGTATAAGCACAACATATTACAACGATCCGGGGACGGCGCTCCCCCACTATCTCCACCCTGCCCTCCACCAAGCTCGACCTTTTCTCTGTATCCTCAGCGTTGCTCTCTCCTCCACCCCCGCAGCACAGCACCTCAGCACCTCCCTCTCCCTTCTTTTCCAACCCTGCTTACTTATTTATTTTATTTATTTATTTATTTTATGCAATTTGTTGAGCACACGATTACCCAAGGGTGTCTTGGCGCTTGACAGAGAACTGAGGTTCAGGTCTAAGAATATTGGTGGAGTCTAGTGATTAAATAGCCAGGTCTTCAGCTGCTTCCTGAATGATGTTAGTGTAGGAATTTTCTTAAGGTGACAAGGCAAGGTGTTCCATAATTTAGCCGTGGCTACTGCAAAGGATCTGTCTCCCCAAGTGGCCTTCTTGGTTTTGACTACCTTCAGAAGGTTGGCGTCAGCAGATCTGAGAGTGCGTGATGGTCGGTAAGGACAAAGGGCATCTTTAAGAAAAGATGGCGCTTTTTCATGAATGCTTTTAAAGGCTATACACAGGGCTTTGAATTTAATTTGTTGTCTGACCGGTAACCAATGGAGTTTGCAGATAATGTTGGAGATAGGTTTAAACTTGGGTGTGCCTGTGACAAGTCTTGCAGCCGTGTTCTGGACTAATTGGAGTTCATTGACTACTTGTTCTTGAGCATTAAGCATGAGAGCGTTGCAGTAGTCGACTCGGGACATTAGTAGTGTTGAGATCAAGGTGATTATGAGGGGAGGTAGGGTTGAAGTTTTTTGATCATTTTGAGTGTGAAAAAAGAGGCCGAAACTATTGAACTAGCTTGGTGAGTGTATGAAAGTTTGTTGTCAAAAATTACACCCAGGTTTCTGACCTTATTGACAGGATTAGGTGGATAACGTTCCCTCCCCCCTCTCCAGCACAGCTTCTCAGCTCCTCTTACCTGTCTAACCGAGCTCCAAAGATTAGATTCCTCCTCAGCCCTTCGCTCCGCCTCACAGCCATTTTAAGGAATTATGGGGTATGGACACACAACTATTCTAGGAGTGCTAATTACAATATTTAGCCTTCAGAATTGTTTATAAATTACATAAACATAGAAGACAGACTGAAATGTAGCCCACACATGTAGATGAAGAAAGACTAAAATTGCAGCTAAATCTTCGTTGTATTTAATCTGTAACACTATGTCGGGTGTATTTCAGCTCTCGCAGGATTATTGAATGGTAATTTTATAGACACAGGAGGAGAGCACTTGAAACTTTATTTTCTGGTAGAGTTGTTTATGTTTATGTGAGAAGGTGGCCTGATATGCAGTGTTCACTATTCTAGTGAACACTATGTATCAGTCCAGCAACCCTTATTGATGATTGGTTGTAAGTCAACCGTATAGACCAGCTATCCTAGTAGCGTGGATACGAGCAGTCTAAGGCTAAAGACTCGAGAGGGCGTGTTAAGCCAGCTGTTATACCACACATATACCCCTTGAATACTCAGTGAAAGGACACCACACAAGTGTTATGAAAATAAACAGTTATTTATTAAGAATCACAACAGCCCTGTACTCTTTATGAGGATAGGGTACTAAGCACAAACCAAAACTCTTACAAAAATACTTAAGTTAGCACAGTATATACAAATGACCGAGGGGCACGGAAAACCATATACTCAGAAAGTGGAATGCGAAATTACTAGCAGGTAAGTACAGTACTAATAGGCTTTGGAATCGCTAGATCTTGACTATAGAATCGTTAGATTACTTCTAGGAGACCCAGGGGACTCGGGTGCAGAGTGTGCACTCTCACGCGTGATGCGGGACAAAGTCTATGGTAGCTAGTAATTGCAAAGTTAGTGTTCTCGGGCGAACCCGACCTGGTAGGAGGAAAACGAAAGTGGATTCTGACCCTTGGATAGTGAGGCTATGCTGGGGCACCGAAATGCCGAAGTTACCTAGCCCAGGGGCTGCAGCTGCATAGGACTCAAAAGACGTCGGGAATCCTCGTAGACGGACCAGGAGCCTGGAAGAAAGAAGTTGCTGGCAGGCGACCAGTGAAGAAAGTTCGGTGGATCCAAGCCTGGATCGATGGAAGATGACACCTGAAAGCAGAGGGGACCAAGTTCGAGACTACTAGCCAGTAGGCACCAGGAGGGTACCGGATGGTAGCCACCTCGACAAGGTGAGTGGGTGACGCTGTGACCGCAGATCTCACGGACCAGGAGGCGTTGTCGGCGACCAGGATGGAGGAGCGATCTGTCCCACGATGGATGAAGCTGTCGGCGTCGCTGGACCCAGGATTGGGCAACAAAGCCTTGGCAAATTCAAGCCCACGCGGTGGACCTAAAATGGCGTCTGGAGTGGACCAGGAGGGTCCGGGGTGCCTCTCTTGAAGAAGGAAGCAAGGGCCAGTCTGGAGCAACCAGACCAGCAGCAGTGATGTCGTCGGGCGTCGTGAAGAAGGCCACAAGCCAGCCGGCTAGTAGCCACACAGCGCGGTGAGCACGCAAAAGCAGAAGGGCCCCACGCAGATCGTGGAGATGCTGGAGGGCTGATCTTCGGTGCTGGAGCTGCTCAGGGTTGGGGCTTCTCGGACCCCAAAGCACTCACCAGTGGAAGACTCGGTGGGCTTGTTACAAAGAAGTCGTGCAGTCTTGGCGATCGTCGGTCCCTCGAGGTCTCGTCGCACTCACGGTTCTCAGCTTTGCTGTAGAGGTGGGTAGAGGTCAGAGGTGCCAGGGAAGCCGGGTCTCGTCGAGCTGGGTCGTCGCATTTGTGATGAAGGACTGGCAGCAGACCGCAGTGTTCTTAGGATGGTGCCCGCTTGATGCAGGGTGACTACTCCTTAGCCACAAGGGAGAATCTTGAAGAAGGAAATCTTGAAGTCCTTTCGCAGAAAGTCGTGTCTTGATTCCAAAGATGATCTAATTTTAACAGGGGGCCCGCTCCCATCTTTATACTAAAAAAGGGGGCTGACCCGGTGACTAGGTCCTGCCTATGGGTGGGACTAGGAGGGGGGTGGTTACACCCCTCTGCCATGCCGGACTTTCCCCAGGCCAGGGGCTGGTGTGCCCCTGGAACTGGTTCTGACCGGCCTATGCGTAGTGAGCACCGGGGTGCCACTCAGCAGTCACCTTCCTGAAAAGCCCTGCCTACCCAGGATACACAAAACCATGTCTGGGACGGTGCTAGCACCGCCCCGGACAGGAAACCCTTTGTCCAGGCCTCCCTCGCTGGAAGGACTCCCAGCTGCAGGGGGTCAGACTCGTGTCTGTGGTGGCAGCATCCATTTTGTGGAGCTGAGGCTTCAGTTAACTTTAACCGGGGTTCACAGTTACATACATGTCGTGTCCCTCTGGAAGGGTGGAATGCTAACCCCGTCGCCAGAATTGGCGAGGGGTTAGTATTCCAATTCGTATGACACCTTACTCGACATGTTTTGATAAAGCAATACCAAAGTTAGCATTTAACCGCGAGGATTATAATGCACTTAAGAGTATATGGTATGCGATATCATGGAACAGCTATTAGGACTTGGTTCCGCAAGCTGCAGACAGGCTCAGCTCATGCCAGAGCACCATCTCACACGATTCCAAGCACTCTGCCTTCAGGATTGTCAAGGCCTGCCATAGGAGTGACTGATAGGAATCTGTGTGTCCATTTTAGGGTTAGGTATAGGTATACTATACCTACAACAAAGGGTGATTACACGACTTTGCCCCAGCTGTCATGCAGCCAGTTGTGTCAAATTTAGGAGGCCAGCCAGGGGTGGCATAATACATGCTGCAGCCCCTGGCAGCCCTGGGTACACCTATGCCCTGAGTTACAGGGTCTGATAAGGTGGCCCAGTACCAATTGGAAATGTACCTAGGGTACATGGAATCCATTTTACAGAGAGAGCAGTAGGCCTGGGGTCCTAATTGGCAGGGTCCCAGGCCGACTATGTCCAAAACCAGCTAAAACTCAGGGTAAAAAGTTGGGGGCAACCATAGTCAGGAGGTACCTTCCTACACAACCCCCCCCAAACGAAAGGAGATAAGGCTATCCTTGTCCAGGTAAGCCTCTATTACCTAAGTGGCCATATAAGGAAGGACCAGCTCTGGCTTGGTTTCCCCCTGTGTCATGGTCCACTAGGCAACCCCTTACCCTAAGGGTATCTGAGGGTCTCCACCATAGGGAATCTCTGTCTCTGGTGTGTCTTGGGAAAGAAGAAGGCTGATGCTGGGATGGAGTACTGAAGTGAGGCTCCTCTACCTTTGGGCTCAACTTCCTCCAATCACCATTCATCATGTGTGCCTTTCTTTCTTTAGCTGAGATGCTCTGAGCTCTCAGGGTCAGCCTCTGGCTACCTAAAGCTGGAGGCTGAGTCCCTCTGTTTGGCTTACTGGAGGGACAGGTCAGGTTTGGGGTTTTTAGGCCCCATGTTTGGCTGTGCCCAACAGTGTCCAGCTGTGGGAGGTCCCTAACTACTTTTAAGGGGGATCCCTCAGGAGTCTGACTTATTTTCACTTGGCTAGGTTTACCAGCTTCAGTGACCCTAATCTGCTGATTAAGTGGTTCTTTTGGACAGGGGGCCCTTTGGGGTCCACCACTGGCCTCCCTGACCTCTTCAGCCCTGGGCTGACTGAGGCAGGGTAGAGAGGTGCAGGTTACCTGCTCCAGACTGGGTCCCACCTGGGAAGGGTCCACTGCCATCAGGGGCTCTGCCAGGCTAGGCCTGACTACCTCTGGGGCAGTTCCTTCAACAGGGGTAGAGTCAGTTCCCTGAGGAGGCTGGCTCTCACCTAGTGTCTGGGAGGGGGAAGACTCTTCTTCCTCCTCAATGCTCTCTGTTTGAGTGGAGTGATCCATTGTTTCAGGCTTCACAACCTCACTATCTGTTTGAGTAGAGGCTGAGACCATTTCAACCTTGCCAACCTTTTCAGGAGGGCACTCAGTTTGTGTTTGGGCTGTGACTGTCACAGCCCTCCTATCCTGTCCTGGAAAGTCTGTCTGAGCCTGGGCAGTGGCTACCACTGCCCTTCCAACCTTTTCAGGGAGGAATGGTGCTTGGACTGGGGCTGTAGCTATTACTGCCCCACTAACCTGTCTGGATAGGCCTATCATTCTGGAGTGAGTTTCTTGCTCCACCTCAGCCCATGCTGAGAGTTCCAGGTCATTCCCCAGTAAGCAATCTACAGGTAGGTTATCTGTCACTGCCACTCTCATGGGCCCTGTGACATTACCCCAACTGAGCTTGACTACTGCCATGGGATGCCTTCTCTTCACTCCATGAATGTCTGTCACCTGATAAGTAAAACCAGGGGTCAGTTGAGCAGAGGGGACCAGATGGTCAATCACCATGGTGATGCTGGCCCCTGTGTCTCTGAATGCCTCAACTTTCTGACCATTCACTAAAACCTCTTGTCTATACTTCCCCAAAAGGTGGGGTCCAGTAGTGAAGTTGGCAAACCCCATGCCAGTCTCACAGACAAGAGTGTGGTCAGGGGACCTGGCTAGGCCATAGTCCACCTGATTGCCCAAAGTAATACCCACCACATTCTTGGGGGCACTCCCACCACCTGGGGGATTACCACTAGTGGTAACAGGAGGTCTGGGAGTGTTACTTGGGGGTATGTTTTCCTTATTGCTATTTTTAGGGCACTTGGCATCACTTTTGTAATGGCCCACCTGTTTACAGGTATGGCAATAAGGTTTCTTCTGTTCTGAAGGAGTGTTCTGGGACCCACCACCCTTGTTGGAGTTTTGGGGCCCTTGGGAAGTCTTCTCTGTGGATTTATCCCCACCCTTCTCTTGAGGCCTGGTTGATTCCTTTTTCTGGTCACCACCCTGGTTTTTAGGCCTGACCCTGGTTCTGACCCATTTGTCTGCCCTCTTACCCAATTCCTGTGGAGAGGTCAGATCAGAGTCTACCAGGTGCTGATGTAATAACTGGTTCTGACAATTATTTAAGATTTGCTCCCTCATAATTAGATTATACAATCCTTTAAAATCAGTAACCTTACTACCCAGTAGCCAGCCTTCAAAAGCCTTAGTGGCACAATCAACAAAGTCAGTCCAATCTTGAGACTGAGTTTTCTGGGTGTCTCTGAACAGCATCCTGTATTGTTCAGTGGTTAAACCAAACCCATCAACCAGTGTATTCTTCAAGATTTGGTAATTGTTAGCATCCTCAACTCTAGTAGTGAGGAGCTTATCTCTACCTTTACCATCAAAGGAGAGCCACAAGATAGCTGCCCACTGACTTTGGGGAACACCCTGCACAGTGCAGGCTCTCTCCAAAGCAGTAATCCATTTGTGGATGTCATCCCCTTCTTTAAAGGGGGGCACTATCTTATTCAGGTGCTTTGTATCAAAACTCCTTTCCCTATTGCTAGGTTTATTGCTGCCACCAGTGGGCTGTAGCCCACATAATTCTTGCTCTCTAGCAAAGGCAAGTCTCTCTTTGGCCAGGGCAAGTTCTTCCCTTTCAATCCTCAGTTTGACTGCCCTTTCTTCAGCTTCATACACTCTCCTCTGAGGGGAAGTCATCCCTCTGTGAGAAGAGTTGTGAGAGCCATTGGTTCGAAGGGATCTGTTAGAGCCTCTTGATAGAGACCTAACTCGTCCAATCCCAATGTTAAGCTGACCTGAGAGTGGCCCCAGGGGTCCCCTAGTACCATTCTCATGCCTGCTTAAGTTGGACCTGGTTAGTCTGCTGACTTCTACCTGTCCCTTATCTGCCTCATCCCCTGACAACTGATCCTCATCCTCATCCTCAGCATCATCTGCTTCCTGGAGGGGATGGTCATGGTTATCAAAGGGTCCCTGTAAGGAGGGCAAACTCCCATCTGGATTAGAAGGGTCTGGGTTACCAGCCCTACTGGCATCATAAGCCTCTAAGAGACCAATCAGAAAGGAAGTTGTGGGGTTAGACCCCTGTTTTAGCTTCCTGAGGGTACACACTTGTCTCATCTCATGGAAGCTAAGAGCAGCATATTTTGAAGTGAGGACCTGTGGAGGGTCCACTGACACAAGGGGATACTCAGAGTTTCCTCCTTTGTCTGACATGCTGATTCTAGTGTGGTGTAAGTGATGCACCTACTTACACTATGTGTTTACCTACTGATCCCTTGCTAAGAGTTGCAGCCAAGGTGTGCTAAGCCTTGAGGAGCTGCAACAGCTGGTTCAGTAGAACTCAGAGTATTCTAAGCTTAGTTATATGTACTAACAGTACTTATGTGATCTTTCAACAAGATATTCTTAGGATACGTGTGGTAAAACAACAGCAAGCTCAAATCCCAACCGCTGCTCACCAATGTGAGAAGGTGGCCTGATATGCAGTGTTCACTATTCTAGTGAACACTATGTATCAGTCCAGCAACCCTTATTGATGATTGGTTGTAAGTCAACCTTATAGACCAGCTATCCTAGTAGCGTGGATACGAGCAGTCTAAGGCTAAAGACTCGAGAGGGCGTGTTAAGCCAGCTGTTATACCACACATATACCCCTTGAATACCCAGTGAAAGGACACCACACAAGTGTTATGAAAATAAACAGTTATTTATTAAGAATCACAACAGCCCTGTACTCTTTATGAGGACCGGGTACTAAGCACAAACCAAAACTCTTACAAAAATACTTAAGTTAGCACAGTATATACAAATGCCCGAGGGGCACGGAAAACCATATACTCAGAAAGTAGAATGCGAAATTACTAGCAGGTAAGTACAGTACTAATAGGCTTTGGAATCGCTAGATCTTGACTATAGAATCGTTAGATTACTTCTAGGAGACCCAGGGGACTCGGGTGCAGAGTGTGCACTCTCACGCGTGATGCGGGACAAAGTCTATGGTAGCTAGTAATTGCAAAGTTAGTGTTCTCGGGCGAACCCGACCTGGTAGGAGGAAAACGAAAGTGGATTCTGACCCTTGAATAGTGAGGCTATGCTGGGGCACCGAAATGCCGAAGTTACCTAGCCCAGGGGCTGCAGCTGCATAGGACTCAAAAGACGTCGGGAATCCTCGTAGACGGACCAGGAGCCTGGAAGAAAGAAGTTGCTGGCAGGCGACCAGTAAAGAAAGTTCGGTGGATCCAAGCCTGGATCGATGGAAGATGACACCTGAAAGCAGAGGGGACCAAGTTCGAGACTACTAGCCAGTAGTCAGTGGGCACCAGGAGGGTACCGGATGGTAGCCACCTCGACAAGGTGAGTGGGTGACGCTGTGACCGCAGATCTCACGGACCAGGAGGCGTTGTCGGCGACCAGGATGGAGGAGCGATCTGTCCCACGATGGATGAAGCTGTCGGCGTCGCTGGACCCAGGATTGGGCTACAAAGCCTTGGCAAATTCAAGCCCACGCGGTGGACCTAAAATGGCGTCTGGAGTGGACCAGGAGGGTCCGGGGTGCCTCTCTTGAAGAAGGAAGCAAGGGCCAGTCTGGAGCAACCAGACCAGCAGCAGTGATGTCGTCGGGGGTCGTGAAGAAGGCCACAAGCCAGCCGGCTAGTAGCCACACAGCGCGGTGAGCACGCAAAAGCAGAAGGGCCCCACGCAGATCGTGGAGATGCTGGAGGGCTGATCTTCGGTGCTGGAGCTGCTCAGGGTTGGGGCTTCTCGGACCCCAAAGCACTCACCAGTGGAAGACTCGGTGGGCTTGTTACAAAGAAGTCGTGCAGTCTTGGCGATCGTCGGTCCCTCGAGGTCTCGCCGCACTCACGGTTCTCAGCTTTGCTGTAGAGGTGGGTAGAGGTCAGAGGTGCCAGGGAAGCCGGGTCTCGTCGAGCTGGGTCGTCGCATTCGTGATGAAGGACTGGCAGCAGACCGCAGTGTTCTTAGGATGGTGCCCGCTTGATGCAGGGTGACTACTCCTTAGCCACAAGGGAGAATCTTGAAGAAGGAAATCTTGAAGTCCTTTCGCAGAAAGTCGTGTCTTGATTCCAAAGATGATCTAATTTTAACAGGGGGCCCGCTCCCATCTTTATACTAAAAAAGGGGGCTGACCCGGTGACTAGGTCCTGCCTATGGGTGGGACTAGGAGGGGGGTGGTTACACCCCTCTGCCATGCCGGACTTTCCCCAGGCCAGGGGCTGGTGTGCCCCTGGAACTGGTTCTGACCGGCCTATGCGTAGTGAGCACCGGGGTGCCACTCAGCAGTCACCTTCCTGAAAAGCCCTGCCTACCCAGGATACATAAAACCATGTCTGGGACGGTGCTAGCACCGCCCCGGACAGGAAACCCTTTGTCCAGGCCTCCCTCGCTGGAAGGACTCCCAGCTGCAGGGGGTCAGACTCATGTCTGTGGTGGCAGCATCCATTTTGTGGAGCTGAGGCTTCAGTTAACTTTAACCGGGGTTCACAGTTACATACATGTCGTGTCCCTCTAGAAGGGTGGAATGCTAACCACGTCGCCAGAATTGGCGAGGGGTTAGTATTCCAATTCGTATGACACCTTACTCGACATGTTTTGATAAAGCAATACCAAAGTTAGCATTTAACCGCGAGGATTATAATGCACTTAAGAGTATATGGTATGCGATATCATGGAACAGCTATTAGGACTTGGTTCCGCAAGCTGCAGACAGGCTCAGCTCATGCCAGAGCACCATCTCACACGATTCCAAGCACTCTGCCTTCAGGATTGTCAAGGCCTGCCATAGGAGTGACTGATAGGAATCTGTGTGTCCATTTTAGGGTTAGGTATAGGTATACTATACCTACAACAAAGGGTGATTACACGACTTTGCCCCAGCTGTCATGCAGCCAGTTGTGTCAAATTTAGGAGGCCAGCCAGGGGTGGCATAATACATGCTGCAGCCCCTGGCAGCCCTGGGTACACCTATTCCCTGAGTTACAGGGTCTGATAAGGTGGCCCAGTACCAATTGGAAATGTACCTAGGGTACATGGAATCCATTTTACAGAGAGAGCAGTAGGCCTGGGGTCCTGATTGGCAGGGTCCCAGGCCGACTATGTCCAAAACCAGCTAAAACTCAGGGTAAAAAGTTGGGGGCAACCATAGTCAGGAGGTACCTTCCTACAGTTTACATATCTGGTCATGTGAAGATGTATTGTAGAGACGGGACCCTTGGAACTTTCCAATTTGTTTTCTTTAACTTTGTGAAGTTTGCAAACTTGCTACACGTTTTGAGAAAACTGGGCAGCCCGTCCGGTGTCAGCAAAATGTTAGGGCAAAGTTTTCTGTCTGCTCCGCACAGTGTAAAGTTTCACCAATTCCCCCACCCCCCCCCCAGCGATACCCCATGCCTGTGCCAAAAGGCCAAAGGCAGGGCAACTGCAATTATGCATGGGAGGGCCAAACTAAGTATGCCTCATGGTTCAGTAAATTATGCGACAAGAAAAGACAAATGATGCTACTCATTTTGTGATAGTATTACTTCTTTATTTTTCCACTCGTTAACATTGTCTGTGCATTGGTTGCACCTCATAAGTGCCAGTATAAAGCCCAGATTTATCAATAACCATCTGTAGTAAATGGCTTATCCACTGTCCTCCACTAGATAGACTGTACTATGACATCTGTGACATCATAGAATGCCTGGGTGACTCTCTGGCTCACAGTGTCTCTCTCTACCTGACTGTGGCAGTTGGTCAACTCACGCTGAGCTGCTAACAGCTGGCTCCTGGTGGGGTCTTCCAATCTGAACTTCTTATCTTGTTGATAGACTTCTTGCTGGTGTATGTACTCTGAACACTGGGATACTGCTTTCCTATGCCAGGTGTATGTGCTCTGAGCCCTACAAAACATGTAGAAATGGCCTGGCCTGAAACTTTTTACTGTGGCATGGCTGTCTTTAGCATAGAAAATGACAGGGTTATATTATAACACCTTATAATGCATAACGTCAGTTTAGGAATAGCTATAACCAAGATTGAAGGATTCTAACTAATAGTAATTTTAAAATACAGTGTAATGGTCAAGTCTGATTTTAAAATACTATTTTGAAAATGCCATATTTAGAACAGTGGAATTTTTCTCCCTACAGCATCTAGTAGCCTTTTCAAACTTAACCCCCACCATAAACTAACAGACTGCTGGTCCCAGCGAGGAGATGTCAATGACACCTAGGAAAGGGAAAAAAAGGGCCTTGGCTGGAAGGTGGTGTGACCTCCTCCTAGCAGGATGTTTGGGGGATCTGTCCACAAAATGCACAAGCTTTTAAGAGGCGTTCTCTGCCAGTGCCAGATGTAGCTCACCCCTAAGCCTGTTGTCGTCCAAGCACACAGTGGTAAGTCACAGTGGTAAAAAAAGGGGGGAAGGCTGCGACACCAGAATTGGTTTAATTTCCCTAGGACACACCTCAGAGTTGTTCCCAGAAATCTGCACAATTCAAGAAAGGTTGAGTTATATTGGTTTTAGGTAGAGAGGAGCACTGTGGGATAGTTTACAGTAAAACACAGGAACTGCTGCAAAAGAGCATATGGACACTCCTGAGAACAGTTTCCCCATTGGTTAGGGAGTGGTCAGGAGATTCCCCCTCCCACCAACTGAGGCTAGGCAGTAGAGTGGCACCGTCAGTCCCTCCTTCAGAACAACTCTCCACCTGTGAAAGACAGAAGAAAGACTACATTAACTGTTTAAGCTGTGAAGAGAAACTGCAGAGGTTGGACTTGCTCCCCAGGTAACAAGTTTCAACTGGATTTGCCCGGGACCCTGCTGGTCATTTCTGGGAGATTAAGTCCTAACCCCCAATTGTTGCGCAAAAGGTCCTGGACCCCTGCAACAAAAAAAAACACACAAAAAAAACGGTACCATTGCTGAACTGCTGGTTTGACTTAACTTGCAGTTTTATCCTGCTGAAAGTAATCCATATTTCCCAAAAATGTTCTATGACCAAACATAGAGGATTTAAACGGTTCAATGTCTAGCAGCACCCAGATGACTGACACCTTCCTGTCGTGCAGCATTGGACTTCACCGCTTCGGAGTTTTTCCCACATTCTACACCGAGGTCCTGTGCTTCAACTGGATGCCGTTGACGACCCCCTTTTTTTTATCCAGCTGGCACTGCGATCCGTCGACGAGGACTTTTCTCCAGAAAATCAACTAAGTCAGAAAGTGAACATTCTTCCAGGATGAACCTGGTCCCTGTATCTGACCTGCACTCCATTGTGGTTGGTCTCAGACTATGACCTAGTCTTGTGGGACCAAGTACTCACAGTCAGGGCTTTGGGCTTTTTGGTTCTAAAACCATTTAAACCATGGAAAATTCATATCTCCGGTTCCCTACAGCCATTTTGCTTGTTTTGGTATTTATTTGTTGATTAAAATTTTTTTTTTTATGAATTGGAATGTGATTTTTAGGTCTCGTGGCATTTACAGCGCGAAGCGCTGTCTCGCCAGAGACCTATTGTGAGCGACTCAGCTTTCCAGGAGACAAGAGATGGCCACGCGCATCTTCCAAAAGCGGATCGGAGCGGGCCGCGCGCGCGAGAACACACACGCTGTGGCCTTCTCCTGTCTTCTGGGAAGCTCCAACACACACACAGCCACACCTCCTCCTGCTTTCACACACGCATGCACGCACACAGAGACACACACACGAGCACACATATATGCACGCACACATACAGAGACACCCACCCCGCCGCCGCACACATACACACACACACGCGCGCACACGCACACGAGCGCACCGAGACCCTCCCCCGCCACCCCCTACAACTATGGCCCACTTTACGCCACTCCGGACTTCTGCAGCCTCCGAGTGGTGATGACGTTGCGCCTGACTGAAATATGTTCCTTGGGTGCCCTACGCGCATATGAGCATGCACAGATTATTAGTTGAGCCGCTCTGCTGCTCGGGCTTTCCGAGCGTCTGTGTTGACGTCATTCCCGTGGACCACGCCCCCAGTCCCCGCGCTCCGCCCCTGGTGCCTGCGCAAGCGCGCTGGCTGTCCCCCAGTGTTCGAGCCGCCGCCACCGCAGATCTAGTGACTGTAGCGGAATCCCCTTCACCTGACCCCCCCCCCTCCCGCACTGACAGATATGGCGGCGGCTCCCCCCCGCACACCCACCCCGTGGGCCAGGTCTAGCCCGGATCGGATACTATGAGCTGGAGCGGACCATCGGCAAGGGTAACTTTGCCGTAGTGAAGCTGGCGACACACATCGTGACTCGCGCAAAGGTAAGCCCCCTTGCAACCCCACACCCAAAGGTGGACTGCTTCCTACGCAGACCTTGGAACTTCACTTTCCCATCCTGGGACTCCTAACACAGATAGATGAGTAGACTGGTTAGTGCCAAGATGAACCCGTCAGTGTACCCCCTGGGGTGGTGGGAGAGTCTGCAGTATGACCATTGCACTTCCTACAGAGGCATCCTGCTGTAGAGCCTGCCTGTACCTGGGGACCCTTGCTAAATGATCAATAGATTTATGCCCAGGTGGTCTCTTCCTTTTTTTGCTACCTGGCTAACACCTATGCACACAGACCTACACCAGCTAGCCTCCTGGGACAGTTAATTCGAACAGAGATGTGAAACTCCATGCAGAGACTCTGCTCCAGTCAGCCTTCTCTTCCCTTATTGGACATATTCCCATAGAGTGTACCTGCAGTATACCTCTGCAAAGAGGTAGTAACAGAGACTTGTACCAAGATAACCTCCTGTACCATGCTTGAGGTCGGTGGTTGTGAGGTGCGGGAATGCGAGGGATGGGTTGGCACCTTGCCATATTGCCCTCTCGTATTTTTTCCTGCTAGCATCAATGACAGATATGTATCCGTAGACAGGTTAGTGTTGAGGTGAGTCCCAGTCATTCCTACTAGATGTGAACATGTGAAGACACTGCCATCACCCCACTCACTTCCGTGCATACACCTTGCACACATCAGCAGAGAACATAGAGGCTCACGTGCGTGAGGTGCATCATCAGAGCTGTATGAATAATAACAACTGTGAGCCCGTGCGTGAGGTGCATCATCAGAGCTGTGTGAATAATAACTGCGTGAGCCCGTGCCTGAGGTGCATCATCAGAGCTGTGTGAATAATAACTGCATCAGCCCCGTGCCTGAGGTGCATCATCAGAGCTGTGTGAATAATAACAGCTGTGAGCCCGTGCGTGAGGTGCATCATCAGAGCTGTGTGAATAATAACAGCTGTGAGCCCCGTGCCTGAGGTGCATCATCAGAGCTGTGTGAATAATAACTGTCAGCCCCGTGCCTGAGGTGCATCATCAGAGCTGTGTGAATAATAACAGCTGTGAGACCGGTGCTGAGGTGCATCATCAGAGCTGTGTGAATAATAACTACGTCAGCCCCGCGCCTGAGGTGAATCATAAGAGCTGTGTGAATAATAACAGCTGTGAGCCCCGTGCCTGAGGTGCATCATCAGAGCTGTGTGAATAATAACTGCCGGCAGCCCCGTGCTGAGGTGCATCATCAGAGCTGTGTGAATAATAACTGCGTCAGCCCAGTGCTGCGGTGCATCATCAGAGCTGTGTGAATAATACCTGTGTCAGCCCCGTGCTCAGGTGCATCATCAGAGCTGTGTGAATAATAACAGCTGTGAGCCCGTGTCTGAGGTGCATCATCAGAGCTGTGTGAATAATAACTGCTTCTGCCCCGTGCGTGAGGTGCATCATCAGAGCTGTGTGAATAATAACAGCTGTGAGCAACAGCATACTCTTGCACACACTCTCACTGCTCACCAATTCAAAGTTTGCTAAAAAGTTTATGCAACGCATTGTCATACACAATGCCAATAACTCAAACTTTAATGCTGCGAGACCTATTGCATTGTAAATGCTTGTCTATTTATGATGGTGTATGATATTTTAAGACTTGTGTAAATTATGAGATTCTAGCAATGTTTTTAGGCAATGACAGTCTAGTCTATTGTTATTTAATCTTTGCACATGTTCCATATCGGCACATCATGCACGTGGCACTTTAACCATTACCAAAATGTATCTCATTGCACATGTATTTTTGCAAAGTGGTTTTTGCACAGGCGATGCTAGTATTATGGGTTTTTTAATAGAATGATTTTTGTAAATACATTGATGTTTGAATTGTTTTATGCACTTATATTTGTGTCCAAATTCCCCCTGGCCAGTTATTTTGTATGTCCTTTTAAATGAATATGCAATGCTTTTAATGGATTGAATTATCAAGGATTTAGCCTGTAAGATAAGCATTTATGCATTTTATTTTGCGAGAGACATGTGTTTCAAACTGTAGTCACGATGTAAATGTGTCTACTATGTTTATGGTCATGTGACCAAGGAAGTCTGGTCAAACAGGGGGAGTGGCCATTCATTTCACAGCATATAAAAATCTAAAAAACATGTAACTACTTTGTATGTGATCAAGGGCCTACAGGCCCGAAACGCGTCATTGCTGTTGCTGCTCACCTGCGCCATTAAATATATCTGTGGCCAGATCCTGTGGTCCGTCTCCTTCGACTGGATTGGAGGTGGCTTGGGGAGTTCCTTTTTGTGTATCTATATATATATATATATATATATATATATATATTATTTCATCTCTCCAAGGAATTGAAGAATTTGAGTTGCACTCCACTCGGTTCTCGGCAATAATTTATTAAGATAGCTTGGGTGATAGCAGTCCTGACGCGTTTCGTTCTCACTCGAACTTTTTCAAAGGTAAGCCCACACCTTTGCCTGTGCACCTTCATACAGCAATTGCCTTATCTTGTTACTCTGGTGGGTTGTCCCTCAAGTGGGCGTTAACATCTCGGGATGCTGGAACCTGTAACCCTCCGGTGGGTGTTGTTTAATTAATTGTCTTCGAACTTCTGTGTCCCGTGGCAGCCCTCTTTGGAGGCTGATGCTGGAGTCATACCAAAGACAGTCTTTGGTGGTAGCCGCTTCTCCTTTCTCCGCCTTCACGAACAAACACTGTTGGTCCCTGTCGGGGTAATCTAGGCACTCTCTCTGACTGTGCGTCACTCACGCGGCTGAACTACGCCGCCAAATATTATTTCATCTCTCCCAGGAATTGACTAATTTGAGTCGCACTCCACTCGGTTCTCGGCAATAATTTATTAAGATAGCTTGGGTGATAGCAGTCCTGACGCGTTTCGTTCTCACTCGAACTTTTTCAAAGGTAAGCCCACACCTTTGCCTGTGCACCTTCATACAGCAATTGCCTTATCTTGTTCCTCTGGTGGGTTGTCCCTAAAGTGGGCGTTAATATCTCGGCATGCTGGAACCTGTAGTCATGATGCCTGGTCTCATCAAAACCCTCCGGTGGGTGTTTAATTAATTGTCCTCGAACTTCTGTGTCCTGTGGCAGCCCTCTCTGGAGGCTGATGCAGGAGTCATACCAAAGACAGTCTTTGGTGGCAGCCGCTTCCCCTTTCTCGGCCTTCACGAACAAACACTGTTGGTCCCTGTCGGGGTAGTCTAGGCGCTCTCTCTGACTGTGCGTCACTCACGCGGCTGAACCACGCCGCCAAATATTATTTCATCTCTCCAAGGAATTGAAGAATTTGAGTCGCACTCCACTCGGTTCTCGGCAATAATTTATTAAGATAGCTTGGGTGATAGCAGTCCTGACGCGTTTCGTTCTCACTCGAACTTTTTCAAAGGTAAGCCCACACCTTTGCCTGTGCACCTTCATACAGCAATTGCCTTATCTTGTTCCTCTGGTGGGCTGTCCCTCAAGTGGGCGTTAACATCTCGGCATGCTGGAACCTGCAGTCATAGTGCCTGGGCTCATCAAAACCCTCCTGTGGGTGTTGTTTAATTAATTGTCCTCAAACTTCTGTGTCCCGTGGCAGCCCTCTTTGGAGGCTGATGCAGGAGTCATACCAAAGACAGTCTTTGGTGGCAGCCGCTTCCCCTTTCTCCGCCTTCACGGACAAACACTGTTGGTCCCTGTCGGGGTAGTCTAGGCGCTCTCTCTGACTGTGCGTCACTCACGCGGCTGAACCACGCCGCCAAATATTATTTCATCTCTCCCAGGTATTGAAGAATTTGAGTCGTACTCCACTCGGTTCTCGGCAATAATTTATTAAGATAGCTTGGGTGATAGCAGTCCTGACGCGTTTCGTTCTCACTCGAACTTTTTCAAAGGTAAGCCCACACCTTTGCCTGTGCTCCTTCATACAGCAATTGCCTTATCTTGTTCCTCTGGTGGGTTGTCCCTCAAGTGGGCGTTAACATCTCGGCATGCTGGAACCTGTAGTCATGGTGCCTGGGCTCATCAAAACCCTCCAGTGGGTGTTGTTTAATTAATTGTCCTCGAACTTCTGTGTCCCGTGGCAGCCCTCTTTGGAGGCTGATGCAGGAGTCATACCAAAGACAGTCTTTGGTGGCAGCCGCTTCCCCTTTCTCCGCCTTCACGAACAAACACTGTTGGTCCCTGTCGGGGTAGTCTAGGCGCTCTCTCTGACTGTGCGTCACTCACGCGGCTGAACTACGCCGCCAAATATTATTTCATCTCTCCAAGGAATTGAAGAATTTGAGTCGCACTCCACTCGGTTCTCGGCAATAATTTATTAAGATAGCTTGGGTGATAGCAGTCCTGACGCGTTTCGTTCTCACTCGAACTTTTTCAAAAGTAAGCCCACACCTTTGCCTGTGCACCTTCATACAGCAATTGCCTTATCTTGTTCCTCTGGTGGGTTGTCCCTCAAGTGGGTGTTAACATCTCGGCATGCTGAAACCTGTAGTCATGGTGCCTGGGCTCATCAAAACCCTCCGGTGGGTGTTGTTTAATTAATTGTCCTCGAACTTCTGTGTCCCGTGGCAGCCCTCTTTGGAGGCTGATGCAGGAGTCATACCAAAGACAGTCTTTGGTGGCGGCCGCTTCCCCTTTCTCCGCCTTCACGAACAAACACTGTTGGTCTCTGTCGGGGTAGTCTAGGCACTCTCTCTGACTGTGCGTCACTCATGCGGCTGAACCACGCCGCCAAATATTATTTAATCTCTCCAAGGAATTGAAGAATTTGAGTCGCACTCCACTCGGTTCTCGGCAATAATTTATTAAGATAGCTTGGGTGATAGCAGTCCTGACGCGTTTCGTTCTCACTCGAACTTTTTCAAAGGTAAGCCCACACCTTTGCCTGTGCGCCTTCATACAGCAATTGCCTTATCTTGTTCCTCTGGTGGGTTGTCCCTCAAGTGGGCGTTAACATCTCGGCATGCTGGAACCTGTAGTCATGGTGCCTGGGCTCACCAAAACCCTCCAGTGGGTGTTGTTTAATTAATTGTCCTCGAACTTCTGTGTCCCGTGGCAGCCCTCTTTGGAGGCTGATGCAGGAGTCATACCAAAGACAGTCTTTGGTGGCAGCCGCTTCCCCTTTCTCCGCCTTCACGAACAAACACTGTTGGTCCCTGTCGGGGTAGTCTAGGCGCTCTCTCTGACTGTGCGTCACTCAGGCGGCTGAACTACGCCACCAAATATTATTTCATCTCTCCAAGGAATTGAAGAATTTGAGTCGCACTCCACTCGGTTCTCGGCAATAATTTATTAAGAAAGCTTGGGTGATAGCAGTCCTGACGCGTTTCGTTCTCACTCGAACTTTTTCAAAAGTAAGCCCACACCTTTGCCTGTGCACCTTCATACAGCAATTGCCTTATCTTGTTCCTCTGGTGGGTTGTCCCTCAAGTGGGTGTTAACATCTCGGCATGCTGAAACCTGTAGTCATGGTGCCTGGGCTCATCAAAACCCTCCGGTGGGTGTTGTTTAATTAATTGTCCTCGAACTTCTGTGTCCCGTGGCAGCCCTCTTTGGAGGCTGATGCAGGAGTCATACCAAAGACAGTCTTTGGTGGCAGCCGCTTCCCCTTTTTCCGCCTTCACGAACAAACACTGTTGGTCTCTGTCGGGGTAGTCTAGGCACTCTCTCTGACTGTGCGTCACTCATGCGGCTGAACCACGCCGCCAAATATTATTTAATCTCTCCAAGGAATTGAAGAATTTGAGTCGCACTCCACTCGGTTCTCGGCAATAATTTATTAAGATAGCTTGGGTGATAACAGTCCTGACGCGTTTCGTTCTCACTCAAACTTTTTCAAAGGTAAGGCCACACCTTTGCCTGTGCACCTTCATACATCAATTGCCTTATCTTGTTCCTCTGGTGGGTTGTCCCTCAAGTGGGCGTTAACATCTTGGCATGTTGGAACCTGTATTCATGGTGCCTGGGCTCATCAAAACCCTCCGGTGGGTGTTGTTTAATTAATTGTCCTCGAACTTCTGTGTCCAGTGGCAGCCCTCTTAGGAGGCTGATGCAGGAGTCATACCATTATATATATTACCTACTGGCGATAGCCAGTAGGTATATATAGTTAGGACCTAGTTACCATAGGAAATTCCGAACATTCTATTGGGAATAACTTTGGCGCCGATCGAGGGATCTGCCTGTAATTTTCCTTAAATTTGCCTTGCTGCGCTCCGCTCCTTCCCTGAAAGTTTCGGGGGGATTCATCAAGCAGGAGCCGGGAAAAAAGGGGGGTCCCAAAACGTGTTTTCT
Source organism: Lissotriton vulgaris (assembly GCF_964263255.1). Lineage (NCBI taxonomy): Eukaryota > Metazoa > Chordata > Amphibia > Caudata > Salamandridae > Lissotriton > Lissotriton vulgaris. The sequence goes on along the minus strand of NC_141694.1, from coordinate 538,564,959 downwards.
CCATATTAATTTCCATGGGGACATTCTGACAAGGCTACAGCTCGAACGGCTGAACGGAATTACACCACATTTGGCAAAATGGTAGGGACTGGTATGCAGCAGTGCCTTTTGTATGTTTGATGAAAATCCCTCCAATAGTTCTTGAGAAAATTGAATTTGAAATTTTTCAAATGGCATTTTCTATGGGACATTTGGACACGGCTACAGCCCGAACGGCTGAACAGAATTACACCAAACTTGGCAAAATGGTAGGGACAGGTATGCAGTAGTGGCTTTTCTATATTTGGTAAAAATCCCTCCAGTAGTTGTTGAGAAATTGAATTTGAGCAAATTATATATCTATATGCGCTCAACATTGCGAATAACTTTGGCGCCGATTGAGGAATCTGTGTGTAATTTTCCAGAATTTTGGCCAGCTCCTTCCCTGAAAGTTTTGGGGGGATTCGTCAAGCGGGGGCCGAAAGGGGGGTCCCAAAACGTGTTTTCCCCTTGTTAATTTCCATAGGGACCTTTAGACACGGCTACAGCCCGAACGGCTGAATGAAATTACATCAAACTTGGCAAAATGGTAGGACCTGGTATGCAGATGTGCCTTTGCTACGTTTGGTGAAAATCCTTACAGTAGTTTTTGAGAAAATCGAATTTGAAATTTTTCAAATGGCATTTTCTATGGGACCTTCAGACACGGCTACAGCCCGAACGGCTGAACGGAATTACACCAAACTTGGCAAAATGGTAGGGACAGGTATGCAGTAGTGCCTTTTATATATATTTGGTGAAAATTCCTACAGTAGTTGTTGAGAAAATTGAATTTGAGCAAATTATATATCTATATGCGCTCACCGTACGCGTACGGTACGCGTACGTGCGCGTACCCTTACGTGCGCGAGCGAGTTTCTGATTGGCTGGCAGTCGACTGTCAACATTCCAAACTGTTCAAACCAGGAAGTGTTGGCCACCATCTTGTTTTTCAGGAGAACTGAGGCACAAGAGAGACCAAAACAAGAGTGGAAAACACGAAAAGGGGGCAGGGTAGAGACCCACCAACCCTCTAGCCCTTCTCAGGGGGTTCCAAAAGGACCCCCAAGGGCAAAAATAAATAAATAATAAATTCGAAAAAATCGTGGGGTACGCACACCGTACGCGTACAGTACGCGTACCCCGCAATTTAAAAAAATATATACATTTTTTTTTGCACTTGGTGGTCCTTCTGGGACCCCCTGAGGAGGGTCAGGGGGTCTCAACCCTGCCCCCTTTTTGCGTTTTCCACTCTTGTTTTGTGCTCTCTTGTGCCTCACTTCTCCTGAGAAACAAGATGGCTGCTCAGGTGGTCCCAGAAGAATAATAACATATATAAACGTTATCCGCTAATAGAATTAGCATTTACAAAACCTTTGAAATTTATTGAACAAAAATATAGGTTTCACGCCTGATATAGTTAGGAATTAGCATTTAAAAAACCTTGCAAATTCACTGAAAAAACCATAGGGTTCAAGCCTTATATAGTTAGGAATTAGCATTTAAAAAACCTTGCAAATACACTTTAAAAACCATAGGTTTCAAGCCTTATATAGTTAGGAATTAGCATTTAAAAAACCTTGCAAATTCACTTAAAAAACCATAGGTTTTTAGGCCTTATATAGTTAGGAAATAGCATTTTAAAAACCTTGCAAATTCACTTAAAAAACCATAGGTTTCAGGCCTTATATAGTTGGGAATTAGCATTTAAAAAACCATTGAAATTGCTCCTATATAGTTAGTTGTACTAACTATATTTTGCGCACCCGCAATCCACTGCTGATGATGTCACATATTACATCATTCATGACATGGTCAGTGACATCACTGATGACATCTCAAATGACATCACTGATGACATCACTGAAAGATGGCGCACAGAAAGGGTGCGCCATCTGTTTCCGCGGCTCGGACTCGCCTTCTGTGCCTCTTTATGTCTGCGTGGCCCATGAGGAAGAGGCGTTGTCCTCGAAACGCGTCGGGCATGGCGGAAAACAAAGATTAAGACCCTGTGTGCTGCCTCGGGGAATCATCTTATAATCAACGTGGAGTGCGGATCTGAGCGCAAGGGTGCTTTGGTGAAACATTAACAGACGCGGCTGCCCGAGCCGCGGAAACAGATGGCGCACCCTTTCTGAATGGAAAGCCGTGGAGAACACAAGTTTCTCTGTGGAGGGCGCGATGGTTTGGTGGCAAACACGAGCGCACAGGAAGAAAAGGATTTTAAAATGCAGGAAAAATATGTACAGGGGCACGGAGCCTACTAAGGTTATAAACTATGACACTCACCTTTAACTACAAGGACCAACATGCAAATCGGCTAAATGACGTGGCAATCAGTGTGAGCCACGCCCTCTGTTGGAATTAACTGTCAATAAAAAAGTCGAAATTTAAGGTGAGCCTTCTGTGCCTCTTTATGTCTGCGTGGCCCATGAGGAAGAGGCGTTGTCCTCGAAACGCGTCGGGCATGGCGGAAAACAAAGATTAAGACCCTGTGTGCTGCCTCGGGGAATCATCTTATAATCAACGTGGAGTGCGGATCTGAGCGCAAGGGTGCTTTGGTGAAACTATATATATATATATATATATATATATATATATATATATATATATATATTGTATACATATATATATGTATACAATGTGTACAAATAAACATATGTATTAAATAATATATATATACACATATATTTACTTTAAAAGTTATTAAACTAATAATTGTAATGTATTTTATAATTTAAAAATGATGTAAATATATAACAAATAAATGCATATATCGACCAATAACATACAATCTTTAAAAAAATCGAATTAAATCAAAACATTAAACTATTTAAAAATCTTTGCATTTAGTAAAAATATTACAAATTACAAATATTAAGGGGGGGGGCAAAGAAACCAGCAAGCCAGTAAAAGCACTCGTGGGAGCTCCGGCCGTGAGGGCAATGGCGGCGGAGCTAACTCCCGATTCACAAGCGCTGTGAGGGAAACGGCAGAGGACTCCATTCCCCAGGTGCCCCAGCAACCACCGGCACACAGGTGACGCGACAGCCTGCGCCCGGAGGCCCTACTTTACAGCAGAGCGCCGAGCGCTCTGGGGGGCAAAGAAACCAGCAAGCCAGTAAAAGCACTCGTGGGAGCTCGGGCCGTGAGGGCAACGGCAGCAGAGCTAACTCCCGATTCGCAAGCGCCGTGAGGGAAACAGCAGAGGACTCCATTCCCCAGGTGCCCCAGCAAACACCGGTGCACCGGTGACGCGACAGCCTGTGCCCGGAGGCGCTACTTTACAGCGGAGCGCCGAGCGCTCTGGGGGACAAAGAAACCAGCAAGCCAGTAAAAGCACTCGTGGGAGCTCCGGCCGTGAGGGCAACGGCGGCGGAGCTAACTTCCGATTCACAAGCGCCGTGAGGGAAACGGCAGAGGACTCCATTTCCCAGTTGCCCCAGCAAACACCGGCGCACCGGTGACGTGACAGCCTGCGCCCGGAGGCGCTACTTTACAGCAGAACGCCTCCCGCCCCGCGGGACGCGCGCAGGCGGCGCTGGGCTAAGCCCGGGCAAAGGGCGGGCCGTCTGGGGCCGGACAATGCCGGGCTGGACCATCCCTCCAAGCACCATCAGAAGGTGAGTGTCACTGTTACACTATGGGGAAACGTACAGCACAATCTGGTTCCAAACCCTCGACTGTGACCACCATCGAAAGTATGCTTGTAGAAGCCGTTAACATGGTCTCAACTGAGATCGAGCTAACTAAAAGAAGACTCTCTATGAGCCTACCAGCACCCCATCGGCACTCATTGGGCGGAGCAGAACAGGGTAATCTATCTATCCCTCTCCCACTGTCCCCAGAAGTTCTGATTATCACCCCCAGCCAGCGTGATATGCTATCTAAGGGCTTGGAGACTGAGTCTGAAACTGCTGATTCTGATATTGTTAACATAGTGTCCCAATGAGGGTTGCAAATTGATGTCAGCAGTGGGGACTTGTCCATGGCCACCACGGCTACCAAAACAGCGGGGGTGAAAGAGGAAGAGAGGAGTAACCAAACCTACCATTAGCAAAAGGAAACAGCCGGCTCGCTCAAAAACTCAACCCACCCCGCAAAGCATGTGGAAGCGAGGACCAACTGCTGTCCCAACAGGTCCAACGGAGCCAATACCGATTGATAACTTGGATTTGACGACAGTTGTAGATGGTACCAACACGGCCCACACACAAACTAACCATACGATTACATATGGCATACAGGGAAGACCGGGGGACTTTTTAATTGATACCATAATGGATTCGGTTTATAATCGATTAAAAACATTAATTGATAAACAATTTAATGCTTTATTCAAACGGTTGGATAGACTGGAAAACTTGGTTAATAAAAATTATATTTTGTATTTTCTTAATATTCTCAAATTTGTACCTGTATTCCACTGTACTATTTCTTGTAAACTTCAATAAAAATCTATTAAACAAAAAAAACAAAAAAACTTGACACAAAGAAAAATAATGTCATAACTGCTGATAAAATTGCGGGGGCAATAAACAAATGGGAGTAGCAGACCAGAGAATGCTAAACACAAGTGGTACTTGTACACCCCCAATCGCTAATGCTGCCTGTGATAAGTGTAGCAATTCCAAGGATTGTAACCCTCCTAAATCCACCCCCATTTTGATGCCCTTACCAAATACAGTAGCAATTGGCAATGGGACCATTAATAATAGTCAGCTACGGATCCCAGTGTCAGCCTCCCCTGCATTACCGGTCCCAGTGTCCATGGGTGGTGCAACTGTTCCGAAAGATAGTCCTATTTTTGCTAAAGATGTTCTTAATTTACCACCAGAAGCCTGCCCATACGTTGTAATCTTAGGTGGCGTACCTCTCTTGAAGAAAGACCAATCGGAATTTGGGAACAACTTAAAAATAAAAGTACTGATTGGTTACTAAAACATAAAGGCTTAGGGCCTGAGTACGCCAATGATATTCTAATGGTGCGGCGTGTAGGTTGGGTGGGGTTTTCAGAAAAGAATATCCTAGGTGATTGTATAATTATACATTTTAGATGCCCCCCTTTGGTGAAATGGCTATTGCAAGCACAAGTTAATTATCATGCTGTCCCAACCCATATACAATCTTTACCATTGGGCTTTTTTTTATAAACCCCCCACTAGGCCCAGGTAACCCCCCTACACCAACATGGAAATTACAGAACCGGTTTTCTGCACTGTCCAGTTTGGAGAGTCTACCGAACCACCAATCCTCTACAATTTCTGAGACAGCAGATCCCTTAATAACATGTATAGGTGCCAGCGAACCGACAACCCCAGATCTGAATTTAAATGTCCTAAGCTAGAACATAGCAGGATTAAGATCTAAGCTGAATTCTACAGAGTGGGTTGACCTGGTTAGTACTTATGATATCTTAATGCTCCAGGAGAAGTGGTGCACAAATGAATTGTTTCTAGAAGGGTTCGTGTGTCATAATAGTATTGTAGATACACCAAAAATAGGCCGACCATGTGGGGGGTTATCAATATGGTTAAAAATATCGGCTGAGGGCAGCATAAAACCTGTAATGACAAATAATGTAAATTTTCAAGCCATTATTTACACACGGGGGCCTCGATATGTTTAATCAATTTTTATAACAATGATTTTATGTCACTACCAAATAGTAATTTTAACAAATTATTTGAATTTATCGATGAATTAAATGATGAACAGAGGTATGGCAAAATAGATGAAATACTCTTAGCTGGGGATTTTAATGCCCAACTGTTGAGTGTTATTGACAATATCACTATCGGTCCAGTCAGTGCGATCCCATGCAGAAGAGGGGAGGAACTTTTAATTTTTTAACCCCCGTAATCTGATTAATGTAATGGAAAAAGCTGGTTCATCCATCATAGACTATGTTTTTATATCATCCTCATTGGAATTATTTTTGGTAAAGGCTGAGGTTTTATGTACTAGCCAAGGCGACCATAACCCGATATTAACAACTATTAGACTTCGCTCTAAATTTGTCTCACACAGGGAAATAGGGGCAAAAAACCTGGAGGTATCTACTGATAAGCTCGGTTGATATGGAGGGGATAGACAACAAAGCCCTCCTTGTACGTACGATAAAAATGTATCCCGTACTTGTAGATATATGTTTATCAAGCAGCTCCACAGGCGGGGAGATTATTGAGGCTTTTAGTGGTTTATGCACTGGCATTAAACATATAATCTCTAAACCTACCACTAATTTAAACAGGAATCCCAGGTGGTTTGATAGCTCTTGTTCGCGGGCAAATAGAGATCTTCGTGAAGCATTAGCGGCTTCCCCCAGAGATATAATTCTAGTTAGATCATTAAGAGCCTGCTACAAGAAAGCTACTAAGACACGCTCTGATGAGTTACTGAAAGTACACTGGGATAATCTAGCTAAGGCTGCCTCCTTAAAGGACACAAATGGATTTTGGAAGGAAGTAAAAAGCATGAAGTCCATATATACAAATATCACCCCCATAAGCTGTAACATATCTAGTGAGCATTGGGGGGAGCATTTTGCTGGAATTTACATCGCTTCCTCAGTTACCATCAATAATATTTGTACCCAAGTCCTAAAGGTTACTATAACAATATCTGAAGTTGAAGAGGCTATACAACAAAGTCCAGGGAATAAAGCCACAGGCCTGGACGGGCTATCTATTGATCTTATAAAACACGAACCGGACTTTTGGGCTCCCCTTTAATGCAATGTTTTTAACAAGACTAATGCAACCATCCCGAGCACTTGGTCGACCAGTATCATCGTCCCCATTTTTAAAAAAGGGGACCGATCCAACCCCAGCTGTTACCGCCCTATCTCGTTGACAGATAATACCCTGACGATCCTGGGCAGGGTTGTCTTTAACCACTTGGCTGCTAAGGCAATATTTTACTTTTCATTGATTTTCCATTGAAATCAATGGAAAGTCCATGACGAGTTACCCTTGTCATTAGCGGCGAAGAGGTTAATAGAATTAGGAATTGGGCGGAAGACAACCATATTTTAAATTGCTGCCAGCTGGGTTTTAGAAGCAATGTTGGAACTGTGGAACAGTGCTTAAATCTGAATCTTATCTTGGGGAAATATACGGTTGCACAAAAAGCTCCACTTTATTTGGGTTTTATGGATCTATCCTCAGCATTTGATTTCGCTAACAGATCACATTTATGGGAAATTCTTTTAAATTATGGGTTGGATGAGGCATTGGTTTGTTTTTTGGCGTATTTGCACAGGGATCTGAAGGCACGGGTGAGGATAAGTAATGATGGTGATGTTTCTGGGAGATATTACCATTGGGCCGAGGGGTCAGACAAGGTTGTGTTCTGGCCCCTCTGCTCTTTATCATTTATATAAATGAATTACATAACTCCCTGTCAAAAATGTCTAGTGATGTACCCAAAATTAATGGCAAACTACTCCCCGTGCTTTTATACGCAGATGATGCGGTCCTAATGGGTCGCACGCTCAACGCACTTTCTCACTTTAGTCATGGGATTTGTGTCCTTTATGGCAGATCTTGACCTTTGTACAAATTTTAAAAAGTCTTATATAATGAGTTGTGGGCCGAAAAAACACTGTATTAAATCAATTTCATCGGGCAGCGAACTATTGACATGCACTAGCACTTTTCCCTATTTGGGCTTAGTCTTTTCAGAAGCAGGCTCATGGAAAGCCCACACGGCCCGTCTCTGGCAACCAAAACAATCTGAGGCACTGGTACCATTGATTCAGATATATAAATCACAATGTGTGCCAACGGCTACTTATGGTGCCGAAGTCTGGGGGCATGTGAATTGTAGTGGGATCCAAACTGAAGAGAACAGATTCTGCAGGAAAATCCTAGGTGCGCTAATTTCATCTCCCAATTATATATGCCACAAGGAATTGAATCTTCAATTTGTGGAGGATTTTTTTAGGTCACGCCCAGCGATATTCTGGTTGAAAATATGGCAGAATCCAGCTGCAATTTTAACTAGAGAAATAATCACAGATTGCCTTAAGTGCATCAAAGGTGGCTGTATACTCTGGCTAGCCGCAGTAAAAAATAGTTTAGCCAGCGTGAACATGGAGCGCATTTTTTCACGTCCATTAGCAGCGGAAGGAATAAACATAAGATCAGTCAGGGGGGCACCTTACGACTTGTATCGTAAAGAGAGACAAGATATTGAGCATTCTAAACCATCGATTGCTAGAAATATGCCCCTTTTGGAGACAACAAGCACTCAATATCATATACCACAACAATATCTTAGGAAGAACATGGGGAGATGGAAAAGGAGTTTACTCTACCGCCTCAGCGATGGTAGCATTAAATATTCACTTTGCTTTCCATTAGGCTTTAATAAAAATTTGGAGCAACTGAACTGCCCCTGCGGTACTGGTAGCAAACAAACTTTGTTACATTTTTTACTCTTTTGTAAATTTTATGTAAGATATACTAAATGTTACCTCACCCCATATTTCAAAGCTCGGACTATCATGGACTTTGAATTTGCATATATTGAGATACTAAAACTAGGAAGCGATGATTTGATTTTCCGAGTAAGCACATTTCTCCAAGCTGCAGTATGTTCTCGTGCTTCAATGTATGAATTCTAATGCTGTATGCACCCATTACTTTGTTTTTAATTCTTATACTAACTTTTTTGTAAGTTGCCCCAGTGTATAGTCAGTCAGTCAGTCAAAAATACTTTATTCGGTTCATAACAAAAACCATAAAAGTATACTACACATTTTATGTCAAGACCAAAATTAACTAAAAAAGTAAAAATACAATAGAAAAGTACACACTAACAATGTATAGAGTACATATTATCATATCAATTAAAAACATCCTTTAAAACCTTTAAAATCAGTTGAATAAAAAAAGAGTATGCTCAGTCACAATTCATTTCTTCAAAAATCATTATAATAACTAATTCCATTTAATTTTTTCTTTAATCTTACAGCCACAGTGAGGAAATTGGCTATATTAAAAATCTCCCACACATTAGAGAGTAGCTGCAAGTAAAGAAAGGCCGGTTTGACCTGCGTAAAACCTTTATCTTTTATAAGAGGGATGAGAAAACGCTTACGAATGGGGTGAAAGTGCTCACAAAAGAAAATAAAGTGCATGGTGTCTTTAGTGAAAAAGCCATCACAAAAGCAAATCCCCACATCTTCCTCCTTTATCCACCCTGGAGATTCAGAAAAAAGGAGATCGAACTGGTTCAACCTGAATCTAGTCAATAAAAAACGATGATTAGCATTATTCACAATAATCAAGTATGGTTCAATCAAACCTGAGGTTTTTAATAGTTGATGAACCCTTACGGTCGGTTTACCCAGCTCTCTGTCCTCTCTGGCTGAACAAGCTGCTAACTTGTAGGAGTCTTTGGCCCACTTAATGTCCCCTTTCACTAACTTATCAGGCGAGTTAAACAATTCTGGTCGACCCAGTTTGACAGCTAATTTATGGACATAACTCAGCCAGGGGATGTGATGGCCAAAATCTAGTGCTAGGCAATCTCTAAGGATTTCTTGATTCAGCTCCAGCTCGGGGTTCAGCCAGATAGAAATCCATTTTATAAGAGGACCTATGGCTATCCGGTCTTCCAAAAAACCAACTCCACACTCCTGGTGGACAATAAAACCAGATGTGGATTGAGGAACCGATAGTTTTCAAGAACTTATCCTCCGCCACTTGAATGGCCTTCACGTTCTTAAAACCCCAGAGGTCTGCCCCATACATAGCAAGAGAGGTACATTTGGCGTCATATATCTTTAGCAGGGCTTGAAATGGTTTGACACCAAGTTTACGGGCAAAGCCCAAAACAGCCAAGATAGATCTCGCTAAAACGTTACGTTTAGCTATTATCTGAGGCGACCATGTGCCCTTGTCATCAAAGATAACTCCTAGGTATGGAAAAGTGGATACCCTGGACAGCACATTCCCTTCACAATGCTGAGTTTTTACCCCCTTCACTTTAGTGCCCACCATCATAACATGTGATTTAGAAAAGTTGACACTTAGATCTATCGATTTCATAAAAACAGAGAATGAATTTAAAAGGCTTTGCAGCCCTACCGCTGTGCGTGCTAAAAGTGCGGCATCATCCGCATATAACAATGCCGGAATTAATCGTTTGCCTACCCTCGGTATGTCCTTGCAAGCCTCCGTTAAGACAGAACCTAGGTCGTTAATGTACAGGGTGAAGAGCAGGGGAGCCAAAATGCACCCGTGCCTAACACCATTGGCAATACAGATCTTCCCTGTACAATTACCCCTGCGTCGTATCTCACTGTGGCAGATAGGTCCCTGTGAAGGTCAGCAAGGAAGTACACAATGTTTTTATCCACGCCTAAGTGAAGGAGCATCACCCATAATTTAGACCTATTCACACGGTCAAAGGCCGAGGAAAGGTCCATAAAGGCTAAATATAGGGTGCCCTTTTTGGCGATTGTGTACTTTCCAATTAGTAACTGAAGGTTGAGACTTTGATCGATTGTGCCTCGCCCTTTCCTGAACCCATATTGCGGACCCGAAAGGGTATTAGTTTCTGCCAGCCACCCTGTGAGTTTACATAAAACCACCCGACCAAGGACTTTAACCGCAGAAACAATAAGGGAAATGGGTCGATAACAGGTAGGGTCCCCTCTATTTCCCTTTTTAAAAATGGGTACTATGACTGATTCAAACCAGGTTTCCGGTAAACCTGATTTGCACACCCTATTAAAAACGTTTCATAAGACCTTTGACCATGTCTTGACATCCGATTTAAAAAGGTCGGCTGGGACGCCATCTGGTCCGGGGGCCTTGTTACTTGTCATCTGGCTGATGGCCTCTGCCACCTCTATCTCGGTGACCGATAAAGTGTAAGGATCATGCATGGGTAGGGATATAGCCACCCCTCCCAAGTCTGCTCCTTCATAAACTGATTTAAAATGGGAACACCACACCTGGTCCCAGTGTATAATTTCGGGATCCTCTTTGGAAGATATAGTTGTCTCATAGATTATCAATGTATTTTCATGTAAATCATTGCTGACTTTGCACAGATTTATGCAAAATCGTTTGTATTACCCAAGTCAGATTGCACACTATTGCACTTTACTTGGAAACTTTGCCAGATTTGCACAAATTGGTTTGAGTCATGTTTTGCACAATGCCATTTAAGCTGCTAGTCATTTGGCCCATCCAACCCTTTTTATCATGTTTTTACTTCTGTATTGTGTATCTGTATTGGATGATAATGTATATTTATATGTTTTTAATATTTATCGTATTTGTTTTGGTGGTGACGGATTGCACTTTTAAAGATATTCTTATCCGAATAAAGATTATTTGAATTGAATTGAATTGAAATATTAATAGTTAAAAAATTCATAATTTCAAATAAAACATTATAATATCAATTATAACAATCCAAAATAAATTATAACATTAAATACACATACTATTCCCACTACAATTTGAGCAAAACTACGCAAACTATTAAGGTAAAAATATTACAAATGTACCACATAATACCAAGACTGAATAACATAAAAATTACAAACCTCCCTCCAATAAAGGCAACAGTAGTAAAAATGATAGATTACACATAAGTAATATTTACTACACCTATTCCAGCCGATACAACTGTTAAACTGTTAAAGAGCAGAGGGGTAAAATAATCATTCCCACTCCACTGAGTGTAACAGCGGAGAAAGTGTTGAATTACGGAGGGATACATTTTAATATCTCAACTCCAGTCAGTGCAACGGTATGGAAAGTGTTGGATTGCGAAGAGGTAAAATTTAATATTCCCTCTCCAGTTAATCTAACAGTAGGGAAAGGTGTTGGATTGTGGAGGGGTAAAAATTACTATTCCCACTCCAGTGAGTATAAAAGTTGGGAACATATTGCATAGCAGAGGTGTAAAATGTACTATTCCCACTTCAATCAGTACAACAGTAGGGGAACTGTTGGATTGTGGATTGGTAGACAAGACTATTCCTACTCCAGTGAGTGCAACAGTAGGAAAATTGTTGGATATCAGACCAATAAAATGTAGTTTCCCCCTCCAGTCAGTCCAGCAGTAGGGAAAATGTTGGATTGCAGATGGGTAAAAAATACTATTCCCACTCCAATGAGTGCAACAGTGGGAAAGTGGTGGATAATGGAGGGGTAAAAATGACTATTCCCACTCCAGTGAGTGCAACAGTAGGGTAAGTGTTGGATAGCGGAGGGATAAAATTTACTATTCCCACTCCAGTCAGTAAAACAGTAGAAAAAGTGTTGGATTGTGGAGGGGTAAAATTTACTATTCCCACTCCAGTGAGTGCAACAGTAGGGAAAGTGTTGGATAAAGGAGGGATGTATGATACCCGTGGACAGCCCCAAAATCGCAGCCCCAAGACTGAGAGGGCCACAGTAGACCCGGCCTCCAGAGTGGGCCCACGTGTGCTGGGTGAAGGGCCCGGGAGTGTCTGGCCGCTGAAGATCCTCACCTCCCGGGAGCGAAGGACTGCGACTGGGGTTGCAAAAAGGTGATTGCACAAGGACTGCCCTTACACCATTGTGCGGTGGAAGCGGCCTGGAGCCTGATGCAACAATCTGAGTACTGGCTTCAAGAATATGAGGGGTGCTCGATAAACTGAGTGCTGGGAGGTGTGACGGTTAGGGGTCGCTCCGCCTGATAGACTGAAAAGACCAAGCCTTCTTCACATATCCGCACCAGCCCGATTCATAGGACGCACTCTATACAAGCCTGGCAATAAGCGACCCGTCTATCCTGAGTAACAGACCAGGGCGCGGGGCTAACCAGGCTAAACTGGACAAATATGCATTCACAAAGTCGCAGGGAGAGCCCCCTGACAAAGAGGGCCCAACGACGGCGGGGGCGGCTGGTGGTGCCTCGCAAGAAGTTACCCTACAGGACATTATGGCCACCCTCAATAAAGTGGACGCTAGGATCGGGACTCTTGCAATTGATCTGGCACTGATCCGAGCTGACTTTAACAGGATGTCCACTAAAGTATCTGAAGCGGAAACAACAACGGCCGCCCTGACCTCCGACACCTCCACTCTCAAACAACAGGTGAGGCAGTTGGAGGGAGTGAACAAACTCCTGATGGCCCGCCTTGAGGATCAGGAGCGGCGGTCAAGACGGAATACCATCCGCCTTATTGGCGTCCCGGATGCGACAGGGGGACAAGCCCTTGACCTCTTTGTGGAGGATTTAGTGACCACCCATCTACAACCAAAGGGATTATCCAACTTCTTTTCAGTAGAGCGCGCGCACCGAGTCTCAGGCGGCAGGCCTAGGCCGGGGGCCCCTCCACCTCCGATTTTAGCACGCATTTTCAACTTCAGAGATCGCGACGCAATCCTGCAGGCAGCTCAACAGGCCCCTCCGATCCGTATTGACAACGCTGCAATCACGATCTTCCCAGACTATACGGTGGCGGTCACAAAGCAACGGTGAGGGTTCTTTGACGTGAAAAAGGAGCTCCGAGAAAGAGAAATGAAATACTCTATGTTATATCCTACTAAACTGAGAGTGGAGTCAGAGGATAAGACATGGTTCTTTTCCAACCCTGAGGAGGCACAGGAGTGGCTGGACAGATGGCGCAAGGTGGGGAGGCTGGGCCGCGGTGGCCGCCGAGGCCCAAGGCAGGACGAACAGCAGGGTGCAATGGAGCAGGAGTGAGGGATGACTCCCTGGAACCGTCGGAAGATTCAACCTGGTTTGTGGCGGCAGATGAGACTTGCTGACAGACTTTGACCACATAAGAACAATGTCCGATATGTTGTGCGCTCCTCTACAGTGGTGAGACGGAATACTGTTGGAGGGCCTACCTTCGTTACTTGCAGGTACTATGTATGCTGGGTACAGTGCACGAACTTATGCGAAAGTGGTGGGACATTGCATACTGAACTTCGCCACACTACTACAGGCTCTATACCATACGAGGGCTTTTGATTGCTAAAGTTAATGATACACTGGCCTACGGTAAAGCAGAAGCACAATTCTCTTCCCCCTCACACGTTGAAGTATTGGGATGGGCATTAAGCGCTCTGCTAAGTTGGGGAGGCGGGTAGTTTTGAATCCGTCGAGCAGGGAGGCAGGGAGGGGGGCGGGTATGGCAACAGGTGTTTTCAGTATTGTTCTTGTTATGTTGTTTTTGTTTTCAGGACAAGGCACGATGAGATATAGGCAGCTCGCTGCTTTAAGGACAAGCGACATAGGGCTCGCAAGGTATTGTTACTACCCACATGGCCACAGACACTACAATACCCTGCACGGGAATGGATAGGGGGGACCCCCCAAGATCAGTAGTATCTCCCCTGACGCTGATCACTTGGAACGTGCACGGCCTGGGGGATAAAATAAAAAGAGGGCTGGTGTTGCATTACTTACGGCGTAAAGCACCAGCGGTGGCACTGCTGCAGGAGACACAACTGGTAGGAGCGGCATGTAAGGCGATGAACCGCTGGGGTTACAAATTGGCAGTACACTTCGAATTCACCTCAGGCTCACAAGGGGTAGGAATCTTGGTGCGCAAGCAGTTCCCACTGGTAATTCATCAGTCCTGGGCAGATGATCAAGGGCGATTTGCTGCAATAGCTTGCCAGTGGGAAGGGAAACGCTTTAATATTGTGTCAGTGTATATTCCTCCGTCCTTCCAGGCTCTGGCTTTCCCAGCACTTAGCGCTTTTCTACTACGATTACCCGAGGGTGAATTGATTCTGGGTGGCGACTTTAACTCAATTGTGGATGGTACTAGGGACCGCTACCCAAGTAGGCCGAACAGAGGGGGGGGGGATCTCAGCTGAAGGGATTCCTGGAAGCAATGGGCCTCTCTGACGCCTGGGCGTATAGGAATCCGGACGCGAAGAAGTACACCTTTCAGTCAGGGGTACACAATAGCCTCTCACGTATTGATTATTTTTTCCTCGCTACTGGTGGGATGACCCACTTGCAAGAGGTACAGATACATCCACGTGGGATCTCGGACCACTCCCCAGTCTCCTTGACCTACACAGTACACACCAAGGTGAGAAAGCGTGTTTTCCCCATCTTCCCGGGCTACCTTCAGGTTCCAAAGATCCGCAAGGATATAGTTACAGCCACAAAGCAATATTTTGTAGAAAATGTGTCCTCGGTAGAGTCCCCCGGTGTGCTGTGGGAAGTGTTTAAGACAGTGTTTGGAGGGCAAGCCATAGCCTCTATAACAAGTTATAAGCGACAGTCTGGGAGGGAGGTTGAGGCCCTGGAGATGGAGGTAGATGAAGCACAAGCCCGATATGAGGAAGATCCCACGTCACAAACGACACAAAGTCTACGATTAGTACAATGCACACTTCACGAATATCAGCGCACCCAGGTTCAAATGAGGTTACAGAACACGCAACATATTATTTACGAAGTAGGGGATAAAGCGGGCAAACTCTTGGCATGGTTGGATAAGAAAGAACGGGTCACAACACAATAGCGCAACTGCACACTCACACGGTGGAAGTGGTGACCGCGCCAGAACAAATAGTGGAGGTATTAGCGGACCACTTTGCGCAGGTGTATACCTCGAATTCGAACAAGACTACAGAAGAGGCACAAACGTATCTTAAAGATATTAAAATGCCTGCCCTATCCCATGAGGAGGCTTTATCACTAGAGGCTGACATCACACTTGACGAACTACAGACAGCTATACAGGACCTACAGTCAGGGAAAGCGGTAGGACCCAATGGAATCCCAATAGAACTTTACAAACGTACTTCTGACCTGGTGGCCCGCATCTTCTGCAAATGTATAAGACTAGCCTGCAGGAAGGGGAGTTACCCCGGTATCAGCGGCTAGCCACCATTATTGCGATACCAAAACCTGGCAAACCCCCAGATGAATGCGCCTCTTACTGCCCAATCTCCCTAATAAATGCTGAAGCTAAGATCCTGGCAAAAATTCTGGCAACCCGCCTCACATCACACCTCGAAACCTTCATTCATCCAGATCAGTTCGGGTTTATGCCTTTCCGTAGTACCGCGCTTAATCTCAGAAGGGTGCAGGCGGTACTGGCGCATATGCCCTTCCTCCAAGAGCCTGCAGTGATCCTTTCCCTTGACGCCCGGATGGCCTTCGATATGGTCGAGTGGCCTTACCTTTTCGTAGTCCTCAGACATTTGGGCTTCGGCCCCAATTTCAGAGCCTGGATACGGCTGTTATATGCGCACCCAATAGCACACGTGGTGGCGAACGGTCACATCTCAAGAGATTTCCAGCTGGGAAGGGGCACGCGCCAGGGATGCCCCCTGTCTCCATTGCTATTTTCACTGGCTCTTGAGCCGCTGGCAGCTTGTATCCGGTGGGATCCCATGATTTGTGGCCTTCATTGGACGGAAAACTGGGAGGACCGTATCTCCCTTTACGCAGACGATGTACTGCTGTTCCTGACTTCGCCGAGACACTCTATATTAACACTTTTAAACATTTGTAAAATTTTTGGCCGGGCGTCAGGATACACTATCAACTGGTCTAAGCCCGAATTATTTATACTGAAGGGCCTGTCCCCATTGTTACCGGAAGAATGCCCACTTGCGGTTAAGGAAGACTCCTTCAAATATCTGGACATCTGGGTTACCCTGAGCCGGAAAAATTCTTCTCCAAGAACTTAGTCCCTATAATTGACAGATTTAGGCGGGACGTGCTTCATTGTCAAGGTCTGCCTTTAACCCTTCTGGGCAAAGCGGCCCTATTTAAAATGATGACCCTTCCCGGATTCCTCTATGTGCTAGAAAATACCCCATTCCAGGTCCCCGCTAAATATTTTAAGAGTTTGGATGCAATGGTCTCAGGTCTTCTGTGGAGTAACAAATCTGCGTGTATATCTAAGGCTAAACTGACCCGTAGCTGGTACGACGGCGGGATAGCCCTCCCGGATGTGCAGCTTTACTATTGGGCAGCTCAATTGAAAATCATCAATCAGTGGCTACATACTCCCCACACCTAACCGGCCTTTCAGGCGGATAGGTACGAGCTAGGTGAGGCGGGGGTCCTGGCTGCACTCGATAAAAAGTGCTCCCATTCGCTTATAGGACCAACGGCACATACAGCCAGTATGTGGTATGCGGCGCAGACCCGGCTGAAATGTTCTGATCTTATTACCCAAATGACCCCCTTATGGTCTGCGCGTCGCCTAGGCAAACTCTGCAGCAGCAGAGGATTTAGGGCATGGGATATAATTGGTATATCCTTAGTAGGGGACCTCTGGAAGAAAGGTGAGGTCATACCCTTTGCGCAGTTACAGACCCAATACAACATGGCACCAAATGAGAGATTCCGGTACATGCAGATCAAGCATGCCCTGGAGTCGGTACTCCCCTAGGGCACTGAGATACCTGAAGCCACCCCCCTGGAGCACAGACTGCTCACAGAGCACATGCTCAAGAAGGCGACGTCGTTTACCTACCGTTATTTGGTTAACAATACTCCAGACCCCACAATAAAATTGAAACTCAAATGGGTGGCTGACGTAGAGACTTTGATGAGGCGGACTGGCAGACTGCACTGTCCTCCCCACGAGAAGCCGCCATACCCTCTCGACTAAGATTAGTACAACTGAAGTTGCTGCATCGCGTATACTACATGAGGGACACACTGTACATAATAGGGCGGGCGGTACACCACTTTTGTCTACGGGGATGCGGTGAGGTGGGAACGTTTTATCACACCATATGGCAATGCCCCAAGATTGCAGGGTACTGGATTAGAATCATGAGAACTATCTCACAGGTAGTTGAGGAGACACTCCCCCCAGAGCCCAGGTGTTGTCTTCTGAACCTATGGGAACAAAATGACCTCTCACACCCCGCCCAGGACTGGGCGACGCTGGGTATGATGTACGCCAAACATAATATAGCAAGATGCTGGGGGGCAGAGGGGGTGACGATGTTGAAGGATTGGTGTTCAGACCTAGACGCAGCAATGATGGCGGAGAGGATGGTTGTTTTTGCACAGGGGGTGCCCCCGGAAATGGGAGAAGGTATGGAGGGGCCTGGAACAAATTTAGGGGTAATTTGTGTGAGCTACCTACAATATAAGCGGGGAGTGATTTAGAGGATTAAGGGATGGGAGGCAGGGCTCTGAATAATGTATTGTCTTTCATCAGTCCTGGGCAGATGATCAAGGGCGATTTGTTGCAATAGCTTGCCAGTGGGAAGGGAAACGCTTTAATATTGTGTCAGTGTATATTCCTCCGTCCCTCCAGGCTCTGGCTTTCCCAGCACTTAGCGCTTTTCTACTACGATTACCCGAGGGTGAATTGATTCTGGGTGGCGACTTTAACTCAATTGTGGATGGTACTAGGGACCGCTACCCAAGTAGGCTGAACAGAGGGGGGGGGATCTCAGCTGAAGGGATTCCTGGATGCAATGGGCCTCTCTGACGCCTGGGCGTATAGGAATCCGGACGCGAAGAAGTACACCTTTCAGTCAGGGGTACACAATACCCACTCACGTATTGATTATTTTTTCCTCGCTACTGGTGGGATGACCCACTTGCAAGAGGTACAGATACATCCACGTGGGATCTCGGACCACTCCCCAGTCTCCGTGACCTACACAGTACACACCAAGGTGAGAAAGCGTGTTTTCCCCATCTTCCCGGGCTACCTTCAGGTTCCAAAGATCCGCAAGGATATAGTTACAGCCACAAAGCAATATTTTGTAGAAAATGTGTCCTCGGTAGAGTCCCCCGGTGTGCTGTGGGAAGTGTTTAAGACAGTGATTGGAGGGCAAGCCATAGCCTCTATAACAAGTTATAAGCGACAGTCTGAGAGGGAGGTTGAGGCCCTGGAGATGGAGGTAGCTGAAGCACAAGCGCGACATGAGGAAGATCCCACGTCACAAACGACACAAAGTCTACGATTAGTACAATGCACACTTCACGAATATCAGCGCACCCAGGTTCAAATGAGGTTACAGAACACGCAACATATTATTTACGAAGTAGGGGATAAAGCGGGCAAACTCTTGGCATGGTTGGATAAGAAAGAACGGGCTCACAACACAATAGCGCAACTGCACACTCACACGGTGGAAGTGGTGACCGCGCCAGAACAAATAGTGGAGGTATTAGCGGACCACTTTGCGCAGGTGTATACCTCGAATTCGAACATGACTACAGAAGAGGCACAAACGTATCTTAAAGATATTAAAATGCCTGCCCTATCCCATGAGGCGGCTTTATCACTAGAGGCTGACATCACACTTGATGAACTACAGACAGCTATACAGGACCTACAGTCAGGGAAAGCGGTAGGACCCAATGGAATCCCAATAGAACTTTACAAACGTACTTCTGACCTGGCGGCCCGCATCTCCTGCAAATGTATAAGACTAGCCTGCAGGAAGGGGAGTTACCCCGGTATCAGCGGCTAGCCACCATTATTGCGATACCAAAACCTGGCAAACCCCCAGATGAATGCGCCTCTGACTGCCTAATCTCCCTAATAAATGCTGAAGCTAAGATCCTGGCAAAAATTCTGGCAACCCGCCTCACATCACACCTCGAAACCTTGATTCATCCGGATCAGTTCGGGTTTATGCCTTTCCGTAGTACCACGCTTAATCTCAGAAGGGTGCAGGCGGTACTGGAGCATATGCCCTTCTTCCAAGAGCCTGCAGTGATCCTTTCCCTTGACGCCCGGATGGACTTCGATATGGTCGAGTGGCCTTACCTTTTCGTAGTCCTCAGACATTTGGGCTTCGGCCCCAAGTTCAGAGCCTGGATACGGCTGTTATATGCCCACCCAATAGCACACGTGGTGGCGAACGGTCACATCTCAAGAGATTTCCAGCTGGGAAGAGCACGCGCCAGGGATGCCCCCTGTCTCCATTGCTATTTTCACTGGCTCTTGAGCCGCTGGCAGCTTGTATCCGGTGGGATCCCATGATTTGGGGCCTTCATTGGACGGAAAACTGGGAGGACCGTATCTCCCTTTACGCAGACGATGTACTGCTGCTCCTGACTTCGCCGAGACACTCCATATTAACACTTTTAAACATTTGTGAAATTTTTGGCCGGGCGTCAGGATACATTATCAACTGGTCTAAGTCCGAATTATTTATACTGAAGGGCCTGTCCCCATTGTTACCGGAAGAATGCCCACTTGCGGTTAAGGAAGACTCCTTCAAATATCTGGACATCTGGGTGACCCTGAGCCGGAAAAATTCTTCTCCAAGAACTTAGTCCCTATAATGGACAGATTTAGGCGGGACGTGCTTCATTGGCAAGGTCTGCCTTTAACCCTTCTGGGCAAAGCAGCTCTATTTGCTAGAAAATACCCCATTCCAGGTCCCCGCTAAATATTTTAAGAGTTTGGATGCAATGGTCTCAGGTCTTCTGTGGAGTAACAAACCTGCGTGTATATCTAAGGCTAAACTGACCCGTAGCTGGTACGACGGCGGGATAGCCCTCCCTGATGTGCAGCTTTACTATTGGGCAGCTCAATTGAAAATCATCAATCAGTGGCTACATACTCCCCACACCTAACCGGCCTTTCAGGCGGATAGGTACGAGCTAGGTGAGGCGGGGGTCCTGGCTGCACTCGATAAAAAGTGCTCCCATTCGCTTATAGGACCAACGGCACATACAACCAGTATATGGTATGCGGCGCAGACCCGGCTGAAATGTTCTGATCTTATTACCCAAATGACCCCCTTATGGTCTGCGCGTCGCCTGGGCAAACTCTGCAGCAGCAGAGGATTTAGGGCATGGGATATAATTTGTATATCCTTAGTAGGGGACCTCTGGAAGAAAGGTGAGGTCATACCCTTTGTGCAGTTACAGACCCAATACAACATGGCACCAAATGAGAGATTCCGGTACATGCAGATCAAGCATGCCCTGGAGTCGGTACTCCCCCAGGGCACTGAGATACCTGAAGCCACCCCCCTGGAGGACAGACTGCTCAAAGAGCACATGCTCAAGAAGGCGACGTCGTTTACCTACCGTAATTTGGTTAACAATACTCCAGACCCCACATTAAAATTGAAACTCAAATGGGTGGCTGACGTAGGAGACTTTGATGAGGCGGACTGGCAGACTGCACTGTCCTCCCCACGAGAAGCCGCCATACCCTCTCGACTAAGATTAGTACAACTGAAGTTGCTGCATCGCGTATACTACACGAGGGACACACTGTACATAATAGGGCGGGCGGTACACCACTTTTGTCTACGGGGATGCGGTGAGGTGGGAACGTTTTATCACACCATATGGCAATGCCCCAAGATTGCAGGGTACTGGATTAGAATCATGAGAACTATCTCACAGGTAGTTGAGGAGACACTCCCCCCAGAGCCCAGGTGTTGTCTTCTGAACCTATGGGAACGAAATGACCTCTCACACCCCGCCCAGGACTGGGCGACGCTGGGTATGATGTACGCCAAACATAATATAGCAAGATGCTGGGGGGCGGAGGGGGTGACGATGTTGAAGGATTGGTGTTCAGACCTAGACGCAGCAATGATGGCGGAGAGGATGTTTGTTTTTGCACAGGGGGTGCCCCCGGAAATGGTAGAAGGTATGGGGGGGCCTGGAACAAATTTAGGGGTAATTTGTGTGAGCTGCCTACAATAGAAGCGGGTAGTGATTTAGAGGATTAAGGGATGGGAGGCAGGGCTCTGAATAATGTATTGTCTGTAATATACATCCGAATGCTGGCTTTGCACTGAGATCTAATGTCAATTTGGTATAGAAATCAATTTCCACATCCATGATCTGTATCGCTTGATTGGCGACTGTCCTGTATTGTTATCAATAAAAACTTTAATAAAAAATAAAAAAATAAAAATATATCATTAAAAAAATAAAATATTTTTAAAACAAAGTAAATAAAAAAATATATAAACATGTTTAAAATTAAAATAAAATTATATTTGATATTGACAGTTTTGAAAAATAAAAACATATTATGATGTTGAATACATATCACAAATACCTACAAATGTTATATTAAATAACATGAATTGAAATAAATCATAAGCATAAACTTTTTTATTTAGAAATTATTTATTAACAAAAACATGAATTATTACATAAATTTAGTTTATTTACTTCCTACCCAATAGCACCAACAACTCACAAACCACATCTAAAATAAAAGAATGCATTTCCACAATTAACATAAGAAATGAGCAATAAAACAAATATTATTATTTAAAAATAAATTAAAGCTCATGATTTTTTTTGTTGATAATCAATTTTATTGGCATTTTTAAAACAACAAGGAAAGTTCATTGGCAGCAGCTCAGCAATTAATAGGTACAGTTGGAGAAAGTCAGCAGCATACACCAAAAAATAACAAGTAATCCAGTCCGACAGCACATATACTCGGATTGAGCCAAATACAAAGCAAATATCAGTGTTCACGGTGGCAGCAAATTAAACCATTTGTCGGATGCCCCACAAGACTCACTTTTGCTTGTGAAGCGATTCCGCAGAGACGACAAGAGCCACCGCCCCTGTACCCACCTGACCCGTGTGGAGAATGACACCAGCAGGGATGAGATGGAACCCGGGATGGGAGCCAAGAATAAGTGAAGAGGTCTTGGTGGTAGTGGAGAAGGTTAGGGTCTTGGAGAAACTGGAGAAACAAGAAAGACCCAATTAGGACGGACCAACCTTCCAGCCTTAGGGCAGACCACCAAACACATGTAACAATGAGCTTATTATTCACTGTACTCACCAGAACTCATGTGGGCTCTGGAACAAATGAAAGGACGTGATAATCCACGGCAAGCGCCCATGCGCTAAAGAACCAACCAAGGGAAAGCGCTCCTGCTCGGTGTTAAAGAACCAAGGGATAACCACCAAGAATTAAGCGCTCCTGCGCGGTGATGAACATCCGAACACACAGCGCTCCTGCGCGGGGACCAAGGCAAACAAAATATCAAATAGCGCTCCTGCGCGTTTCCTACTTGTAACCCCAAAACAAAATGTAGCGCTCCTGCGCGCTATGAAGAACAAAACCCAAAAACAAATGTAGCGCTCCTGCGCAGTATGGCCAGGTAAGTAGTCACCGGGCAAGCTCTCCTCGGCTGCCAGGTAAAGTCTTGTACAACGCTCCTGCGCGGTAACCAGAAGCAACCAAAAGGAAGAAACACAGCGCTCCTGCGTGGTTTGAGGAAAAAGGAAAAGTTCCGACAAGCGCTTACTGCCACGGAAGGATGTCAAGAAAGAGCGCTCCTGCGTGGTTTGCAATACCAGTTCAAAGCGCCACGGCAAGCGCTTCTGCTAGGCGGGGGCGGAGGTAGGCAAGGAGCCCTCAGCTTCTCGGGACTACAAACGGGGTCCGGAAAGGAAACCGAAGCACCGAGCCGGCGGGAAACGCAGTGTTTAAGCGTTTCCCCCGGAAGTGCTTCATGCCGCAAAAGAGTAGACCAGGCCTCCACTTCCGCACGGAAGTGAGGATACCGATATCGACATGTGTTTGGCGGCTGCTCTAGACGGCAATCGCCGCAACGTGACACCATTTCCCCCAGATTTTGGAGAATTGTTCTGGCGAGCCTCGGGATTCGCAAAGGGCCTCCTCCTGGGCCCCGCACCAGTCCACCCCCCTACTCCAGCCCTTCACCGTGGAGCTGTGTCTCTGAGCCAGTTACGTGCAATGTGCGACGGCCGATTGACAGACGCCGCGCTATGGAGAGGAGACCCGCTTCGTGACTGAGGTACCTTGTTACCCACGCCGAGACATTGCGCACGGAGAATGATCCTTGTATAAAAATGGTATGATCCATCCCGCTTTCCAACTACGGGTTCTGGTCATAAGGGATTATGTCGAAGACACCTAATGTGTGCAGACTGAATTCAACCCGTCTGTGTTTAAATTACGGGAGTTAGTGATCCGTTCTCCCTTTCCATCATACAGGAATCGGGTTCTAAAGATTCACCAGCAAGCCGAGCCTGGCACCACGTGAAAAGATTTTCTGAATAAGGTAATCGCCCGATTCTATTATATTTAGTGCCCAAAGAATACAATTAGTGCTGAACGCCATCCTGCACTTTCGATCAACAAATTCCAACTTAGCTTTTCTTTTACCAACAGCACACGTTTGTTGCCACAGTCCACAAATGTTCAAGGGGCAGCCTTCCATCACGCCCGAGATCGCGACATATCGCCCTTGTGGATCGGTGTAAGCTTTAGTAAGGGTGAAGGGGTGACCCTTCCGAAGCAGAATCACCACGCCCCGGGACACGCGCTGGAAGCCCGAGTGCCAGACTGTCGCGAATCAGTAACGAGCTAGGAAGTGACATTGGGTGCCTAAGAGGTGGGTCTCCTGGAGAAGGAGCACGTCTGCTGATAGACGATGCACCACTCGGAGGACTGCCGTGCGCTTGATGCGGTCAAGGAGACCATTGACGTTCCAGAAGAGAACGTGGAGGGGCCTATTCAGAGAGTATGTCATTGGGGGCGGTGAGAAAGTGGGGTAGCGCGGAGGCAGCGACGGAGCGCGCCGCAGAGAATAGGACTCATCACATCGCTCCGGGGGTAGAGGGCAGGGCGTGCAGCGCTGGGCTACAGGGTCTAAGAGTCTGGGGGATCGATGAGTCAGGAGGAAGGGGGGGCGACAGTCCAGTGACTGCTTCCGTGACGGGCCAAGGGGGACCCAGGGCCACCAGAACTTCGGTATGTCGTAGGTGCGTGTCGGACAGAGGGCATTCATCTTAGAACAATAGTAGGAAAAACTGCTGCCGGTCGCTCGCAAACGGCCTCCATGGCAGCCGAGGATCGGCTGCACAATACCAACCAGTTAAACAGCCCGTAAGCGGCTAGAACCATTAACCACAGGGGAGACAACGGCCCCCCCTTCCCGACCCCCCCCCAACACCCCCCACCCTACACTTCAGAACAGGAAGCATCTGTCGCCCGTAAGTACAACCCCTCAATAATCCAGACCTCTCAGTGGAGGACAGAAACTAAGCTGAAACTCTTAAATCACTTAAGCCATCCTGGCAAACCTGTCATCATAAGTATGTTCCTGAGAGATTGCGGGACGGTTTTGAGTGCTGGTGCCTTAGTGATGCGAGAACTACATCCCCACTTACACTGTTAGGCGCCCCTACTGTGCACAACACCCTCCCTCTGCTCCTAGGGAAACAGGCTTTTCTTATCAATGCTCGCTCCCTAGTTAAGAATAATATTGCTTTCAGAGATTTCATTTCGGAGAGGAAGCCTTCGTGGGCCTTTGTCACCGAAACCTGGGGCTCAGAATCACCTGGACCAGATCTGGTTAATGCCATCCCCGATGGTTATACCTTTGTGAGACTGGACAGAGAGGGATGTAAGGAGGGGGGGAATTGGCATTCTACACAAAAAATCATCAAATTGCCGTATTGAGTGTCTCCCATTCCCTCAGAACTCCTTCCAGGCTTTACACTTTTCCCTTAGCCCCTCTCCTACGGTGTCCTTTGCGGGCATTCTCATCTATAGACCCCCTGGTCCCAGGTCTGCTTTCACCGCTGAACTCCTTGAAATACTGGAACCATTCATTAATAAGCCCAACTTCACCATACTTGGTGATTTTAATTTCCATTTGGAAAATTCCAACTCGGCCGATACCATATCCTTGGTAGACTCGCTGGCCTCTTGTGGTCTTTCACAAAGAGTGGGAAGTTCTACCCATTCTGCCGGCCACACATTGGACGGGGTGTTCACCAACGATTCTAGGCTGGAAGTAGGCCTTTCCCTTCCTCTCTCCTGGTCAGACCATAAGGCAGTCCCTATCGAGTTCACATCGTGTCTACCCTATGTGCCCTTAAAGGACAATAACAACTGGGCATTGAAAAGGAACTATGGGGGCCTGAATAACGAGTCCCTTTGCCCTATTATCGCCAACCTTAAGTTCTCTCCCAAAATTGATACTGATGCTGCTGCTTTTGAGCTTGTTAGCACCATCTCGAAGGCTGTTAACATCCTAGCCCCGGTTAAGCAACACTATTGCGCCAGGAAACGCCCGTCGGCCCCTTGGTTTTCAGACTCTCTTAGACTGCTTAGGCAGGAGTGTAGGAGGCAAGAAAGGTTCTGGAGAGCCCATCCTGACCCCGACGAGAGGATTAAACACAAAAACATTATTAAAGGATACAAGGCCGCAGTCCTGGCAGAAAAACAGTCATATTTCACTAATCTGACAACCTCCCTCAGTTCTCCCAGTGAACTATTTAAAATGATAGATTCCTTATCTCTCGTTCAACACCCCGATCCAATTGTTGCATCTCAAGAACTCTACGATCATATCTCCACGTTTTTTCATACTAAGATCGTGGATATCTACACAGCCCTAGAAGCCCTCAATCTTATTCAGGAGCCTGCCCCGTCGTCTGTTCTATCCCCCTGGCAGGAGCCGACCATGGCTCCTCGCGGAAACCTGTCCAACTTTCCTCTTCTTACCCCCGAAGTTCTTAATGAGCTCCTCGACAAACTTAAATCTGGATCCCCCTGGACCCCTGCCCTCTAAAAATTCTGAAGAATTGCAGAGAGGTCTTACCTCCCCCTTTTTTGGAAGTAATGAATCTGCCAATCTCCAATGGTGTCTTCCCTGCGCCTTGGAAGATGGCCATTGTTAAGCCCCTTCTGAAAAAGGCCACCATGGACCCCGGGATTCTAAAAAACTTCCGTCCTATATCCCTACTCCCTGCTTCCGCCAAGATGCTCGAGGCCCACCTCAATTACCATCTCAGTGCCTTCCTGGATAAAGCTAGCCTGCTAGATCCCTCTCAGCATGACTTTCCGAAGGCGCATAGCACAGAGTCAGCCCTCACAGTGGTGGTCAATAACATTGGTGCTAAGGTCGACAGTGGTCAGACCACCCTTCTGATCCTGTTCGACCTTACAGCTGCCTTTGACACCCTGTCTCCCAAAATTCTGGCCACCCGTCTTGGTGAAATGGGAGTAGATGGGTCGGCTCTGAGCCTCCTGACATCCTTCCTAAACCAGCGTGAACAAAGGGTCAAACTGGGCGACTTCCTCTCCTCCGCCAAGCCTCTGCAGTGTGGGGTCCCTCAGGGCTCATCCCTGAGCCCTATACTTTTTAACATATATGTGGCCCCACTTGCCAGGCTTGTAAGATCCTTCGGACTGGTGTTGCCGTACGCTGACGACACCCAAATTATGGTCTCCCTCTCTCAATCTGTGGAGAACACGGCCTCAATCTTCAGGAACTGCATGGAAGCAGTGGCAGACTGGATGACCTCAAATTTCCTCAAATTAAATGGGGAAGAGACCAAGGTCCTCATCTTTGGAGGTAATCAAGATGTCTGGTCGGCTGACTGGTGGCCGCCGGCCCTTGGAATGTGTCCCAAGCCCTCTCTTGTCGCCCGTAATCTGGGTGTAATTCTTGACACCACACTTGCCTTTGACAAGCAAGTCAACAGGACTGTCTCCACCTGTTGTGGTGTCTTAAGGATCCTGAGAAAACTCACACACTATCTCTCCCCAGAAGCCCGGAAACAAGTCTCGGTGGCTCTCATCTCTCCTCGCCTGGACTATTGTAACGCCCTCTATTTAGGTATGAGCAAAAGGCTGGTCCATCGTTTATAAGTTGTCCAGAATGCAGCAGCAAGGTTTGTTGTTGATGCCCCCAGACGTTCTTCAGGATCCTTGATCAGAAAAAACCTTCACTGGCTTCCTGTGCAGGCCAGCATAAATTTCAAGGTATTAGTCCTTACCTACAGTGCTCTTCACGGATCTGGTGCAGAAGACATTAGGGCTCTTGTGTCCTTTTACACCCCGGGCAGGGCTTTGCGCTCTGCCAACAAAAACCTTTTGTCTGTCACTCGAACCGCCAAGGCCAGATGGGGAGGGAAGTCCTTTTTCTCCCTTGCCCCGAAACTTTGGAACACGCTTCCAGCTGAACTTAGAGGCCTGGCGTCCCTCGCCCTTTTTCGCGAAAGTCTAAAAACTTGGCTTTTTGCAGACCCCTACCTGTAACTCGTCATCTGTTTTCTCCCTTCACTCAGCTGTTTCCATCTGATGCGCCTTGATGCCTCCGGGCAAAGTTGCGCAATACAAATCCCTAATTCATTCATTCATTCATTGAAACGATTAGTTGGGAACAGTGGCACTAGTTCAGTGACAATCAAGGGAGGACCCCCCTCCGTATTGTCGGATAATTACCAACAGCCATTAACATTAAAGGTCAGTTAAGCAACCTAATACATTGACAGTGATCTGCACGGTCACCAAGAGCCGCCGGGTAGAGAAAGATATAGGCATAGGCATAGGAAGAGAAGGGGGAAGGAAGGAAAGCGAAGGGAGTTGAGGGGAAAGGCATGTGGGAAGAAGAGCATAAGTTAGACACAGTACAGATCGTGGGTGTGACCCCCATCAGGCCGCTCGCCCTCCGAGCATCAGCTAAGACCTGGGAGAGCATTCCCGGCACCTCGGCTGCACAAGGCGACCGTGGGCAGTGAAACTTCATCAAGCCAGGTTCAGGTCTCTGCCTCCTGCGATGAATCCTGGATCACTGGGCTGCCGGACAGGTCAGAGTCCGATCTAGATTTGCGCAGGCCCAGTCCCGGGAGCAAGGGCCCGCCCGCAGCGGTCACAGTGGAGGGCCCCGCCGCCGGGGGAGTGTCACAGTCCAGGGGAGAAGGAGGTGGTCGCTGCACAGACCCCCAAGGCAAGCCAGAGGCATCCTGGCGACGGCGTCCCGTCTGCGGGACCTGGTTCGGCGTCGCCGCGGCTTGGGCTCCTCACGGGCAGGACGGGCGTCTGGTCCTCGGGAAGGGGAGGGCATCCGCCCCGACAGAAGGGGGCGCTCCTACGTGAGCCAAGTCCAGGCGGCCTGTGGGGTATCGAAAAAGAAGGATTTATCCTGGAAAAGGACCTTGAGCCGTGCGGGGAATAGGAGACCGTATCTCAGACCCATCACCCTGAGCTTTTGTTTGACCTCATCATAGGATTTCCTCTGGGACTGGACTTCCCTCGAGTAGTCCGGGAAGACCATGATCGTGGAGTTCTGGAATCTCAGGGGGCCCAAGTCTCTGGCCGCACCCAAAATGGCGTCCCGGTCTTGGAAATTAAAGATGCGGAGGATGAAGGGTCGGGCAGGGCCTCCCGGGGGGGTTTGGGCGCCAAGGAGCGATGGACCCGCTCTATGGCGAACCAGGGGGATAGTTTCTCAGTCGGCATTCAGGAGCGGAACCAGGCTTCAAAGAAGTCGGCTACCGGGCCCTTCTCCACCCCCTCGGGAAAGCCTACGAGGCGGAGGTTGTTCCTTCGGGACCAGTTTTCCGTGTCCTCCGCCCTATGGTGGAGATCGGACGTTAGAGTTTGAAGACGGGCCACTTGGGTCTTAAGGGTGGCCAGGTCATCCTCCGTTGTGGATATACGGGACTCGGCTTCAGTGATGCGCGCCGTGGCATTTCTGAGGTCCTGCCGGATTAGGGCGACGTCACCCCGTACTTCCCCGATCTTGGTCTCCACCGATGCCTGGGAGGCGCTAATAGCATGGAGGATGGTCGATTAATCCCCTCCCTCAGCCCCAGAGTGAGGAAGGGGACCGGTACCAGGGCCATGGTCCGTCCTGGCGAATTGGTCCATACGCAGTTGGGAGGAGGGGATCGAGGGCTGTGTGGTTTTCCCCCTAACCATGGCTCCTCCAGGTGATTCGACCAGGGGGGAGGTGCGGCGGTCGTCAGCGGCTGGAAGTGCTCAGTCCAATGGGCGCCGTCGCACAGTTCCACGGTGGGCCCCGGAGTCCAGTTTTTCGGGGCGGCACAGACGGAGGCTCACGGCCGGGCTACGAGACCTCCCCCAGCTTGGGAGGAAGAAACACAGAGGACCAAGGGCCAAAAGGGAGAGATATGGGGGGATCTGCTGTTTTCCAGGTGGAGAGAGTCAATCCGGGGGGGGGACACCTCAGCGACGTCCCGGTCTCGATACCCCGGGATGTTGGGCCCAGTCCAGGCACGGGTGGGCAGAGCGGAGTCCGGACGGCTCCCCCACCAGTCCGCAGGCCGCTCTCGTCTCAGGGGAAGGGCAGCTACGTTACCGGGGCGGGTGCAGTGGGTGGCGGTCCAGGGGGGCCTCAAGTCTGGGACAGTTGGTGGTTGAGGGCCACGAGGGCGTGTGGTCTTCCAGCGCGAGATAACAGGGAACCACAGGGGTGCCCAGGTCACGCCTCCGAGAGACGCGAGATAGAGGGTCCCAAGCCAGTCCTCCCGGGAAGGGACAGCGCAGCGGGCAGTCTTATCGACCAATGCGGTGTGGGGGATGCAGGGACAGTCGGTCTCCCCGCCCCGGGAAGCAGTCCACGGGCGAGACCTCAGGGGTACCAACCCCTTCCCTGCCCCCCTCCTCACCTCACTCTCAGGGTGCGCTCCAGCGCAGAAGTTGGTCGGGCAGGGCCTTCAGAAGTGCCCGGAAGAGCTGGGGGCCAGGCAGGGCGTTTCCTCAGGGGGGCTGGGGGTGGTATCCCCAGACCACGATGAAGGGCCACAGTACTGCTGGGGGGTAGGGATCGCCACCCCCAAGTGCCCCCCCTTCGGGCCAGACCCGGCCACCCGTCCGCAGAAAGCCGCGCCGGTCAACAGGTCACCGCAGCGTCGGTCAGCAGGGTACCAGCTGCCAGGCGAGGCTCCGGGTCCGCAGGCTCCAGCCTCTACAAGTGGTTGTCAGGGCGGCAAGGGGGCCCAGGTGCAGGGAGCGGCCCCCCTCTGACATCAGCCCCATGGCGGTCCCGGTTGTCGGCGAGCCGCTGGCGGGTGCCCAAACGCCGTCGCTAAAGTGGCGCCGGATTCCAGGCGGGCCAGCCCCGAGGCCTCCTCACTCTCCACCAGGCCCCGGAGGCACAGGGACACTCAAGCTGGCCGGGCGGCCCAGGCACACTCAGGACACTCCGCGAGCCGCCAGACAGGGCCGGCCGCCACCGCCGTCCACTTGACCCGCCGGAGGTGGGGGATGGGCAAGGGTCCGAAAGCAGGCACCGGTCGCAACACGGGGTCGCCGCGACCCTCACCTGGGGGCCGCCCTGCGCCACGCGGGGTGGGTCCGTAAATTCACTCATCAGACGCCGCTTTGGCAT
Organism: Lissotriton vulgaris; assembly: GCF_964263255.1. NCBI lineage: Eukaryota > Metazoa > Chordata > Amphibia > Caudata > Salamandridae > Lissotriton > Lissotriton vulgaris. Next base: position 538,533,862 of record NC_141694.1, on the reverse strand, counting down.
GGCACCTCGCTTCGGGAGGTTTCGTCCCTGAACGGATTCCGCCGATTGGATCTAATTGGCTTCTCCATCCTTGTAGACGTCTGGGTGGGGGACCATATCCGTGCCTTTGCAGACCTACAGCAGCGCCATGTCCTTCCCCATGCCCAACACTTTCGATATCTGCAGCTGCGCCATGCCATCCATGCACATCTCCACTCACCAGTTTCCCTCCCAGAGTTCAGTCCGCTAGAGGCCCAGGTGATGATGGGGAAGCTGGGTAAGGGAGGAGTGTCCCGCATCTATCGCTCCCTAGTTAATAACGGCCCTGCGTCCTTAGATAAGCTGCGCGCTCTATGGGAGGGTTGGGTGGGCCCCCTAGAAGAGGCAGATTGGAGAGACTACCTTATGGCCCCTAGGACCCTAACCCCATCCTCCAGACTACGCCTGGTATAGCTATATTACCTACACGCAGTGTACCTCACCCCAGAGCGACTCCTCCGTGCCCGCTTGCGACCCTCCCCAGACTGCCCGAAATGTGGCTCATCCCCCGCTGATTTTTTACCACATGGTGTGGCTCTGCCCGGTGCTGGAGAGGTTCTGGAAGGGGGTGGAGCCGGAGCTCACACAAGCCCTGGGATGGGAGGTCCCTCACAACCCGCTGCGGATGCTGCTGGGGATCTTTGATGGCCTGGATGGCTCCAAGATAGACAAGCGCCTACTGGGGATTGCGGTGGCTGTGGCCAAAATGGACATAGCGATGTACTGGTCGCGTGCCGCTGCACCTACTGTGAAGGGGTGGAGGAGGGGGGATGGACTGGTGCGGCACCCAGGAGGAGGCCCTGTTCGAATCCCGAGGCTCCCCAGAATTGTTCCACAAAATATGGGGGAAATGGTTCAACATAATCCAGCCATAATTCTTGTTGTACTGAATGTCTTAAGCTCCGCGGTTACTGTAATGCAGGATGAGATGCTGGACTGGAATGGACTGACCCTGCCTATGTCTTACTGATTCAGATCCACTGTTTATGTCGATTTATGAGCTGCAACCAATGAATTCTTTTTTGCTGTTTTATATACCCAATAAAGTTGATTATCAAAAAATAATTTTATTTTCAATTAAATAACTAAAAGTATTTACCAACGAATTATAAAGTAAGTCAAATTAATTTACTCCCCACCCTTTACCTCTATAAACCCAAAACCCACATACAAAAAAGGTCATTAAGCAATTACCATAGTTAATTATCAAGTAATTAATTAATGCTCATTATCAATTAATTAATAATTAAAATGAAATTACAGTTCTAGACACAAAACACACATAAGTGTGTCCTTCGGAGGAGAGACATTTATCTATCCTTCAGAAATGTCGCTATATGAAGAAACCATCCCATCCAACAGTGAAACAAGTTTCTTCCCTTCTGGGGATTTCAATGGAAATTCAATGATTCAAGGGAGATTTGCCTGATAGAGAACTAGATTTAAGGTAAGAAACCATTCCTTCCACATCAAATTAAAGTGATGTCGTTACGCAGAGATACCTGTAATTGATAGTGCTTGTTCAGTTAGATGCAAAACGTTCATGAAATATTAGTAAGAAATCTCTTTTTACTTTTAAATATCCACTTTGCCCTGCAGACATCAGTGCCCACCAGCAGAACTCATACTTCAGAGTGGTGAAGCCCAATGTGTCTGGTTTCCCTCTTATCACGTTCCACTATGCCCATTCCTACCATTACCCTTCCTATTCATGTGTATGCAGTCATGGGTAGAGGCGGTAAGAGGCAAAAAAGTACATCTCTCCCATTGGGTACAAAGTACAAGGTTAGTATTTTCTGACACAAATCAATTAATAGGTCTAACTACGAACCAGACTTGTTTTAGTTGTCTGCAGGCCAAAGCATTTTGGGGACCATACCAAAAACATAGACTGGGCTTAGATCTTGCCATTGATTGACTTTAATGCCACTCATTTGCTTGCTTCTTATTCTATGGCTTGTCTTTCCCTTCTTGTGTTTATCCCTTCCTGAAGAATATCATTCTCACCATCCTTTTGAATGGCTGATTTGTATCCTTCCACTGCTCACATTTAGGGAACTCCTTTTTCTTTTTCATTCAGCACTCCATGAGAGTGCATGTGTTTTCATTTGTTAATCCTGCCCCTCCCAAATACACTCCCCTGTTGCTTCCTTGCCCTCCCCTCTTGTGTGTAAAAGCACAGAAGTAGGGATATTTTTGCCAGAGTATGCCTGAAGCGTAGACTATAAGGGTTTTCTGTTGTAGCTCCTGCATTCCAAGTATTGCAGAAATACTCAGGGCTTGTCACACAAAGGCTTTTATGGCAATAAGAGAGGGACAGGTTCTACACTCAATCAGCTGGTGTTTGAGGCAGAAGATATAATTTGCATATATTTAAAATGAGATGTTTAGTCTAAAGGTCTATAAACCTTCTACCTGGGATAATGCAGAGTACCAAATGGCCGGCGTGTTTCAAGTAAATTAAGCCTCGGAAAGAGTTTTCCTTTAATTTTCTAGGTTTTCTGGGTGAAAAGTGCTTGAAAAATAAGCTATGCCGTTTTTAAAGATTGAAAATATTGAATTCAATGTACAGCTTTGAGATACCTAAAGATATGTGTTTGCATTTCCTCCAGTATTTTGAAATGCTTTTTTCTTTTACATGTTTTTAAACAATGCTAGTTCTTCTTTCCAGCCTTGGAAATGTAATTTTTTTTTAATTGTCTTGTCTCTCATTTTTGGTGACTCTTTATTGTCTTAGTTATTTCCTGAACAAGGGTTTTAATTATCTACAGTTTCTTCAACTGTTAGAATATTTTTATCTTTTAATTGGGTTACTTGACTCTCTTCAAATTACACATTTAATAAACAATATGTAATTCTTTTACATCTCCCTCTGCAACTTCCTGATTTCAGACATGAAGTGTGATTTTTTGTAGAGATTTCCTTTTGTGATATCTCCCCCTATTGTCTTCTTGATCCACTGCTCTCTTGTAGTTTTGTAGGTTAATTTTGTTTAATTACTTTCTCCATCCTGTCAATATAGATGGAAATTGATTTTGATCAGTAATGATCATATTGTATTCCAGCAATTGTTTAGCACTTCATACCCCTGACGAGACCACAAAGTGCTCAGATTCTCATTGGTTCTTGGGTGCCCGTGTGTTGTTGGACATTAGATGTAGAATGATCTATATGGCAGATGTTGGTTGAGGTGCGGAAATTTCAAAAACATGCTCTAACCATTGTGTGACGTATGTCACAATGCATAATATTGAAGTGATGTAGAGTGCATGAGAGGATGCTCAGCCATTCATACCTACTTATCAGTTTTTAATGGATCAAAGTCAGTGACTTGAGTTGGAATTGTTGCGGGATTTGATTGGGCTTCGAGGAAGGAGGAGTTGCTGGAAGCTAATAATCACTGAGTACACCTCTTTTCTGGGCCGTTGATGTGCCCTTGTCAGTTAATCCATGCCGGATCATTGGCTGGCAATCCACTTTTTATTTCCATGAATTCCACCCAATGACAATATGTACTCTTTCTTTCTCAGTTTTTGTGTGTTCGTGCAACTTCTGGGCTGAAATGTATTTTTCTGTTTGGTACGTTTGATGTAGTGTTAGGGAAAGGAATGGTATTGTCTCCATGGCCAGGTAGGTTTATAAGTCAGCGTTTGCTTTCCAGGTGAATGTTGTAGTCCACTACAGGGAGAACAGCTTTGGAGGTCCGGGAAAGTTGTAACTGAAACTGACTGTAGTGGGCAACAAGCCATGCAGCATAGGCAATCAGCATCTTGTCAAGGTTGACAGGGAGCAGAGCAGCCATCCCCAAAAATATTTCTTAGCATGGCCTGGAACAAAGGATTCCGATGCTTTTGAAGAGAGCAAGACAGTGACTGAAAGCTGTTGAACCGCTTACCTGGCTTTAGAGGGAGCATTTGAGACACTGTGGTGAGTTAGAGCAGTCGATATGTGGCGACGGTTTGAAAGACCATTCCATTATATCTACTGTGTCCATACGCTGCAATTGATTTCATCATTCTAGCAGCTCAGTGTGTGTTCTTGTGTAGGTCCTAGGGCAGTTAGAAGTTACGGAGTACCAGATATGACATGTTGTATCATTTAAAACTAGTAAGCTGTAAAATCTAAGTTGAATTACCAGGTACTTTGATTCCACTGTTGACCTTCTCAGGGTAGAAGAGGCAAGCAGTCCTGGGCTTTCTTATGGAGATATGGGGAGGTTAAATACTCAGAGCACATAAATAAAAGTTAATAATATATTGTCCATTTTAAAAACAAATCAGAAAAACATACTACACATGTATTTATCATAGGACAAGACCTCCGACCCTCCGTCTAGGTCCAATCTCTCCCCACAACTCCACTGTGCCGTCTCTTGCCTCCAGACCTCCTCCTTGGGAGGTTCGAGGCTGCTGCCCCCTCCTGCGCCTGCTGCCCGCTCCAACTGGGACCAGACTGCCTGTAACCACCGTAACCTTTCTCAGCCATTTTATTTCTTAATTTTTACCTGTTGTGCCACTGTTATTGTGCCCATCTGTGTCTTGCTCTAATTCCACCTTTGTTTTTTTTTTCTCATGCCTGCCTGTTCCTTTCGCCTTTCCCCACTGCTGCCCCTGTGGCCCCTCCCCCCCAGAATTCCCCCCGCTCCCGCCTTTCTGCCTCTCCTCCCTCACCTACTTAATGGCAGCCTCCAAAGGTTAGCACATCCGCCACCTGACCGCGGCCAGCGCCAGGAACAATGGACCTCCCATTACCCATCGCAACGACACCACCACCCTCCTCGCACTCAACCCTGGAAGACTTAGAGAATGCCAACAGGCCAACAGGCCTCGCCGACCACGACTCACGGCCAGTTCTCCTGCCTCCACTGCTGCCAGAACCTCGCAGCCACCCCAACACTGCTGACGCCATCACAGGCGACACCCTAAAATGCATCCTCCGCGTCTGCTCCGTACACAAACACGCCATGGAAATCACAAAGACCTGGACCAACGCATCTGCCGCCCCCGACATCAGCACCGCCATCCCAGATGGATACAAGATCCAGAGGAAAGACCGCCCCAACAACCCAAGAGGGGGCCTCGCCATCGCCCTCAGGAGCACCCTCTGCCTCACCATCTCCAGCGAAACCTTCCTCTCCGCCGAGCACCTGCACTCCAGATCCAGACCACCCCCAAAGCCACACTCCGAGGAACCCTCGTCTACAAATCCTCCAGCCCCCAAACACCCTTTGCCACCACCATTGCCGACTTCATCGCACCCCACACTGTCGCCTCAACAAAGTACATACTCATTGGAGACCTGAACTTCCATCTCAACAACCCCAGCGACCCCAACTCTACTATCCTTCGTGACAACCTCGCCAGCATCCGACTTAAACAACTTGTCAACACACCGACCGACAGAGCAGGACACACCCTCGAACCCATTTTCACAGAAGAAAACAGCGTCCAAATCAGCCACACAACATAGCCACCATGGACTGACCACCACTGCGTACACTTCGCCATCAACAAACCCAAGGCATCCAAACCAGCCCCACCACGAAGGAACTGGAGCAAGGTTACTGATGAGCTACTTAACTCCATCCTCACTTGAGACAACCACACCTGGGTACCCGACGCAAACAACGCAGCCAGAGAACTCCGCACCTGGATCTCCAACTGAGCAGACAAGCTCCCCCTCTACGTAACTCTGACAGACAACGGCCCCAGGAAAGCCGCCTGGTTCACCACCACTCTCCAAGAAGCCAGACGCACCTGCAGACACCTACAGAAGAACTGGAGAAACACCAAAATAACTGAAAACCACACCACCTACAAGGACGCCATGACAGACTACCACAACCAAAATCCTGGCCAACTCCACCAACTCCAAGGAACTTTTCAGTGTCATTCAAGAATTCACCAACCCACGCAGGGAAGCCACAGACATCACCCCATCCCAAGACCTCTGCGACAAGCTTGGAACCTATTTCCACCTCAAGATCAAAAACCTTTACGACAACTTCATCGACCAGCCACCAGGTGCCACAGATGGCCTCCGCCCCCGAGAAACACCAGCCAGCCCACCATCTCCAATTGGACACCAATCACGGCCGAAGACACCACCTCGACCATAAAAAGCATCCACTCAGGGGCCCCCACCAACCCCTGCCCCCTCACATCTACCACAGAGCCACAGCTGCCATTGCACCCGAACTACAACCCACCATCAACACCACCTTCAAAACAGGCCCCTTCCCAGATGACTGGAAGCACGCAGAAGTCAGACCCCTGCTCAAGAAGCCTACAGCTGACCTCACTGACCACAAGAACTATCAGCCCATCTCGCTCCTCCCCTTTGCAGCCAAATTGCAGAGAAAACAGTCAACAGGAAACCGACACGATTCATTGAAGAGAAGGCCGTCCTCGACCCATCCCAATCTGGATTCCGAAGCAACCACAGCACAGAAATTGTCCTACTTGCCGCCACAGACAACATCCACACCCTCCTGGACCAACACCACTCCGCAGTCCTCATCCTACTCGACCTATCAGCGGCCTCGACACCGTCTCCCACCGCACACTAGTCGCCAGTCTACACAAGTAACATCCCTAGACTGGATCCGATCATTTCTCACTCGAGGAAGTGAAAGGATCAGACTCCCACCCTTCCTCTCCGACCCCACATAAATCACCTGCGGAGTCCCACAGGGTTCATCACTGAGCCCCACCCTCTTCAACATCTACATGGCCCTCCTCGCAGCCATCGTCAGTCATCACGGCCTCAACATCGTATCCTATGCCGACGACACCCAGCTCATCCTCTCCCTCACCAAAGACCCACCACTGCCAAACTCAACTTCCAGAAAGGAATGCAAGACGTCGCAGTCTGGATGACCAGCAGCTGCTTGAAGCTCAACGCCGAGAAGACAGAAGCCCCCGTCCTTGGTACCTCCCCTTCTGCATGGGACTGCACCTGATGGCCGACCGCCCTCGGAAGTCCACCTACCCCCTCAGACCATGCCAAGAACCTCAGCATCGTACTCGACTTATCACTCACCATGAACCGACAGGTCAACGCTGTCACCTGCAGCTGCTTCAACACCCTCCACAGGACCTTCAAGTGGATCCCCCCTGAGTCAAGGAAGACAGTCACCCACACACTCATCCTCAGCAGACTGGACTATGGAAACGCACTCTATGCCTGCATTAACAAGTCCCTACTCTGCAAACTCAAAACAATACAGAACACCACCCCCAGACTTGGCCTCAGCATCCCCCGACACGAACATATCAGCCAACACCCACGAAGTCTCCACTGGCTCCCCGTGGAGAAAAGAATCACTTTAAAAATCCTCACTCATGCCTACAAATGCCTACACAACAAGTGACCCAAATACCTCAACGACAGAATCAACTTCCAGGTACCCAAAAGAAACCTCCGATCTTCCAACCTCGCACTGGCTGAAACCCAGCACATCTACAGAGCCAGGGCAGGCGGACGATCCTTCTCTCACTTTGTAGCCAAGACCTGGAACGACCTACCGGCAGACATCAGACGCGCCCCCTCCCTGAACACCTTCAGGAAGACCCTCAAGACCGGGCTCTTCGGCTAAACAGATCTGCGAAACCCCCCCCCCCTCTCTTGACTTGAGACCCTCACCGGGTGAGTAGCGCACTTACAATTTCCTGATTGATTGATTGATTGATTGAGGACAAGAAAACATGAAGCCTCTCTCATCCTACTAGCCAGACATCCTGTTCCAAACAGTATTATCGGTACAAAAGGGGGTGGTGATGGACAGAGCATCTGAATCAATCAAACACTCACACCCAGTCAAAAGATCTGGGTTTAATCCATCACCGTTCTTTAGCCCACTCTGCTACCCCAGTTCAGACATGGCTATATGCAAATCAGTCTAACCCTGTGCCTCATGGGAACAGTCCAGCCCGAACTGCCAAGCCATGCCTTCCCTGGACCGGAAACAAGCTTCCGATGACCCGTTTCTGGCATTCCAGCCGTCTTCAGCCCGGCTTGCTTGAATCCAGTGGCAAAGTGAGCAAGGGACTCACGTCTGAGCATACCCTGCCACACTTATGGCGGCCAAAAGCGGTACAAAAGGGGATGGTGATGGACGGTCCTCGTAAGCTTGTTTCCGGTCCAGGGAAGACATGGCTTGGCAGTTCGGGCTGGACTGTTCCCATGAGACACAGGGTCAGACTGATTTGCATATAGCCATGTCTGAACTGGGGTGGCAGAGTGGGCTAAAGAGCGGTGATGGATTAAACCCAGATCTTTTGACTGGGTGTGAGTGTTTGATTTATTCAGATGCTCCGTATATCACCACCCCCTTTTGTACCCCAAACAGTATTATAGCATTATAGCACTAAACCCTATAAAAACTATTTATAGGTGTTTCTAAGGCCTGTGTTATCGAGATGAAGATGTTAGCAAAGACCTCTTGCAACTTGGTGGTTCAATGGACCTAAAACTAATGATTGTTGTGAAAGAATCACATAAGCAAACAGGATCAGCAATCACAGTATTACGAAAATAAACTTTAAAAAGTAGGAGTTCTCAATACTACACTACAAAAGGGGTTCTGGGTTTGCCCTGCTGTTATTTAAGTTTTAGATGCTGCTGGAGGAATGTTATTGGGGTTTCAGTGTACCTTCAAAGAAAAACCAACTAGAAGTTTGAACTGTCTGCAGACTCACCTCCTAAAAAATGAAAATGACCAATCTGTCCTACAAACAGCAGAGATCTTCTCTGTGGTTTCAGGAAAGCAGTTCGGTGCCTGGTGTGAGTGCGTAATCTATTGGTGTCCGCCTAGTCCATAAGCCACTGGGCTAGTCACAGGGGAACAGCCAGTCATCTAAATACCCTCTTAAAACCCACTGGTTGCAGTTAGAAATTCTGTTATGTGACTCCGTCAGCCAATAAAAAGCGATAATCCGTATCTGAAAGAAGCCCTTCTGGGGCATTAGCTAGTCCTCTGAAGGCTCTGCAGACTCCTCTACCATGCACCTCACTGTTTGGGAAGGACCAGCTGAACTTGGACTGCTCCCGGTAATGGCCACCTCTCATGAAGACCTGATTCTTCTAAAAGCCTTTGGAAATTTGGACAGCTGCTGAGCAACCTTTGCCGTGCCCTGGTCTGGCAAAAACGTTTGGGGTGTAAACCTTCCTGATAGAATCCTGGACGTATCTAGGGTAAAGCAGACTGTGACAAATTTAGTGAGCTCCTTCAGAAATGGTTTGCCAAAAATGCCCTCTTCAGCAGTTGAACCAGCTTCAGAGGTGGTAACCTCTTTGAACTTGGCTCCACATTAATAAGTAAGGAGTATCTGCACACCATGGGCAGGGCGCAGTTGGCATTGCCCATCTAGCTAGAATCTCCTCCGCCTTTACAAGTATTTTGATGAGGGGGCCCATAATGTCCAGGAGCTTGACTTGGCATGTCTTCGGGTGCTTCATGAATTTCAGTAAGAAGACGGCCATCTTACCTGTGCATGCGGATGGCAGGGCCGCCTTACCCTCCAGAGAGGGGTACGGTCAATTGCCCCCCTATAGGCAGCACCTAACCTCTTTGGCGTGAGGGAGCCTATGCCTACTTGCTGAATTAAATAGGATATAGCTCTATTTTGGCACACCAATGGTATTCACTTTTCAAAATACTGATTTTTTTTAACAGACTAAGAAGTCCCACAATCCTACCTGACTTGGAAATTGTACTATACACTATTGATGTGAATTTATTATTTACAGGTATTCCACACAATCAAGGTGAGGAGGCAGTTGAATGGCTTCTTTTACTGTCCGAAGACATGGCCGTGAACAAAGTGTTTCGTCTTCAACTTCTTCATTTTTCACTTTTCCACAGTTACTTCAAATGGCAAGATATTTTTTTCTACAAATTAGTGACACGTCAATCGGATTTGTAGATGCACCGACATACAGTAATACCTTCATGGCCTCATTTGAAGAACAACACATATACAAAGTTATAGAATAGCCTAATCATTTGCTAATGTATGTAAGAAACATCGATGATATTTTCATTATTTGGAGTAAACCAGTTGAGAAATTGGAGTCAAAAACTTTGCCTTTGAATCAGAAAAATGAACACATTTCTATCAGCCACAGCATACGCAGGTACCAAATACCCTACTAGGATGTGATGGTTAGTACACAGGCATACCTAATCACAAAACACATTTATAGAAAGAGCACAGATAACAATGACATACTTTTTTATAATATTTTCTATCCTAACAGCTTAAAAAACATTTATATTTCTCAAAATTTACTAGATTGAAAAGGATCATATCACAACCTGCTGAATTACTAAAAGCCACAGAGGAACAATTTCAGAGATGTAAAAGCAGAGGGTATCAAGATCATATTTTAGAAGACTCTCTACCAAAAGTTATTCATTTATGTACTCATGAATCGAACAAGAAGCACAAAAACAAAGAAGTCCTTTGTATCTACATATTCCACCAGTAGTTTCAAATTGAAACTTATTTTTAGAAGATGCGAGAATATACAAAGGGTGACTGGATTTTGATAACCTGTTCAAAGACCCTCCCCTTTTCAGATATAAAAGATCAAAGAATTTGAAAGAACTCATATCCTATCCTACCACTGGTTTTAGGACCACCATAAATCCTGGTACTTTTCCTTGTTCCAATTGTGTCCACTGCAACAACGCGATAAACATGGGCGACTATCACACACGCACACCATGGAAATGTAATTAAACTTAGATTTAGAAGTGTTTGCAGCATGCAGAATTGCATTTACTCGATTAAATGTCCTTGCGGACTGTTATAAAACTGAAGGAACGTATAACTGCAGATAACAGAACATATCTGTGATATCCAATAAGGTTCTCCTAAATCTACAGTCGCTACACACTTTAACGCATCCAGGCACAACATTACACAGTTGAGATTGTGCAATTGTGATTTACGGAGTTAGATCACACAGAATCCGGACATAAACATATGCAGAAGTTGACTCATCCCAAGGGAATTATATTGGATATGCAAACTTGATACTGAGCAACCTAGGGGTCTCAACAACAGGATAGCATTGTTGTGTTTCTTATGTGTAACATGATGTTTGAGTTTTAAACTGTTTTTTGTGATGTTGTTACATTTAATAGATGAGGTAACCAATATACTTAATGTGTAAAATTTGAGGGAACACTTGAAGTATGTTTCTTTTTGATGTACATCATATTTACTAATGGTTTTTGTATATCTCGGTACTGAAGTTTCGTGAATTGTGCAGTAGTCTGTTTTTTTCTCAGATTCTTTTGCTAGTCTAAGATGGCTGCCCCGAGATGACTCTCATCAAGTGACTTTTGTGTCAACAGCTAAGGTTCCTTATGAACCTTCAGTCCAAGAACACATTGACATTAGCTTTGACGTTCGTGTTCACAGCGGCGGTGCAGTGGCCATGAAGTTGATTTTATTTGTGTTTGAAACGGCAGCAAGGACACAACAAGGGATTTGCATGTCACACTGTAGGGGAATTATTTTACACTTTGGGCCCGATTCCGATCTTGTGCGGAAAGCAAACGAACGACTCGTGTCTGGAATGATTTCCGTACGACTCGTGTCAGGGGAGTCCGGCCAAACAAATACGATGCATTTGAATGCATCCGGATACGGTTTGGTTGGACTCCCATTGACTTCAATGGGAGCCTGTGTACCGAATGCGTACACAGGCTCCCATTTACAAAAGGGGTGGTTGGGGATCATGGTGCACCCTTTGGAGGGCACCCCTTGGTGCCTGCCACACTGTGCATGGTCTGAAAGGGGGGACCCATGCATACCCCCAATGGCACGATTTAGAGGGCCCTGGCTGAAGGGGGCCTGCTATAATCCCCCAAAGACCGATCCTGGCAGCCTTTTCGATCCAGGAAAAAGGAATCATAAAGGCTGTCCGAATCATTCATCGTACTTGCTCTCCTGGAAAACCTACTCCATAGAGCTGTACGATTCGGCTCCGGAGGGCTCTATCTCTCTGTATGTCTTCCGTAAACTATTCGGTCAGCGCTAATGGTATACATGCATCGTACTTGGTCGTTTGGAATAGGGAACGAGTCAGTCAGAAACAAGGCCTCTCGATTTAGGTAAAATCAATAACTGATTGGGAGCCCTTCCGTCCGAGATTGGTATTGGGCCCTTAATTTCTATTTGTTGGTCACTCATGTTCCTTACATTTGCAAAAAAAACTCATTCTGGACCGTCAGTGCATGATTGCACATGGGCTCACTTTGGCATGTAAATGCATAATAATGGTGTATCTGTAATAAAGGTTGTTTTCTTGTTTTCTGCTAAGCATGGGGTGAGTAAGGCACATCATTCATGAGTAACTTTGAGTTTCTAACTAGGACATCAGGAATTTGCATGGATTCATGCTCAAATGTTATGTTAATAAATTTTCTAACGTGCACAGCTACTCGAACGAGTGTCCCGGCGCGAGCACAGGGGACTGAGAGCACGACCAAACTAAACAAAGAGGTTTTAGCAATTTTTTAAAAGCCACAGGATCTTTAATATTACGAAGCGCAAGCGGCAATGCATTCCAGATCTGGGCCACCAAAACAGCCAACCAGCCTATGCCGAAGAAAGCGGGGAACCTTTGCCAAGCGGAGAGTGGAGGAGTGTAACAGTCTCTCCCGAACATAAAAGGAAAACCCAAGGCCATGCAGGGCACAATGGGCAATAGTGATAGATTTAAATTTCACCCAGGCCGCCATAGGGAGCCAATGAAGGGAGCAGAGATAGCCTTGCACGCTACTTCTTAGAGAAATCTCTCCCAAAAGCTGGGCCGCCGCATTTTGCACCACTTGAAGTTTGTTAAGAGAGTATACTGGAATCCCCACATAACGCGCGTTAGCATAATCGAGTCGGGAGAACATGGCTTTGTTATGGCACTTGACACAAATGTAATGAAGGTCAACCAGGGGGGTTTGCATGTTACTTTCTAAGTTTTCTGGTTTTGCACCTAGGTTTTTAATTTGTAAAAAGGTTGTCTCAATTGATTTGGAATTTGGAGCACTTAGACTTGGTTTATGTCCACAGTGTTTATTTATAGTTTTGGGCTTTTGGTACTATTAACAGATGATAACATACTGACACTAAGGTGGTTCTACCTGATTTGAGGATGAACCTGTTTTTAAAAATGCAATTAATTTTTCTAAGATATTTTTTAAGTCATTAGAAATTCATTGTTTGTTTGAATTGTGTGTTGTAGATCAGATTTTATGCCCCTGAAGAATGACTAATTAGTACGCAATGCTTTGGGCATGGATCTGGACAAATATGATGCATTAACAAATGATAATAAGAAGAATACATATGTGAAGTAACGGTGCAAATAAGAATGTTTCATGAAAGAATATTTTAAATAAATGTTGGTGATAAATTAAACATAGTTTGATTACTATTTTTGAAGGCGCTGCGCTTCATTAATAACTATGTGTCCAAGTATTTTATGACCTTTGCCATACAACTTATTGTATAAGCCTACTTGCCATACTACACTACCTTTTCCACTGAGGCTCACTCAGAGGACTTAGCGTGGTAAAGATCCTCTGGCATATCCAAACTAAGAAATGGGCAACAGTTTCAGGTTCAAACCAAGGGGCATTTTACCCTTGTGGTAAGACGCTATGGTCAGTTTGGTCCATGTTCGTCTTCAGACACGTCTGATTTTTTCATGCCTCTATCCTCCTCTAGGCCACCTTCTGGTACTGGGCATGCCCCTTATCAGCTTTATGGGTGACGGGTGGTGGGCACGAGGTACGTATGTTCTTCAGAATTGGCATCTCTCAACCGATTGGATGCATCCATGTGCCTGGGAGCAACCATTTTCCTTCTCACATTTCAGGTTCACAACTCTTCCCCCATCCACAGCTCCTCGATGACACCTTCTGAGGGTTAGTAGAATTCCCCATCCTCTACCTCTTGCTATAGGTTGCCTAAATTAAGCTCAGCTGTAGTATAGTATTAGCTAACTATACACAGTAAAGGGGGAGGTGGACACCAAAATCCTACCCTAGGACTTGCTTGCTCTCATCTCCTTCCTCTCAAAATGCACCCAACTCGCCATGTAGGTTTTTATGGATCAAATCTTTCTATATTATATATTTCCTCCCACTGCAGAGAAGGGAACAAATAAGTATTCTCCCCAAACCTCATCAAATCACCACTATATGACTCATCTTATTCCTCTTCCAAACATCCCCTACCTCCACTCTTTGACTCATCCCAAACTTCTTTGACTACCGTGAAATCCCATACAACCCTTTCCAAAATCCTCCCTCCTCTATCCATCCTTTATCCTATTTATCCAACTAACAGGCGCTATGACTCATCCTAAACCTCTTTTACTATTATAAATTCCCAAATAATCCTTTCTAAACTCTTTCCTCCTCGATCCATCTCCTAGTCATCCAACTAAGAGAATCACATGTCCACTACTCACAATAACAATTTATATTTCCCCCTACCAGTTCACCACTAATCCACCTTTGGGTTTTGGATTACAGTGCTACTTGCCGAAAAGTGCTTCAGCGCCTAGTCATGGGTAGTAAACCCTATATGATTACAATTATATACAGAAATACCCCCGCCTACACCCAAAGGCCTGCTGGGCAATTGTACAACTTGAGACGCTTAGCACTGTAGCTTACACAGTCTAACTTGCGCCTTTTCTTCACACAAACTTATTAGCAGTAAAAAAATAAAACAGGAAATAAAGAAACAGTAAATGCCTTTCTATCCCCTCCCCGCGGATCACTGAAATAATATCGAGGGACAAAATATCGACTGGCAAAAATATCGTGGACAAAATATCGACAGTCAAAATATCGAGTTTGTATCTACAAACAGGTAAGTACAAAAATATCGAGTACAAAATACCGTTTACAATAATATAGTTGTAAAAAATATCGACTTTATTAAAAACAGTGTTAAATTAAATTAATATTAAAATTTAAAATATACTTAAAAATACTTAAATTAACTTATAATAATTAAATAATAAATGAAATTATAAAAAAAAATTTACAATCTTATTTGTTAAAACATATATATATAGTAACATACTATAATTAAATAAGATACTATTATATTACCGTACGATACCAGAAGTGTAAAAAATACTATTCCCACTCCAAAGAGTGCAAGCGTAGGGAAAGCATTGGATAGCGTAGGGGTTAAAATTACTATTCCAACTCCAGTGGGTGCAACAATAGGGAAAGCGTTGGATAGCGTAGGGGTTAAAATTAATATTCCCACTCCAGTGGGTGCAACAGTAGGGAAAGTGTTGGATAGCGTAGGGGTTAAAATTACTATTCCCACTCCAGTGGGTGCAACAGTAGGGAAAGCGTTGGATAGCGTAGGGGTTAAAATTACTATTCCAACTCCAGTGGGTGCAACAGTAGGGAAAGCGCTGGATAGCGTAGGGGTTAAAATTACTATTCCCACTCCAGTGGGTGCAACAATAGGGAAAGTGTTGGATAGCGTAGGGGTTAAAATTACTATTCCCACTCCAGTGGGTGCAACAGTAGGGAAAGCGTTGGATAGCATAGGGGTTAAAATTACTATTCCAACTCCAGTGGGTGCAACAGTAGGGAAAGCGTTGGATAGCGTAGGGGTTAAAATTACTATTCCCACTCCAGTGGGTGCAACAGTAGGGAAAGCGTTGGATAGCGTAGGGGTTAAAATTACTATTCCCACTCCAGTGGGTGCAACAGTAGGGAAAGCGTTGGATAGCGTAGGGGTTAAAATTACTATTCCAACTCCAGTGGGTGAAACAGTAGGGAAAGCGTTGGATAGCGTAGGGGTTAAAATTACTATTCCCACTCCAGTGGGTGCAACAGTAGGGAAAGTGTTGGATAGCGTAGGGGTTAAAATTACTATTCCCACTCCAGTGGGTGCAACAGTAGGGAAAGCGTTGGAAAGCGTAGTTGTAAAAATTAAATTTGTAAAAATCACATATTAACAAATTAATCAATTAATATAAAATAATTAACAATTACTATTTAATTAATTAACACATATAAATTAATTATCAATTATTTACTATTTACTATCAATAAATATATTAACATATTTAATTATTATTAATTAAATTACTTCCCACCCTATTCCCCTATAATCCCACAACCCGCTACTGCATTAAATTAGTAAAATTTACATATTTACCAATTAATCAATTATTATTAATTAATTTGCAATTACTATTAAATTAATTAACACATATAAATTAATTTACAATTAATTTTAAATTAATATCAATTAATTAATTTACATATTTAATTAATTATAATTGAATTACTTCCCACCCTATTCCCCTATAAATCCACAACCCGCTACAGAATTACATTACGCAATTATTATTAAAACAAAATTCATTTAATAAAATTATTTATAACATTAATACACACTTTTCACACATATTATTACATAAAAATACACTATAAAATATTATATATTATTAAAAATTCGATATTTTTGCTATCTATATTTTACACAGTCGATATTACTTCACTTACCTTAAAAACGATATTTTTGTAGTCGATATTCTGTCCAGTCGATATTTTGTCCAGTCTATATTATGTCCAGTCGATATTTTGGAGTCGATATTTTGTCTGTGCACCCCTCCCCGCATACCATAGTTAATTAGACCATCTCTGACTTTCAGACTTGTGCTTCATCACATCCTTGCTAGCAGAAAAACCTGATGATGTCAGTTACATTTACTGTCTTCTCTTAGACAGGGATGCTCAGGTATCAACACTGAGTCAAACATGTTCTCTTGAATGTGGGCAAGTGAAATCAACCATATGGAAACAGCAAACACACCCAAACCAATTTAGTTCTAATGCAATAAAATTGATAGCAGCAATAATTCATTAAATAACAAAACTAAAGATAAACGGGAAAAGTATATGTGATATCCCTTAACAGTTGCAATTCAAATAATAAATAGTCAGTAACGTGAGCGTGCAGAAAACACAGAAAAAAAGTCTCTTACATGCCTTCAAAACATGACCTGCGACCCAGTGATGGTTTTCACAATCAGCAGCACTAGGATATACAATGTGGGCCAAGCAACACTGTGCTGTATCTTGCTTGCTCTAATAAGTTGGCATTCATTCTCATTGATTCAATGTGTAGACTATGACATGACATGACCATTGTAGTTTGCTCCAAACTCTGGTGATGTGAGTGTATAATTGTTTGAATCGTACTACAAAAACTGGCACTGCAAACCTGAATGTAATCTGCTTTTTAAATGATAATTGCAGCTCCTGTCCTAACATCTGCAAAAGGTATACAAACTGATGAAGATGTCTTACCAGTACAGCTTGCTTCTTCAGCTCCATGTAGTACTACTGGCACTGCAAAAGAATTACAAAAGCAAGAGGTATGTCCTTTACTAATGATGGACTTGTGTTGCACTGAATCATGCTTTTACTAACCTTATTATAAAGATCATTTTACTAAAGGTTTCTGTGTGCAAAGCTTTGAAGCAATTAATTTGTTAATAGTTTTTCAGCCATCAGAACTCCAATAATGGTCATAAAATTAAATAGTTGAATTAAAACTTTTAAAAATAATGGCGAGGGGCGTGGCCAACAGCGTCAAGATGTTAGTCGCACCTTAGGAGTGCTCCGGACCCATCCGTCATCCACTCTTTAATCGTTCGCCATCAGGACCCCAGTACCCTGACGATCATTTGTCTGACTACCTGGGAATCCGGGGGGTTCCTTTGCAGTGCTTCCTGGCGATCCTGGACGAGACGGGCAGCCCTGAACTCCCGGACTTGCCGCGCGGCCTTTTCAAAATGGTGGCTGGGGTTGGTTTCACCGGATTCCCGCCTGCCCTCAGGCCCTGAACACTCTGCCTAACGGGAGCCGGTCCTGGCGCTCTTCCGGTACTGGCTGCCCACACCCGGTGCCCTGTGGACTTTTGGGGGCCACCTGACCTGCCCTGGTGCGGCCCCCCTGTTGCCGGAGACTCTTCAAGCCTGCTCGACTGCCGATCGGGTGGTGATGTGCTCGTGTGCGCGTCTCCCCTGGAAGACTTGTGGAGCTGCGTCGCTGAGGCTGCGGCTGTCCTGAGCTCCCCCGGAGGCCTGCCTGCTGTGGTGTGGACTTCTGGTGCCCCTCGCCCCCCGGGCCCTGAACTGGCGATGAGTCCTGCGTGCGGCAGCCGTCGTTTTAATATGGCCTGGAGGCCTGGGGCACGGAGACATAGGTGACGAGGTGAGGAGGAGTGCCGGTGGTGGGTGTCTGTGAGGGCCCTGCCTAAAGCTCAGTTGGCCGTCGATTGGGCGGCAGGGGGGAGTTCTCCCCCACTGATTTCTCCTGAGGCCCAGAGGTGTCCTGCGCTTCACCCGGTCCTGCACTACAGGGGTACTATGACGTGGCCTGGTTGGGGTGGTGGAGGCCCCCTCCCCCTAGTGGTGCAGTACGCTGGGGGGGGCTCTCGACTGCCATTCCGGGCAGTGGCGCTCCAGTGGCTGTGCTGCCCACCCCCCTCTCGAAACATTGCATGGGTTGCTGACCGGCCCCCCTGCCGCGATGCCCACCTGGTTGGGGCTCCGCATGAGGCCTGAATCTTGAGGAACCTCTGCTGAGAGCCTGCGGGGCAGGAGTGCTCCCGACTGCCGTCCGGCTCGCTGGTGTGCAGGCCTGGGGAGCTGTGAGTCAGCCGCCGATTGGGCGGTAATGGGCGACCTCTGTACTGGTGTGGCCCTTCTCTCTGTTTTTTTGCTGCAGGGTGGTCCGGAGGCCCTGGGTCGAGACGATCCTGCACGCCCTGCCTGCCGTTAAATCACGGTGCCTGGGTGCGGCGATCGGCCTGCTGCGGTGGGCCCCCCTCCTCCCCTGGTGCCTGAGTGGGATGTGAGGGGTGTGGCGACTGCCTGTTCGGGCAGTGGCACTCTTTGTGTGGGTTGTCCTTCCTCGAAGACCTGAGGTTGGACAGTGGCGAACTGCTGTGGCCCACTCTGTAGATCTTGGACGCTATATCGAGTGGCGGTGTCTTTGTGACCTTGGCGTCCCCCAGTCCCTCTTGAGATGCTGACTGCTCCCTCATTTTGCCATCAGGTGGTTGATTCCGGTCCCTCTGTCCCGAAGAACCTGGAGGTCCTAGGCTGATACCAACCTTACCTCCTGCAGATCAGTGCGTCCAGAGCTCTCTCCGCTGCACGCGGGGGTCCTCTGTGTGCCTAGATGTGTCTTCCCTCCTTTCCCCTTCTACACCATCGTCCCTCCACTGGCCTGCCTGACCGCTTGGTGCCCACGCGGCATTCTCCCCTTGCTCGAAGGTAGCCATGGGTAGAGACAGAGTACCCAAGACCCCCACCACCCAAACCAAGATGGATCGGTTTACCACCATGGACGCCGGGGCCACTGCTGGTCCCTCTGACAAAGAAACTCCTGCTGTAACGGACCTCTGTACCATTTTCAAGGCGATTTATACGTGGCAATCCTCTGTCCAGGGTAAGATTGCGGAGGTCAGAGTAGACATGACCCTGATCCAGCAAGATCTCTGCAATGCTACTGCCCGGATTAAAGAAGCAGAATCCCGCATTTCTACCATGGAGGACGACATCCATCAGCTTAAGCTCCAGATGACCCAACTCCAGTCCCACACGCAGGACCTACATCGGCAGGCCGAGGATGCTGAAAACCGATCCCATCGCAACAACCTTCACCTGATTGATTTTTCAGAGGGCATAGAGCAGGGCCTGGTGGCAGACTTCGTGGAGCGCTGGATATGCTCCTGGATGCCCGAGGGCTCTCTCTCCCCCCTGGTTCTCGGTCGAGAGGGCACACCGTTCACTTGCTCCCCGCCCACAGCCGGGTGTCCCTCACAGACCAATCATCCTGCGGATCCTCAAATTCAAGGACCGAGACGCTATCCTGGCAGAGTTTCGTGAGAAGCAGCCTCTCAAACATGAGAACTTGATGATAATGGTCTTTCCTGATTACACCCGAGAGGTTCAGACCCTCCGCCGATCCTTCGAAGAGGTCAAGCAAAAGCTGTGCTTGCTTAATATCCAGTAAAGCTCCTTTTCCCGGCTTGCTTGCGAGTGCTTTTCCAAGCCAAATCTCACTTCTTTGACATGCCTGAGGAGGCATGGACATAGGCAACAGAGGAACGTCCGTTGAGACTGAATGACGGTCCTCCGACCACAACGCAGGCGCTCCGGTAGGATCAGGGGCCAGAGACACTCCTGCTCGTACTCTCCGATGGGCCCTTCACAGAGAGTCAAACCCGAACCACCTGGTGAAACCTCCCCTGCTGAGCGGCGCTCCAACTCTTCAGGCCGCTCCGACCCCGGAACTGGTTCGCCCATCCTTGCTGGACCTCCCAGACACTGACCTCTCCCGCAGCCTATCGCTCCTCCCAGGACCGGCTTGAACCTTTTGCTGAACTGTTAACTTTTCCTTTGTCTCTTCAGATGTTGGCTGACGTCACCCAATGCTAGCACCTTGCCTAGCGACAAACTTGTCACTGATGGCTACAGATATGAACATCCTACTTCATGTAGGGGTCCTGCACGACTTTCCTTTTTTCCAAGAATTTTAGTTTGGTTCTTTCGCTTCACTGTTTACTGTTTGGGTGACAGATGCTTCCGATCCTGAAGTGTTAGGTGGGGTGTGGAGGGGTTTGGGGAGGGGTGGAGCTGCAACTCCTGTTTGTTTTTTGTTTTTTTTCTCTGTTTTCTGCACCAATCTCATTCCTTTACATCTGGGTGAACACTTGTCACTCGCTGCTATAACACCATATCCACTGGTTCCTAGACATAGTCTCACTTTTCGGGCCTCTGCCATGCTGGCCCCTTGCACGACTTCCCCTTGTCCCGCGATTCTAGCGGGGCGTCGTTGCTACATATAATGTCCTGGAGTGTTAATGGCCTGCTATGTAAGATCAA
The DNA here is from genome assembly GCF_964263255.1 of Lissotriton vulgaris. Lineage (NCBI taxonomy): Eukaryota > Metazoa > Chordata > Amphibia > Caudata > Salamandridae > Lissotriton > Lissotriton vulgaris. The sequence continues at coordinate 538,512,886 of NC_141694.1, read as the reverse complement.
GCGTGCAGCTGTCCTGCGATATGCCTAGCTTCAAGCCGCAGACGTACTCCTGCTTCAAGAGACCCATCTGCTAGGCAACCATTGTCCCTTCTTTGCACGACACGGCTATGGCGCAGTCTGGCACTCTGGATTTAGTAGGGGGTCAAGAGAGGAAGCTATCCTGGTGCGTCGTACTCTTCCTCTGGTAGCACGTAAAGTGACACACGACCCTCAGGGCTGTTTTATTCTTCTGGATGGGACCCTCAGAGATCGCCCTCTTAATCTACTAGCTGTTTATTCCCCTCCCACCCTGTTGGCTTCCACACGCCAGAGGCTTACTTCAGAGGTCGCTGCCCTGTCCCTGGGACTGACAGTTGTTGGGGGTGATTTCAAAGCAGTTATGGACCCTGGCCTTGACACCGCGTCACCCCCTCCTCCTCCAGGATTACCCAATCCGGCCTCCTCTCGACATGGGCTGCTAGCCTAGGTCTCGGGGATGCCTGGAGACTTTGGTACCCGACAGCGCGACAATACACCCATACTTCGGCTTCTCACCGCACGCACGTGCACATAGACTACGTTTTTTTGCCGGCTCAGGATTGCCAGACGATTCAAGCAATTTCTATCCTCCCCCAAGGCTTGTCAGACCATTCCCCGGTGATGCTCCACATAGGCTCCCTCTTCCCATCCTCCCGCCCAATTTGGCGACTCAACGCCTGGTTTATCCAAGACGAGGAGTTTAGGGACCAAATAGGTACCGAACATAAACTTGACGGTCATGAGGATCGCATTAAAGAAACCGAGAGACGCATATCCGACACAGAGGATGCTACCACCATGAATACGATGCAAATAAATTGCATGGATAAGCTTCTGAAAATAATTGCAGCCAAGAATGAGGACTTGGAAGTTGGCAGCAAACGGAACAAAATACGCTTCCTAGGCATTCCCGAATCAAGCAACACGGGGAGGATGGAGGAATACATCGAGAGGCTGCTAGTGGCGACCATAGGCACCGAATGTTTCTCCAGTCAGTTTGCTGTGGAAAGGGCGCATAGAACCCTTGGGCCGCGACCAGCTCCAGGCAACACTCTGCGTCCCATTATTGCAAGGCTATTGAATTTCAAAGATCGAGATGTGGCCCTTCGTGCGGCAAGGAGTAAGCAAACCCTTTCCTACGATGGCAATACACTTTCCATCTACCCGTATTTTACACCCTTTGTACAGGAGGAAAGGCGTAAATTTATAAATGTTAAGAAAAAACTGCGAGCCGCGCAAACCAGCGCGCCTCAGGGTTACGCACCAGGGGAAGCAGCGGTTTTTTACTAACCCGCAGCAAGTTGAGGACTTCCTACGTCAGATGAAACGCCCAAACCGAGCTCATGGAAACCCGAGAGCATCCCAGCAGGCCGCAGCTAAGGAGATGAACGAAGAGCAATAACAAAGGAGCGTATGATGAGCTTACACATATTTGAGATACAAATGCCGGACTGGATGAGTAATTGTAGATTCTCAGACAAGAGATATGATTGCTGGTTATTGATTGCGTCATTTGGACTAGTTACGTAGCACACCGGGCCCCCACTCCCCCCCTTAAGGAGCCCGGGAGGTATGGTCAAGGAGGGCCTGAGGGGAGGGGATCCTGTGCTGCCACCTAGAAATGGCCCCCAGAGGGTATCTCCCATTGGTATGCCACAATACGACACGTACGAGGATTGTGGTAATATTACTTTTAGTTCAGTTGGGGTTTGGGGAGGATGGCAGGGGAAATTATTCTGGCAAGTTGGGGTTGCTTCAGTGAGTGGAGGGTGGGAAGGGAGAGAGTTGGGTTGAACCTATTATGGTGATTCAGTACTGTGCCGCTGGCCGCCGGAGACATACGTGGCTGGCAGGGTAGGGAATTGTTAAGCATCATAAGTGCGCTGCATCAGGTTTTTTTGACACACTTACAGATTTGGGTACCATCACAAGGTCATTCATAAGGAAAAGGTTGGGCTCTCATGATACATGGCTAAGGTAGATACAGGGTCTATGAACATCATACCGTGGAATGTCAGGGGCTTGAGGGACCCCAGAAAAAGACGGAATATACTGTCATATTTAGATAGGTATATTGTGCATATAGCGATGATTCAAGAGACTCACTTTAAACCTCTAAAGCCAAATTGCTTCGCCAGTAAATTGGCGGAGCATAGAATCTTTTCCTCTTACTCCACGTATTCTAGGAGCGTTGCAATTTTGATAAAGAAACAGGTGCCTTATCAGCTATCAGGAGCCAAGTGGGACACACAGGGGCGATACTGCCTGGCGTGGGGGAGACTGGGCTCACTGTCGGTTACATTGGCCTGTTGCTATGGGCCGAACACTGATGACCCGGACTATTTTACCTCGCACTGGGCCAATATATTCGAACTGGACTCTATTCATATCATTTGGGGTGGCGATTTTAATGTCACACATAATACCAGAATGGATAGATCACACCCCACACGCCACCACTACACCAAGTCAAGCACGGTAGTGCATGACACGATCACTGCCTATGGCCTCATTGACTCCTGGAGGCATACACATTCACAAGCACAAGAAGGCACACACTATAAACCTCAGGCGGCGTCATGGGCACAACTGGACTGTTGTTTTGTATCCTGGGGGTTAGCCCCATCAATAACTCGAGTGCAACACCTAGCTAGAACATACTCGGACCACGCCCTGGTGCTCCTCGAGCTCTCTTCCGCTGACCTCGAGATCCCGTGCGGTCACTGGAGGCTGCATGCCCCTATCTTATTAGACACAGTCTTTCAAGAAGAATTGCGCATAGAGATTCAGGATTTTTTCGCACGTAATAAAGACTCGGTGTCTAGTGTCGAAGTTATATGGGAGGCATTTAAGGTAACGATCCGTGGATACTGTATGTCGAAAGGATCAGGGGTACTTAAAGATATACTTAACACATTGCGTAGATTAGAAACCTTAAAGCTTTGGAGCTGGAAGCCGCCAAGGGGCGGAATAGGACTGCTAGTGCCAGGTTCAGAGACAAACTCACAGAGTACATGGAGGAAGCGCAACGGGAAGCGCGATTCCGTGGTAGATACTGGGTGGCTAGAAACTACGGAGAAGGGGAAAGGTCAGGCAAGTCATTAGCACACGAAATAAGACAACCTCGCTGTTACAATTATGTACTGGAAGTCGAAGGGAGGGGGAGGTGTGCCGAGACAGGCCAACATACTTATTGCCTTTCTGAAACACTACAGGGGGTTTACACTACGAACAGAAAGTATGAACTAAACTTAGAAGCATTCTTGGGTGACGTGGCATTGGGCTGGTTGAGTGATGTGCAGAGGACATTTCTGAGTGCCCCGTTTGAGATAGACATGGTAAGGGAAGCCATATGCAATCTGGGAAGGCCACTGGGACAGATGGCATTCCTATCGAATTTCATAAGACCTATATTGATCTGATGGCCCCCATTCTTCGAGAGGTCTATGAGGACGCGTTGGAAGTAGGACCTGGATCCATGAGAGAAGCTCTTATACTCTCCCTGCTGAAGCCAGGGAAGTCGCCTATAAAGTGTGACTCCTACAGGCCGCTCTCCTTGCTTAACTGCGATGTAAAAATATTAGTCAAAAGGATAGCGACGAGGCTGAGCCTACTGATGAGAATTTAATCTTTCCTGACCAGTCAGGATTTGTACCTAGGAGGGCCACCTGTCATAACTTGTGAACGCTTTTCTCCATCTTAAATAACGTTGCACCGGACCTCCCTCTGGCCGCAGTATTTCTAGACGCTACCAAAGCGTTTGTTGAGTGGGACTACATTTTTGGTGTAATGCTACGCATGAGCTTCCCACCACTGTTTTTATTGTTGATTAAACTATTATACTGTTCACCGGTTGCTAAGGTGCTGATTAATGGGCATACGTCACTTACATTTAGCTTTATTAGGGCGACCCGACAGGGGTGCCGCTTTCCCCGCTGCTTTTTGCTATAGCGGTAGAACCATTGGCGGCGGCCAAATTGCGTCAACACCACAACGATAAGGCATTGTGATGTAATCTGCACCAAATACTTATATCCTTTTACGTAGATGATATTACTCTTTACATCCGTGATCCACAGAGCAATCTGAACCCAATCCTAAGAGAATTTGTAATGTTCAGGAAATTGTCAGGAATCCAGATTAACTGGGAGAAATCCTGTATTTTTCCATTGACGGCCGCAACTTCACGCTTCCAGCTGGATTACCCCCTGGAGTGGTGTGAGGAAGAACTGAAGTACCTGGGGATAAGGATCACCAGAAATAGAGAGGAGCTTATGAGACTGAATTATGGAACAGCTATTACGCGAATAACGGATAGTGTCACACGCTGGATAGCGCTGCCCCTCTCAATAGCAGGGTGGGCATCCTTAATAAAAATGGTGATACTCCCTTTACTTCTCTATCTTTTTTTAAACATACCATATCACCCCGGGGCCTATTTCTTTAAGATGCTGAAATCGGAATTTATACGCCTGGTTTGGGGAGGCAAACAATTGCGATTGCAATGGGATGTACTAATTCGACCTTATTCACAGGGAGGGTTTGGTATACCGGATTTAGACCTCTATTACACGAACGCGCAAGCACATTACGCATGGTTTTGGGTGGAACAACCAAGATATATGCCTCAGGTTGCGGCAGAACATTGGCTTGCACACCCCATTCCATTAGATGGAGTATTATTCGAACGGGTGGGAACTAGAGACAGACACGCATCTGCCCTTACATCCACTGTAGCGGCATGGCAACAAATAGGCCGAATGCTTGATGTCCCCCTATTATACTCACCACTGTTACCTCTCACTTACCATCCGAACATGCCCTTGCTCCAGGAGACCATCTTTCACACTTTGAAAAAGCGAACTCGGGTCCGCACCTGGGGGGACCTGTATCACAATGGCCCATTGCGCACTGCTGACCATATATTTCAGGACACACAACAGACACCACTTGACGTTTTCTTGTTCATTAGACTCAGACCGGGGATCCGGGCACTTACCCCTGACTTCCCGGCAGAACCGCAAACTCTTGCTCCGTTACAGGTGGTCCTGAAGGCCGACACGGCTAGATGCCTTGTATCACTGATATACAAAACGGTTCACACTCAAAGAGAAGTGCCACCCGCACCATCACGAGGTAGATGGGGGGAGGAGCTGGGATTTGACTTAACTGATGACCAATGGGAGTTCTGTTGTATGCAGATGGAACGTGTCTCGGCCAGTAGCAGGCTTCGTATTATACATTATACATTTCTACACAGACTGTATTATACGCCAGCCAAGATGTGTAAATATAAACTGAGAGTCTCTGATAGGTGCGATAGATGCAGCACTGAAGGGGCAGACTTCCTACACTTGGCAAGGGAATGTCCTTAGGTGAAGTTGTACGGGGGGGGCAGGTCTTTCACGCTGTACAATTGATAATTAATGTGAAGGTAGACCCCACCCCGCTGACAGCACTGTTGGGATTTGTCAAACCACTAAGGGCAGACCACCGTAGCATTGGCATTATAAATGGCCAAAAGGAGAGTGGCTTGCCGCTGGGGTAGAGGAAGGGCACCTAAATTTAAGACTTGGATGGATGACTTGATTATTTGCCAGGAGCGCCTTACCACATATGCTGAACTGCTACCAGTGGCATCACGACCTAGAGATATTTGGGCCCCACTGTCGTGATATTTGCTTACACATCCTAGAAGCTAGCAACCAATAGGGCAGACACGCAATGAGCAACGCATTGAGGAGGTGATGGATGGCTAGGAGAGGGAAGTGGGTGGAAGATTACAGACAGGACTGAGTTGAAGAGGGTACTGTAATCCATGTGTTTGGCCCTGAGGGTGAGGGGACAGCAGCACACCATGACTGTGGAGAAGTGGGACTGAATAAAAGAAAGGGGTGGGGAGCCTTGTCACGGCTGTGTGGTGGGAAACGGTGTACCCAAGTACCCTGAATGGTTTCTTGATTGTCCCCAGGATGTATAATGACTATAAGTTTAAAGAAGACCTTCTAATGTATCTTGTGTACTGTGGATGGACCCAAAATGTGCTTAGACTTGATTGTCATGATGCTGTGATTGAATTATTGTTATAAAAAAATTAATAATCAGAAGGGTAAAAATAAAAGAGATAACTGATAAGAGCAGTGGCCCAATGCTTTGCCACTTACTATGCTACCCTCTATTCGGCTCGGACGCCTGGTCTTTTGCTCCCCGAGCTCCTCCGGCGGAAACGGTTTCCCCTTCTGCGCTTTAGTAAACTTGAGGCACTAGACCTTCCGATTATCCCTGAGGAGGTGTCTGATGTCATTTCACGTATGAGGCCAGTAAGACACCGGGCCCTGACGGGCTCCCCCAAAAATGTTATGGGTCTTAACAAGACACCTTGGTCTCACCTCTCATGGCGATGTACAATGAAGTGGTAGAGGGTATCTCTTTCTGCCCAGAGACGGGCCTGGCTACCATTGTAGTGATTCCTAAGTCTCAGCCCCCCTTGGGCTACTGCTCGGACTTTCGCCCCATCTCACTTATCAATACTGAGCTTCAGATCTTCACCTCTGTCCTGGCCAACCGCATACGACCACATCTAGCTAATCTGGTTCATCCAGACCAATGCGGGCTCATGCCTCTTCGAGGGACCAGACGCTGTCTTAGATGCCTTCATCTTGCTCTTGCGAACTGGCACTTGCTGTCCCCCTACTTTTCTCTCCTTCTTGTAGATTTCGAGAAGGCTTTTGATTCGGTTGATTGGGGTGATCTGGAGGCGGTGTTGGAGCAGATGGGCTTTGGAATCCCTTTCCGCAACGTGGTGAAGACGCTATATCATCAGCCCCAGGCACAGGTCCTTGTCAACGGAGCTCTATCTTGCCCCTTACCCATTAGGCGAGGTACGCGGCAGGGATGCTCCCTCTCGCAGATCTTTTTTCCTTTGCCAATATTGCGTCTTGCCTGCCTTATCCAATCTGACCACTCCCTAACTGGATGGAGGAGGCTCTACTAATGTGGATTTATATGATCTCTGGCTTGAGAGTAGATATGTTGATACTGGACTTATGTGTGTCTATCCTTTTATGCCAATGTGATGCGTTTTTGTCTTGGTCTAGCCTTTTAAGATGTAGTCCTGAATGGTGCTGTTTTCCTTGTTACATTTAAAACTCAATAAAATTGATTATTATATAAATAATAATGGTGGCAATGCATCTGTGAACTAATGGTGGTATTATTACTCCAATTTCTGCTTCTTCACCCAAGTCCTTCCTAAATGTATGCAGCTCCCTGATGGGCACTGCCCACCACCTGAATAAAAAAAAGGAACAACTGGATCCTCAAAGGATACTCTCTCTTTGATCCTCTATAAACCAGCACCCGCTATGCCAACATCCTGAGTAGGGTACCCACTCTTTAAGACATGCACAAGGCCAACCAAATGTGGGAGGGTGGATGTAAAGACTGGGATGCAGAAGATTAAATTGAGGTGATGAAATTACCTATAAGTAATTGAAATATTACCTCCTTTGCCACTTCATTGTCCCAGTTTGAAATGTAAAGATATGATGAAGTATACTTAAGTGCTGACTAAGAATACCAGGCCACACAGATCAGCATATAGAAAGCTTTTAATGCAAATGTTTGGAAGCAGAAGAATGTCAACACATGCTTACCAACCCCCTTCGGATTGGGCAAAATTACTTCCCGCAGAACACAAAGCTAGACGGTAATGAAAAATGAATTTGGAGGGAGATGACAAGTTCATGGCAGCAAACAGATAATGCTGTGATGCACCCATAGTTGCTGCCTAATTAACAAATGTGCCCTCCTTTAGACCTCCCCACCGCATATGTTGAATGAGGAACACCAGCCAGACTGTAAGCTCTAGAAATTGAGGATCTTAACCATCATGGGACAGTGGCTAGAGAGGGTTTAAGCTTATATCTGGATGGACCAAAAATCAGTCATTCGCATGATATGAAATTGGCGGTATGGTTCAGATAGATGGAAAGTACTCAATGAATATCAAGTGTATGATCAAAACTTCTTCAGGCAAAATGGATTAGGAAACACATTTGGTAACTAGGGGGCATATTATCAAGCAGGGCGTTAAAATTATCGCAGTTTTAGCGACAGAAAACTGCCGCTAAAGCGGCGATAAGAGGCATGATATTATGCCATGGAGCATTCCAATAGAAGCCCATGTTCACACCAGAACATGGGTTTCTGTTGGAATTCACAAGGCCATGTTATCAAGCCCATTATCGCTGCTTTAGCTGCAGTTTTCTGCCGCTAAAACAACGATAATTTTTAACGCCCTGCTTGATAATATGCCCCGTGGCCTCTTGAAAATATTGGAAAATGTATTGATTCAATGAACAAACCCCGGGACATTGTTGAGAATTATTTTGATAACGTTTGAAAAAAGCTTGACTAGACAACCCTGATTGCTCAATCTATCTACAGAAGTCATTGCTACAAGGAACAGAACCTTCAAAGATAGAAAATGTAGAGGGCAGGAATTTAGAGGTTCAAAGAAGGCTGTCTGTGAAACATCTAGAACTTAAAGAAGGTCCCAAGTAGGAGAAGGAGATTACAAGAATCTATAACCAAGAAAATCCCTTAAGTAATCTGAAAGTCAAATAATCCTCCTTTATCCCCTCCTCCCCAAAAGGTACACTAAAGGCATGAATGATAGTCCAATATACTTCGACAGTGGAAATAGATAAACCTAAGTCAAACCTAAGAAAATGGAGGATGAAGGAACAATCACTTGATATCTGACCTTTAGAATTACACTAAGTCCTAAAGGAATACTAATGATGGCTGTGTGATTGTAATGTAACATGGGTGAAATATGTTGAACAATATGTCCTTCCTTCGATGGCAGGAGGGAGCCTATGACAGAGTGGGGGATTTGTTTGCCAGCTGTACGCTAGAACAGTTTGTACTGGGACTGGGGCAATTTTTACAGTATTAGGACTGTTTTCCAGAGAGGCACCTGAACATGCAGTCGTGGAGCAACTTTTGGATTTGGCTTGGTGCAGAAACCTAATCATACAGTCCCTGGCCCAGCGCCGCCGTGCTGCTGCACCGCACTCGCTACTTTTTTCCATGACTTCCTCTCTCCCTTTCTGCGTGTTCTTATTTGTTTTTCCCTAATTTTTCTGCTTGTTGCTCCTCATTTTTCTGCTTGTTGCCCCTCTTCTTTCAGCTTGTCGCCCCTCGTTTTTCAGTATTTACACTTGTCTTCCCTCGTTTATCTTCTTGTTTCTTCACTTGTCTTCCCTTGTTTCTCTGCTTTTTCTACACTTTTTTTCAATTGTCTTCTTTTGTTTTTCGGCGTGTGTCTTCACTTGCCCTCACTTGTTTTTCTGCATAATTCTTCACTTGTCTCCCCTTGTTTCTGTTTGTTTTCACTTGTCTCCCCTATTTTTCAGCTTTTTTTCTCTGTTTTTGCTTTTTCCCCTGCTTGTTACTCATCGCCTATTTTCTGCCTCCCACCTAGCCCTGCCCTCCGCCCCCCAGCACACCTCCCTCCTGCCAGGACTTACTTAATGGAGGGCGCAGCGCGACCTCATTCAGCAGGACCCTGACCCAGATTCCCCAGTACCGCTCTTCCTGCTGCGGTGCCCCTCATTCCTGCTTAGATTGCCTGATTATTTTCCTCCTTGGCTTCCCCTCACCCTTTCTGCGTGTTTTTTTCTATTTTTCCTTGTTTTCTACTTGTTGCCCCTCGTTTCTAGGTTTTGCCTGCACAGCACTTGCGGTGTGTTTTTGAAGTCTGTTGTATTTAATGTAAATATTATAAGGAGCTTAGATTCCACCCTAACTTTTCCTTAATTTCTCTTGGCTGTAGTGTAGGAAGGTGAATACCTGACTATGGTTACCCCAGATTTTTTGCCTAGTGTTTAGCTGGTTTTCGACTTAGTTGGCCTGGGATCCTGCTAATCAGGGCCCCAGGTTATCTGCTCTCTCTTTAAAATGGACTCCATGTACCCTAGGTACATCTCCAATTGGATACTGGGTCACCTTATGAGCCCCTGTACAGTGTACCATAGGTACCCAGGGCATAGGTGCATCCAAGGCCTACCCGGGGCTGCAGCATATCTTTTGCCAGCCCTGGCTGGCCATTCAAAATGACACAACTGGCTGATCACTCAGCTGGGGCAAGGTGGTGTAATCACCCCTTGCTTAGATACAGTATACCTATAGCTAACCTTATATCTGGACACATATACACCTAGAAGTCACCCCTATGGCAGGCCTTAACAACCCTGGAGGCAAAGTGCTTGGTTTTATGTGAGATTATGCTCTAGCTTGAGCTGAGCCTGACTGCAGCTTTCGGAACCATGTCCTTTAGCTGTTCTGGGATATTGCCATACCATATACTCTTAAGTGCATTATGATCTTCGCGGTTAGATGCTAACTATGGCTTGGCTTTATCGAAACATGTTGATTAAGGTGTCATACGATTTGGAAAACTACCCCCTCGCCAGTCCTAGTGACGGGGGTAGCATTCCACCCTTCTAGAGGGAGAAGACATGTTGTTCTAACTATTCCCGGTTAAAGTTAACCAGAGCCTCAGCATCACAAAATGGATGGTGCTGCCACAGACACAAGTCTGACCTCCTGCTGCTGAGAGTCCTTTCAGCGAGGGAGGCTTGGACAATAGGTTTCCTGCTTTGGGAAGTGCTAGCACCACCCCAGACAGGATTTTGTGTATAGGGACAGGGAGGGCTCAAAGGATTGAGACATGCCTGGGGCACACAAGGTGTCCCATGCAAAGTCCAGTTCAAACCGGTGCTGGGGCTTTCCTGCCCCAGCTCTGGCGCGAAACTGGACAAAGGGAAAAGGGTGTAACCGGCCCCTTCCCTGGTCCCACCCATTGGAGGGACCTAGCAGGTAATCCAACCCCTAAGATCAGTATATAGGTAGGAGCTAAGTCACTAGGACTTTAGATTATCCTGACTGAAACTTTGAAACGAAACTCTGGACCTTCATCACTTTACTTTGGAAGAAGACGACTGAAGAATCTCCCTTGTGGTCAAGGAGTGACCACCCTGCACAAGCAGGCAACATCCAACGATCGACGACTTGCTTTGCCGCCGCCGAAGCCCGAGCCCAGAGCCTGACAAGAACCGGATTCCCAGACATCCAACAGCCCTATCCACAGTCCCTACAAAGCTGAGACCCGTGAAGCGACGTGAGACGTGGGACCGGCCATCTTGAAAAGTCTGCGACCTGCTAACTGTGCAGCCCCATAGGTCCCCTCGAAGCTGTGCATTGGGGTTTGAGAAGCCCCAGCCCCTAGCAGCATCTGCACCAAAGATGAGCCCTGCACACTCCACGAGTTCTGCGTGGGTCCCTTTTGCATTTTCCTGCTTGACGCGTCTCCCCGGACACTTGCCCGTTGGCTAGTGGCCATCTTGGCAATGATCCTGAGAAACTACACCACTGGTCTGGTTGCTCCAGATTGGCCCTTGCTTCCCTGAAAAGAAGCAGCCCCTCAGACCTTGATGGTCTGAGTAAGAAGTATACATTGATTCCTGCGTGGGTTGCCTTTGCCAAGGCTTGTTGCCTCCAATCTTGAAGCCGACACCGCCGACAGCGAGAGCCTTTGTAGGACAGCTCGTGACTCCATCCTGGTTGTCGTCGATGACTCCTGGACCGCGTGGCTGCAAAGACAAGCTTCCTATCAGCACCTGATCGCATCCTGACATCGCCTGGTTCCATCCTGGTTCCACGCTGGTCACTGGCTAGTGACCCAGACTCTGTCCCCTCTGCTTTCAGGTCCTCTACATCTTTGATCCACCCTTGGATCCACCCGGACTCTTCTCTTCTGGCCGCCTGCAGCATCTTCACTCCAAGGCTCCATAGATCTCCACGACGAAACCCGACACACTTTTGAACCTGTGCACCCGCTTCCTGTGAGTCAGGTAACGCAAGTACTACGGTGCTCCTGTAGAGGTTTACATCCCTAGTGTCCTAGTTTTAAGTGGTTAAGTTCTATTCCAGTCGGAAGGCTCCTAATTCTTTAACTTTATAACTTTTACGCCCCCATTGACTTCAATGTGTACACTCGTGTGCTTTTAGACACTGCACACTCCTCCTCTGGGCCTCCTGCTGTCTAACTATTGTTAGCTCAGTGTAGCCCCAGCAATTCTCAAGGCCCTAGGCCTTACCATTGTTCGTGTCGTGATACTTATACCACTTTTTTAATATGTAAATGTAAATGTATGAAGCTTATATAGCGCATGACTTACCCTGTGGCATCTCCGCGCTTGCTTAGGGAACCCGTCCTGGTATTCCCCTGTGAGATAACCCTGGCAGGGTATCCACAAGGTGAAAGCCAGGCATCCCACCGCGAGGGGCCGATGTGGAGATTAAGCAAGCTATTGCCCAGAGTCGCAGAGTGTGAACCCGTGAGTCGAGAAGGCACCGGAGCGAGAATTATCGAGTCTGTGGAATTATTGAGCCCAAGACCCGCTGAGGCGGGGAATTGAACCCTGGTCCAGGGCCGAACTCAAGCTCCAGGTCTGCCGCCTCTAACCCCTGAGCCACACTTCTCCGAGGGGGAAACCACAGCGTCAGGGACCCAGCGCTGCCAGGGACCACAGTTTGACGGGCCATCCCGCCCTATCCATAATTGTGCAACTTTTGTCTATTCTATTAAGTTACTTGTTTTGCGCTTGTGCTTCTGTGCTCATAAAGAGTTCAGGGGTTTGTTTAGAAATAAATACATATATATTTTCAATATATATCTTGTGTGGTGTCCTTTCATTTGGTATTAAAGGGATTTCATATGGTAAAACAGCTGGCTTCACATCCCCTCTTGAGTTTAGCCTAAGACTGCTTTGTCCATGCTACCCCTAGGATAGCTGGTCTATAAGGTTGACTTTACAACCATCACCATAAGGGTTGTTTGGACTGGTGCAAGGTGCTTACTAGAATAGTGAACATCATATACCAGGCCAACTTCTCATATTGGTGGCAGCGGTGGGATTTGAGCTTGCTGTTGTTTTACCAATTGGAATCTTTGCAATATCATTTGAAAGATCATACAAGTACCTATAGGTACATATAAAACAAGTCTATAATACTTACGTTCCACTGAACTTAGTTGTTGTAGAGCAAAGGGCCTAGCACACCCTGACTACAACTCCTAGAGAAGTCCAGTAGGAAAACACTTAGTGTAGGTGAAGCCGAAGGCCCGCCAAAGGCGAGCCCATCTGCGCCCGTCCGCGCCGGGGACTTGCCCAGGGCCAGGAACCCTGGCTGTCCTAGGTAATTTCAAATCGGAGGGGGACCCCACATCAATTTAGGCAGGTCGATGGGGAAAGCAACAGTCAAACACGGGGAGGGGACCTGCCCACAGTGATTTTAGTAAATGGCCTCGGAGAGGTCCTTTGTATTATAGAAATTGCCCTGAACCCAAGCAAATCATATAACAATTGGATATTATCAAAATTTATTTTTTTATTTATAAATTCATTTTCATTATGAATGGATATAAATAGTTTAGCATCATGATAAATAGATAAGCACCTTAGCGACAATTGAACAGTGGTTCTGACTCCATACTTGCATACCGTTAACAATCATACAAAAAACATTCACACTCACACATCATACAACACTAGGCAGAGATGATTTTAGATGACAAGGGGACCGATGATCAGATGTCCGGGTTGGTTCAGTGGGTTCCTAAATAGGAACAGACGCCCTATTTGGGAACCCACTGAACCCACTGAACCAACCCGGACATCTGATCATCGGTCCCCTTGTCATCTAAAATCATCTCTGCCTAGTGTTGTATGATGTGTGAGTGTGAATGTTTTTTGTATGATTGTTAACGGTATGCAAGTATGGAGTCAGAACCACTGTTCAATTGTCGCTAAGGTGCTTATCTATTTATCATGATGCTAAACTATTTATATCCATTCATAATGAAAATGAATTTATAAATAAAAAAATAAATTTTGATAATATCCAATTGTTATATGATTTGCTTGGGTTCAGGGCAATTTCTATAATACAAAGGACCTCTCCGAGGCCATTTACTAAAATCACTGTGGGCAGGTCCCCTCCCCGTGTTTGACTGTCCTCAGGTAATTACATACACCAGACAGCAACTAGTAGATCTTGATAATCGTGCGTGCAAGCCTTTTAATATCTGTCCCTTAGAAAAGTCTGGCTGTACTAGCTGCGCACATATGTTTAATCTGGGGATTGGTGATACAGTTAATGAACCTGTTCAAGCTCATAACCTGGGGAACTTAAGGACGGCATTACCGCCTGATGTTCATATGAGGGAAGACATAGGAGACACATCATTTTACATGTTATGTTATGTTATGTTATGTTATGTTATGTTATCCGGATTTATTACGCGCGCAGATGCCCCAGCAAAGGGGCGTCCTGGCGCGAGAACAGAACCAAGGGAACCGGACAAAAGGAGAAAAACACAACACAACAACAGCGGAGCTAAGGTGCCAAGGGGAAGAGGAAGGTTTTGACCGCCTTCCTAAAAGCGAGAAGCCCCTCGATGGCCCGGATATGGACAGGCAAGGAATTCCATAACTTGGCAGCAAGGACTTGGAAGGAGCGTCCGCCAATCCTAGATCTCTTAAAACGAGGAACTGTGGCAAGATGGAGAACAGAGGACCTCAGAGTGCGGGTAGGCACATAGGGAGAGATAAGTTGCTGGAGAATTGGAGGGGAAGAGAATTTAAGGATTTTGAAAGTCAAAATCAAGGATTTAAACTTTATTCTCTGTGCCACCGGGAGCCAATGGACATTATAGATAGTTCTCCTAGCTGAGCAGAATTTGGGCAAGCCAACCAGAGCCCTGGCGGCAGCGTTCTGAACGCGTTGAAGGCGAGAGAGCTCAGCCTGATTGACTCCAAGAAAAAGAGAGCTGGCATAGTCCAGTTTGGACAGGATCATGGCTTGCACGATAAGTTGGCGAGTGGGAGCGTCAAAATATTTAAAAGTGGACCGAAGCTGACGCAGAATCCCAAAGCAAGATGCAGCAGTCTTTTTAGTGTGGGTGGAAAAACTCAATTGGGAGTCAAACCACACCCCAAGATTTTTTACTTCAGTAACGGGGGTAGGAATGGAGCCGAGCTCTTGAGGCCACCAGCTATCGCCCCACAAATGAGTTTGTTTCCCCACAATGAGCACCTCGGTTTTCTTAGCGTTCAATTGCAGGAAATTGTCATTCATCCAGTGGGCCACGGATATAAGTCCCTCACGGAACTTGGCTGCCTCGAGATCGGAAGCCCCACTAATCGCAACAGCCAGCTGAGTGTCGTCTGCCTAGGACACGATGGAAAGGTTCCCACGCATGGCGACATCAGCTAGCGGCTGGACATAAAGATTAAATAATCCGGACCTCCAAGATACATGGGAAACACAGTTTGACGCAAGCTGTAGCTCAGCAAGTGCAGTGCATGTTGATAAACATACGATCATTGGGAAAGCACAAATATGAAATAGAGGACCTGATTCAAAGTATGTCGCCAGACATTCTTTTCTTTACAGAAACCTGGACGGACCTTGCTTCAGGGCCAGATTGGAACATGGCATTACCTCAGGGATATGAAGTGAAGTTTCAGGACAGAGGGGTAAATAAAGGAGGGGGGGGTAGCAATCGTATATCGAGACCTTTTTAAAGTATACATCGAGGCTGTAACTGATTTACCAGCAGAAGCAGTCCGTTTTACTATAAAGGCGCACAACTTTTGGAAGCTCCAGGGAATTCTCATCTACCGTCCACAAGGACCAAGAGCTGCTTTTACCCAAACAATGATGACGCATATGGAATCCTGTACAGATTCTGATTCTATGCTAATACTGGGTGATTTTAATTATCACCTGGAGTTAGATAATAACACCAATACTGGTAGATTATTGGACAACATGGCAGCCTTTGGTTTTGATCAACGGGTTATGGAGTCTACCCACCAGGCTGGCCATACACTGGGTGGCATTTTCTATAATAATGAGAACTTTACTGTGACTAAGGTGACTGAGGTTCCCTGGACAGATCACAGAGCAGTGCATTTTGAGCTTAAAGCTTGTCTGCAAGGGCGTAATGTACAGAATGCCGTAGTGAAAACAAAATTCAGAGGTTGGAATAAGGTCCAATTAAATGATCTAGAATCAGCATTAGGGCAACCTCCGAGTGGGGTGGGTCAGACCAGTGATAGTGCAGTAGCAGATTTTAATCAATGGCTGCAGGTAGCTGCAGATACTGTGGCACCCGAGAAAGTGGTAACAATTAGGAGACTTAAGCCTTCGGCTCCATGGTATAACTCTGAGCTGAAAGTCTTGAAAGCCAGTTGCAGAAGAGTCGAACGACTCTGGAGGCAAAACTACAAAGAGGATAGCAAACGGGTATACAATCAGGTCCTTAAACAGTATAAAGAGGCTATCGCTAGAGTAAAACAACAGTTCTTTACGCAGAAGATTGAGAGTGCCAGCAATTCGGCTAAAGAGCTGTTTAAAGTGATCACTTGTCTATCGAAACCCCAGCATGAGGAAAAATTTCAGCCAGATCAAGAGATGTGTAATAATCTGGCCACTCATTTTCAAAGTAAAGTCTATTCTATTTATGATGAGCTCCAGAAGTCTTGTACAGGCCTGGATGAGGAATTACATACTGAGGTAGAACCAATCCAGTCCAGTCTAGTTAATTTCCCGGCTGTCACGAATGAGGAGATTCTGAATACACTGGATTCGATAAAATCAGGTGCACCTAGTGATCCAGTTCCCCCTAGAATTATGCATCTAGGGGCAAATAAAATTGCTAGCCAACTAACTCCTCTTATTAATAAGGTGATTGAGCCACGGAAATATCCTACGCCCTGGATGAAAGCAACAATCAGGCCCATCTTGAAGAAACCCTCTCTGGATCCGTTGGAATATAAGAATTATCGCCCCATAGCAGGCCTCCCAATGGCAGCCAAAGTGCTTGAAAAAACAATGAATAATACTCTAACAAAATACCTAGAAGTCAATGATCTGTTGGACCTGTTCCAACATGGTTTTAGGACATACCACTCTACAGAAACAGCACTTACCGTAGCAGCGGAAGAGATTCGGAAGACTGTCGACAGAGTGGGTAAGGCAATCCTTGTCCTGCTAGATCTGTCGGCAGCTTTCGACACGGTAAATCATTCGGTACTGGTCCAACGGTTACAAAACATTGGTATTGATGGCCTAGCTCTGTCCCTTCTGACATCATTCTTAGAAGATAGAGAACAGACACTGGTTTGGGAGGGAATGCAATCAGATGGTTTCACTCTCCCCTGTGGCGTTCCGCAAGGCTCAGCACTCTCGACAACACTTTTTAATATATATGTCACACCACTGGCAAGACTTGTTAGGAATCATGGATTTGCGATGGTGTCCTACGCGGAGGATTCACAGCTAATCATCTCAGTGTCTAAACAACCCGAGGACACAGCAGCCAGATGTCATGGATGCCTTTTGGATATCCTGTCCTGGATGAACCAAGGCTATCTAAAGATTAACACCGATAAGACGGAGGTCATGGAATTTGGGCCAGGACAATCTTTGTGGAACTCCACGTGGTGGCCGACTAGTGCAGGATTTCTAAGGTGAGAAATTTTGGGATAATTTTTGATACCCAGCTCAATTTCTCAGCGCAGGTAAATAGTCTCACATCGTCCTGTTTCTACCTTATAAAAAAATTTAGAAAAATCTTCCCTTTCATCGGCCAAGCTCTGCAAAAGACGGTGGTAGTGAGTCTTCTGCTGTCTAAATTAGACTATTGCAATGCAATGTTTCTGGGAATTGATAAAGCCCAGAGTAATAAACTACAGTCTCTGCAGAATGCAGCTGCTAGGCTGCTGCTGAATATTCCTAAAGGTAGCTCCACGTCAAAGGGAATCAGAGCTCTTCACTGGCTCCCTGTACAACAAAGAGCAGAGTTCAAGGCTTTGTGCATTGTGCATAAAGCACTCTACGGTAGAGGAGCTAAGGACATGCAGAGACTTTTTAGGCCTTACACGCCAGTTAGGATGCTAAGATCTAGTAATGCCTGTTTTTTTGCAAGTAAATAAAATCCGGAGAGTAAGATGGGGTGGAAAAGCATTCACTCACCAGGCAGCTCATTTATGGAATAAGCTGCCATCTAATCTCCGATTGCAGTCTAATCATCAAACTTTCAGGAAGGCCGTAAAGACGCTGCTGTTTTCGCAGCTATAGTTCGACATTTGGACAGCATCCACTCAGTTACATTAGCGCCAAGACGCTGTTTGCATTTGTGCACTTTATAAATATGAATCCTATCCTATCCTAGGTAGGTGCATCACATCCACATCACTAGAGCAATCTCTGTCACAGGAGAGCCCAGTGGACTCCATCCTGTGGAGAGTGACCCTCACAAGGCGCCCTCCAGATTTGCTATCTTCAGTTTCAAGGAACTAAGGCACTTGTGTACCACAAGAAACTGAAACAAGGGTCTAACCCTACACTTAAGCAACTCCTAGATCTCTTAGATGAGTCTGAAGCTCTAAAAGCCTCAGGTACAGCTCCTACAGGGAGTGCAGAAGAGGTCTCACCCTCTACAGAGGATACCACTGACCCCCCTGTCATAGAAGACGATGAGGATGAGTATGGGGATGAGTCTGATGAAGAGGATGGTAGCCAGGTCCAGGTCAGGAGACTTAGCCAGGCTAACTTAAGCCAATTTGGGGCTGAGAATGGGACAACCCCATTCAGGCCTCCAAGTGGGCTTAATCAGAGGTACAGGAGAGAGAGAACTCTCAGAAGATGTTCATCACTCCAATGCTTCTAGGGGTTCTCAGAGGGGAATGACATCTCCTCAGAGGAGAGAACACCAGGCTAGGATGAGGGAAGTCAATCTCAGAATTGAGAGAGAGCACCTTGCCCTAGCCAAGGATAAACTTGCTTTTGAGAGAGAAAGGAAGTTTGGTGGGGTAGAACCCACTGGTGGCAGCAATATCCCCAAGGATAAAGACAGGTCCTATGGCAATAGACACCTGAGTAAGATTGTGCCCCCCTACAAAGAAGGGGATGACATCCACAAATGGATAACTGCTTTGGAGAGGGCCTGCAAAGTACAGCAGGTACCCCAAAGTCAGTGGGCAGCAATTTTGTGGCTCTCCTTTTCAGAAAAAGGTAGAGATAAGCTCCTCCCAGTTAGTGATGATGATGCTAACAATTACACTATCCTGAATAGTGCCCCAATTGATGGGTTTGGCTTAACTACTGAACAGTACAGGTTGATGTTCAAGGATACCCAGAAGACACAGACTCAGGACTGGACTGATTTTATAGATTGTGCTACTAAGGCTCTGGAAGGCTGGTTGTTGGGAAGTAAAGTTAAGGACTATAGAGGATTGTATAATTTGATTATGAGGGAGCAGATCCTTAGTAATTGTCAAAACCAGCTTCTACACCAGCACCTGGTGGACTCAGATCTGACCTCTCCACAAGAATTGGGTAAGAGGGCAGACAAATGGGTCAGAACCAGGATTAGGCCTAGAAATCAGGGTAATGACCAGAAGAAAGATTCTACCAAGCCTCAAGAGAGAAGTGGGGATAAATCTAAAGACAAGACTTCCCCAGGGCCCCAAAACTCCAATGATGGGGGTAGGTCCCAAGACACTTCCTCTACCCAAAAGAAACCTTATTGCCATGCCTGTAAAAGGCCTGGCCACTGGAGGACTGACAGCAGTTGCCCAAAGGCCAACAATAAGGAAAACATACCCCCAAGTAATACTCCCAGACCTCCTGTTACTATTAGTAGTAATCCCCCAGTTGGTGGGAGTGCCCCCAAGAATTTGGCTGGGTTTACTTTGGGAATGCATCGGGACTCTGGCCTAACCAGGTCCCCTACCTTAGCTACTCTTGTCTGGGAAAATGGCATGGGGTTTGCCAACTTCCCTGCTTGTCCCAACACTTTGGGCAAGTACAGGCAGGAGCCCCACATCAATGGTCAGAAAGTTGAAGCCTAGAGAGATACAGGGGCTAGCATCACTATGGTGACTGACAGTCTAGTTCCCTCAGGTCAACTTTTACCTGGGTTCACCTATCAGGTGATCAACATTGATAGAGTGCAGAAAGATCATCCCATGGCAGTAGTAAATCTCAGCTAGGGAGGTGTCACTGGCCCCAAGAGAGAGGCAGTGTCTTCAAACTTGCCTGTAGATTGTCTACTGGGGAATGATCTAGAGATCTCAGCCTGGGCTGAGGTAGAACAAGAAACCCATTCTAAAATGGTAGGCCTTTCCGAAAAGGTTAGTGGGGCTGTGATAGCCCCAGCCCAAGCAGAATTCCTTCCTAAAGAGGTTGGAAGGGCTGTGATGGTCATGGCCCAAGCTCAGGCAGACTTCCCTGAAAAGGTTGGCAGGGCTGTGATGGTCACAGCCCACACCTAAACTGAGTTCCCTCCTGAAAAGGTTGGTAGGGCTGTGATGGTCACAGCCCAAACTCAAACAGATTTTAGTGTTGTGAAGCCTGAAACTATTGATCACTCCACTCAAACAGAGAGCATTGGAGAGGAAGAAAGGTCTCCCTCCCACCAGACATTAGGTGAGAGTCAGCCTCCTCAGGGAACTTACCCTACCCCTTGTGAAGGAACTTCCCCAGAGGTAGTCAGCCTAGCCTGGCAGAGCCCCAGATGTCAGTGGACCCTTCCAAGGTGGGACCCGGTCTGAAGCAGGTAACCTACCCCTCTCTACCCTGCCTCAGTCAGCCCAGGGCTGCAGAGGTCAGGGAGGCCAGTGGTGGCCACCTGTCCACAAGAACCACCCCATCAGCAGATTAGGGGCACCAAAGCTAGCAGCCCTAGCAAGGTGAAAATTTCAAAAACTCCTAAGGGATCTCCCTTACACTTAGTTAGGAACCTCCCCCAGATGGATTCTGTTGGGCACAGTCAAACCTGGGACCCAAAAGCCCCAAACCTGACCTGCCCCTCCAGTAAGCCAACAAAAGGGACCCAGCCTCCAGCTTAAGGTAGCCAGAGGTTGACCCTGAGAGCACAGTGCAACTCAGTCAAGGAAAGAAAGGCCTATATGGTGGAAAGTGATTGGAGGAAGCTGTGCCCTACATTAGAGGAGCCTCACTTCAGTACTCCATCTCAACACCAGCCTTTTACTTTGCCAAAACACACCACAGGTAGAGATTCCCCATGGTGGAGACCCTATGATACCCTTAGGGTAATGGATTGCTTAGTGGACCATGAGACAGGGGGTAATCATGCTAGTGCAGGTACTCCCTTATATGGCCACTTAGGCAATATAGGCTTACCTGTTCAAGGATAGCCTTATCTCCTTTCGTTTGGGGGGGGGGGGGGGGGGGGTTGTGTACGAAGGTGGATACCTAACTATGGTTACCCCAGATTTTTTGCCTAGTGTTTAGCTGGTTTTCGACTTAGTTGGCCTGGGATCCTGCTAATCAGGACCCCAGGCTATCTGCTCTCTCTTTAAAATGGACTCCATGTACCCTAGGTACATCTCCAATTGGATACTGGGTCACCTTATGAGCCCCTGTACAGTGTACCATAGGTACCCAGGGCATAGGTGCATCCAAAGCCTACCAGGGGCTGCAGCATATCTTTTGCCTACCCTGGCTGGCAATTCAAATCGACACAACTGGCTGATCACTCAGCTGGGGCAAGGTGGTGTAATCACCCCTTGCTTAGATATAGTATACCTATATCTAACCTTATATCTGGACACATATACACCTATAAGTCACCCCTATGGCAGGCCTTAACAATCCTGGAGGCAGAGTGCTTGGTTTTATGTGAGATGGTGCTCTAGCATGAGCTGAGCCTGGCTTCAGCTTTCGCAACCATCAGCCCGATTCATGAAACAAAATTGCGCTCGCAAAGGCCAGATTCTGAGAATCTGGCCCTTTGCGAGTGCGATTTTTGCGAAATCTCATATTTGCGAGGAATTGGATTTAAGGAATCTCTAATAGAGATTCCTTAAATGCAATTCATCAACCAATTTGAAATTGCGAATTCGCAATATTTGGTCGCTATTTACCACGAAGTCTGACTCCGTGGTAAATTGCGAAAAAATAGAAAAAAGCACTTTAGTGCATTTTTCTCTTTTGCATGTTACACACACACATGTCCTTTGGACATGTGTGTGCGCAACACCTGTGTAAATTTGCATTTCAGGGGTGCTACAGGGTGTCCTTTGGACACCCCTGGCACCCTTGAAATCGCTATCTTATTTGCGATTAGCTCATTGCTAATCGCAAATAAGGAATACTCCCCATTCATTCCTATGGGCCTTTAGGCCCATAGGAATGAATGGGGAGTTATTCCTTATTTGCGATTAGCAATTTGCTAATCGCAAATAAGGAATGTGTAGGAATCGCAATTTATTTTGCGATTCCTACATGAATCCCATTTTGCGAGTCTGTAATAGCGATTCCTTATGAATCGATATTAAAGACTCGCAAAACGGGTCTTTGATGAATCTACCTGCATGTCCTTTAGCTGTTCTGGGTATTGCCATACCATATACTCTTATGTGCATTATAATCCTCGCGGTTAGATGCTAACTATGGTTTGGCTTTGGGGGGCGTGGCTTGCCAGGCAGCGAGATGGCCGCTTCCTAAGCAAGCTCCGCCGGCTAAAGCATTAATCCTGCTGAAATCATGATAAATACGCATGATTGCGGGCAAAATCATCTCCTCCCGTAGTGCGGACTCCCCAGAGGACCTGAGGGCTCAATCCTGCTTTCAAGCAATCGCGGAGATCCTGCGGTTGCGGTGCATTCGGACCGACGCTGGGCGGAGGAAGACCCCGGAAGGGGAACGCTTTACCCGGCCGGCGCTTTCAACTGGAGACTGTGGATCTGCGGGCCTGACGAGCCTTTGACTTGGAAAGCAAAAACGGGTGACCACCCGCCCGGCCGCTGCGCTACGGCTGTCTGACTGTGAGACGTGTCCCCTGTTGTGGGGGCAGTCACTCTACCTCGGGCCCGGCGGTTGGAGGCCCGACTTCGGCCCAGCTCCGCGCCATTTTCCACACTGCAGACAGCGTGAGCCGGGCGATTGCGGCCTCACTTGCGAGTCACTAGCTGAACACGGCTGCCCATTACCTCCTGCTGCCGGTGAGCCCGACGCCCGCACTTGCCGGTAAAAAGTGACGAGGGTGAGTGGACACACTGAAGGTACGGTGAAGCATACTCCTGCCTATATTGCCGATGCGACCGGATGACGTCTGGGGAAGAGAGCCACTGTTGGATGTCGCGCACCTCCCCGCGCAATACCCTACCGAGCCACATTAGGGACCTTCACCCCCATACTGCAGCTTCGCCATTTCCTGCACCCACGGCACCCAGGCACTAAAGGGACCCGATCATTACCACTTTGCAGTATTCCAGCATACCTAGAAACTCTTGCCATTGACGGTAAAGTCTAGGGGCTGTGTCCTGCATACCATTTCCCCTGAGACGGCGATAGCCACAGCCGAGCTGATACGAGCTCTGACTCCATGTGCTGCTCCTGAGGGCACCTGCATTTGCGGGCTGTGAAAGAGAGGAGGTGAGCAGTGGTCGCATTTTTGGCCCTCGGGCTGACGAGTCTGATGAGGCAACCAGGCCTTATCCTGAAACGGGTGCGGCAGACCGGGCTGGACTGGGGCTATACTGCCATAGTTGGGTACTATCTGACGTACATTCGCGAAAGCCTACCAGTATGGGGAGAAATGATAACCGGCAACCTAAGCTCACTTTCAAAAATAAGAAAACAGCCAAGTAGCTGGGCCCGGACCAAGATGCCATGGAGGCAGCCGGGGGGGGGACACGTCTGAAGAGCAACCTGAGGTGGACATGAAATCCCTCCTGCTGGAGGTGCGCACCAGTCTCCGGGGCATAGATGCCAAACTTGACAATTTAACCTCCCAGTTGGAATCGGTGAGGTCACAGGTTGCATCCCATGAAACACGGCTAGACTGCCTTGAGAACCGCCACACTGAACAGCACGAATTCCAAACGGAAATGAGGGAGCAGCTTTCCAGCATGGACAAGGTACTCGCCATCTTACGCGCAAAGAACGATGATTTGGAAGCGCGCTCTAGACGGAATAACATCCGAATCACTGGAATTCCGGAGACAACGGCCATTTCCAAAATGGAGGTGTACGTGACTGACCTCCTCCGCGCACTATTCGATCCTAATCTCTCCCCGGTGTTCGTGGTGGAACGGGCGCACAGAGCGCTGGCCCAAAACCGCCTGTGGGAGGCACACCTAGACCGATACGCGCCAAACTCCTAAACTACCAAGAGCAGGACCTGATACTGCGCCTGGCGAGAGAGAAAGGTAAAATCATGCATCAAGGTAATGTCATCTCATTCTATCCTGATTTTACACCACTGGTGCAGGCGGCACGGCGCGAATTTCTCCCAGCTAAGAGACTGTTGATGCAAGCCGAGATACCCTACTCACTTCTGTACCCCTCTAAACTTAAGGTCTCTTATGATGGCACAACTCATTTTTTCACGGACGCTAAGTCCGCCTTAAAATTTGCAAAACGTGTCTGCGGCCCTATAGCAAAGGCGGCTGGACTGAGCAAGCACAGCAATACTGGCCACTTAAGTGACAATGGAAACCGCCATCCCTGGTACACTAGCCTGCTCGAACTTGCGCTCCCACTAGGAGACACTTCAGGCTTGAAATTACTGTCAACATTATTGTTCTGCACTATTTTCTGTATTTGTGTTGCCATGACCTTCCCAATGTTACCTACATGTTGGAGCGGAGCTCAACCGCACATATAATTACTGTTTAGATCCCGCTGAAGTGTATACATATTTCCTTAGCCACCCTGTGAAAACAGGGGTGTATAAGTGTGCTGCCGCGCCTCCGAGGGGTGGTTCCCTATGTTCCATTTCACCCACTCTCGGAGTGGTTATGGGGGAACTTTGACACAACCTGATTGTGGGGTTGGAGCGGGTGGGGGAAGGTTGGGGAATGTTGCGGTTTACTTTCTTTGTTCGTTTCAGGTCTTAGCGCTCTTTACACTCCCACAGTCGTGACACAAGGGTCAGGGTGGCAGACACGGTTGACATCGCTCAGATATTTTAATGGGTACACATAATACTCAGATCAAAATCCTCACCTGGAACGTACGAGAATTGAATGATGGGCGTAAAGCCCGATTGGTGCACGCATACTTGGCAAGACACAAATTAGATATATGTTTTCTACAAGAGACCCACCTGAATTCGACACCTTCACCGCGCCTGAAACACAGTAGATGGGCGACGGTGCACTCCGCGATATACTCTAATTATGCACGAGGGGTAGCTATACTCATTCGTCAGGGGTTGGACTGGAAGGCAGGTGAAGCTAAGATAGATCCCGAAGGGAGATACGTTGTAATACATGGGCATCTGGGAGGTAAATCCGTGGTGTTAAAAGCTCTGTATGGCCCGAATGTTGACTCCCCGGACTTTTTCCGTGAACTCTGGTCAGTTATAGAAGCTATAAACTGCGATGCCATCATTTGGGGAGGTGACTTCAATGCAGTACTCAATGATAAACTCGATAGGAAGGGGGCGGCACGACAACTTCACCCTCCTGCCAGTCGGGCCCTTCGGACCCTCTTGGAGGAAGGGAACCTGATAGATGTTTGGAGACTTAGACATCCAGACGTGCTGGAGGGAATATGCATATCCAGTCATCACGCTGCCTGGTCGAGACTAGACTATTGGCTGGTGTCCGCGGAGGTGGCCGCTTGGTCAGCAGACGTGTGCCATCTGGCCCGCTCCCTATCAGATCATGCCCCATGCCTATTGACACTGACCCTCCCCGACTCACTGCCCAAAGCGTTTAATTGTCGTCTCCCACAACATGCTCTGTTAGATGACGCCTTTAGAGAAGAGATAAGAACTGACATCGTAGAGTACTTTGAGCTAAACACGGGCTCGGTTTCCTCAATGGCGACATTGTGGGACGCCTTCAAAGTTTTAATACGTGGGAAATGTATAGCTAGGCAGGCTCGGGTGCTTAAGGCAATCAGAGGCACCATAGCTGGACTGGAGACACAGATCAGAGAGCTTGAACAGTGCTTGTGCGCCGAGGCGAGCCCGGTGGTGGCAACTGTACTGAAATCCAAGTTACTGGATTATGCAGAGGAGGCCCAAAGAGAACTTACATTCCTGGGGAAATATGCCGACGCCCGAAGATACGGCGAAGGCGACAGGCCGGGCCGTACGCTGGCTAATATGATTCGTAAATCCCATTCTGCTCCGTACATCCATATGATCCAGGCGAGAACTGGTGACATGGTGGTTGGGCCGAAGGAAATCCTGGGAGAATTTCAGCATTACTATGCTAACTTATACACAGCCACGCAGGCGGATGTACCCGAAAATATGCAGGAGTTCCTTGATTCTATTGCCCTGGTGTGGTTTAATTATGCACACCGGAAGTATATGGATCAGTCTATGACAGCGGAAGATATCAAACTGGTCAAAAAAAGCCTCCCCCTCAGTAAAGCCCAGGGACCTGATGGTCTTACCACTGCCTTCTACAAGGCTTATGCGGATGAACTTGCCCCTCGGCTGCATGCAGTTTATGAGGAGGGCCTGGAGTCTGAGATCCTGCCAACTTCTATGCGAGAAGCCCTCATTATGACACTCTTAAAACCTGATAAAAATGAGCTGGAGCTGGATTCCTATCGCCCACTATCCCTCATAAATGTGGACGTCAAAATGTACGCGAAACTGCTGGCAGACCGCCTCCAGCCCCTTCTAACCATAATAGCTTTGCCAGACCAGTCAGGTTTTATACCTGGTCGATCCACGGCCCACAATCTCCGGACGATTTTTTACATCCTGCACTACCTGCACCCTAAAGTCCACGCTGCTGCGATATTTATAGATGCCACAAAGGTATTTGACTCCCTCTAATGGCCTTACCTCTTTCACATTCTTGTGCGCATGGGAATCAGTCCACTCTTCATAAGGCGCATCAAACTGCTCTACACTGAGCCACTGGCTAGAATCTGGGTCAACGGTCTCATATCTGACTCGTTCTCGATCACCCGCGGCACCAGACAGGGATGCCCATTGTTCCCTCTTCTCTTCGCCATTGCTATGGAGCCCTTGGCGGCCCGCATTCGTCAGCACCATACTGCCAGGGGAATTGGCTTCAGCTCACGTAGTCTGTTAATTTCAATGTATGCTGATGACATCACCCTATACATAATTGATCCCTCCGTAAATCTAGACCCTGTACTGCGCAAATTTATTAAATTTGGAGGCTTATCTGGAGTATCGATCGATTGGAAGAATCGGTCATATTCCCGCTCACGGATGATACCCTGCCAGTCACTTCGGAGTACCCCCTGAGATGGGAGCCTGAGGAGGTTCGATACTTGGGCATCTGTGTGTGCCGCAACCTCCAGGATATTTGGACCATGAACTTTGGCAAGCCATGGACAGGCTTGAGGAAAAGGTGTCGATCTGGGCTAGGATGCCACTATCACTTGCTGGTAGGGTAGCACTGTCCAAAATGATCATACTTCCGAAATTTTGATATCTTTTTGTAAATGTACCAATCCCGCTATCCCAAGCCTTTTTTAAATGCCTCCGAACTCATTTGCTTTCGCTGGTGTGGGCCGGGAATCAGGCGAGAGTCTCCAGGAACCTGCTCACCCTACGGCTGCGACTGGGAGGGCTGGGAGCCCCAGATATGCAGCTCTATGCACTATGCGCGCAGGCGCAATTCCTGCACTTCTGGATGTACCGTACACCCTATCAACTGCACGTCGCAGTGGAACTGGATGCGGTGGCGCCGAAGCCGCTCAATGTGGCACTCTATAAATGACCTTCCCGACCAGGTGCAGACGTAGACACTGCGGACACCCTCCGCTGGGCCTGGAAGAACCTTTTGAAAAGGGCTGGTCTGCCGATGCTGTTTGCCCCAGCTGTCCCCCTGTGTGATAACCCGCTATTGGCCTGCTTGGAGGAGAACGGGGGGATGATCAAATTGGACATACATTTGCAGACTTGTACCCAGAGGGCAGGTTCCGACCCCCCCCCCCCCCCCCCCCTATTGGTGTAGATGGCGCTGGGGTGCCCTTTCGGGAGCAATTCACATACCATAAACTCAAAACTGAATGCGAGACGATGTGGGGTGGCTTCCCAGAGGCCCCCCCTACTTTCCAAGCACTACAGGACATACTTGCTTCGCCCCGAAAACTGGTAACCATACTCTACACAACAATGCAGAAACAAGCTCCTATTCTTCACCCTAGATCTATGGAGCTCTGGAATACTGAGTTGGATCCGCAGATAAGTGCGGAGCAGTGGGAATTCTGTTGCAGGCAACTGCTGGACCTCTCCCCTAATTACAAGCTCCGCCTCATTCATTTTAAGTTCCTACACAGGTACTACAGAACCCCTGTTAGTCTACGAGCAATGGAACTGAGGGATGATGAAGGGTGCTGCAGATGCGGGTTTGAAACGGCCTCCTTTTTACATATGGCCTGGGACTGCCCGAATCTCAGGACATATTGGGACACTGTAGCGGAGGCGATAAACCAAATAATGGACAGGCAGGACACTGTGACACCACATATGGCCCTTTTAGGCCTCATTCCAAACACTGTGCCTCAGAAACGCAAATTACACGCACTCTTGCTACTATATGCCAGACGACAAATTGCGCTTTGATGGGGTAGAAGCAGATTACCTACTTTTAAGGCATGGCTATCAGACGTCAGTTATGGGCACAAACAACTGGGGCTTTTCTGGGATCTGATGCCCGCAGCGTCTCGACCACAGGACATTTGGGAGCCCTTTCTTTAGTGGGTTAGAGCCCGAGAACCATCCACCACCCAAGCTGATCTGGAGGACACACCCTAGACATGTGTCCTATAATGTAAATTGTAAGTATAGGTGTGTTGTGTTTGTTTGATGACCTAGATTCTCACATGTTGCTATCATTGCGAAGATTGTGTACCGTGTTAATTTGCATGCCACTGTTCGTGTAGATGTGTGCTCAGATGTATGTCTCGACGCAAGGGGCTCTGTTTTTATTCCTAGATGAAAACCCCCTCTTCGGTATTATGGACTTTACCCTATGTGATAGACTGATGGCCGAATACTCATGGCGGTTTCCCCTGCCCATTTCTTGCTATATCTACCTGACTAGTTGTATGATGTTAGGTTTTTTGTTCTTTGCAGCTCACAAGCTACTTGATTACTGCTTATGTCAAATCCTGAAATGTGAGCTGATGCTTGTCTTTTTGTTCTAAAAATGACAATGACCGGATTTTGTGTATTGGGACAGGGAGGGCTCAAAGGATTGAGACATGCCTGGGGCACACAAGGTGTCCCATGCATAGTCCAGTTCAAACCGACACTGGCGTTTTCCTGCACCAGCTCTGGGATGAAACTGGGCAAAGGGAAACGACTTGCTTTGCCGCCGCCTCCCGCCGGAGCCCGAGCCCAGAGCCTGACAAGAACCGGATTCCCATACATCCAACAGCCCGATCGACAGTCCCTGCAAAGCTGAGACCCGTGGAGGCGACGTGAGACCGGCCATCTTGAAAAGTCTGCGACCTGCTAACTGTGCAGCCCCCGAGGTCCCCTCGAAGTTGTGCATTGGGGTTTGAGAAGCCCCAGCCCAAAGCAGCATCTGCACCAAAGATCAGCCCTGCACACTCCACGAGTTCTGCGTGGGGCCCTTTTGCATTTTCCTGCTCGACGCGTCTGCCCGGTCACTTGCCCGTTGGCTAGTGGCCATCTTGGCAATGATCCAGAGAAACTACACCGCTGGTCTTGTTGCTCCAGACTGGCCCTTGCTTCCCTGAAAAGAAGCAGCCCCTCAGACCATGCTGGTCTGAGTAAGAAGCCTACATCGATTCCTGCGTGGGTTGCCTTTGCCAAGGCTTGTTGCCTCCAATATTGAAGCCAACACCGCCAACAGCGAGAGCCTTTGTGGGACAGCTCGTGACTCCATCCTGGTTGTCGTCGATGACTCCTGGACTGCGTGCCTGCAGAGACAAGCTTCCTATCAGCACCTGATCGCATCCTGACATCGCCTGGTTCCATCCTGGTTCCACGCTGGTCACTGGCTAGTGACCCAGACTCGGTCCCCTCTGCTTTCATGTCCTCTACATCTTCGATCCAACCGGACTCTTCTCTTCTGGCCGCCTGCAGCATCTTCACTCCAAGGCTCCATAGATCTCCACGACGAAACCCGACACACTTTTGAACCTAGGTAACATGAGTACTACTGTGCTCCTGTAGAGGTTTACATCCCTAGTGTCCTAGTTTCAAGTGGGTAAGTTCTATTCCAGTCGGAAGGGTCCTAATTCTTTAACTTTATAACTTTTACGCACCTATTGACTTCAATGTGTACACTCGTGTGCTTTTAGACACTGCACACTCCTCCCGCGGGCCTCCTGCTCTCTAACTATTGTTAGCTCAGTGTAGCCCCAGCGATACCCAAGGCCCTAGGCCTTACCATTGTTTGTGTTGTGGTACTTATACCACTTTTTTAATATATGGTTTGACGGGCCACCCGCCCCATCCATAATTGTGCCACTTTTGTCTATTCTATTAAGTTACTTGTTTTGCGCTTGTGCTTCTGTGCTCATAAAGAGTTCATTGGTTTGTTTAGAAATAAATACATATATATTTTCAATATATATCTTGTGTGGTGTCCTTTCATTTGGTATTAAAGGGATTTCATATGGTAAAACAGCTGGCTTCACATGCCCTCTTGAGTTTAGCCTAAGACTGCTTTGTCCATGCTACCCCTAGGATAGCTGGTCTATAAGGTTGACTTTACAACCATCACCATAAGGGTTGTTTGGACTGGTGCAAGGTGCTCACTAGAATAGTGAACATCATATACCAGGCCAACTTCTCACATGTAGCATACTAATTACTGTTATTCCTCTCGTGTGTTTCTCTATCAGTGTCCCATGATCCAAGTACTGTATTCATGCACTTTGGTGGAACTTCTTTTCCTAATTGATGTGCTATTTTACACATAGGGCGAACCCCAACAAAGGTATCGGAGCACTTTACAGGCACGGAAAGATGACGTGATTTGCATAGAAACACTGGGTGTTGTGCCTCCCACCGAGTTCCCCAGCTTCCAGGTCGGTAATTCTAACCCTTTTGCTAGCACTCTCTGGCGCTTCTGTATTGATCGCGATTCCATGAATAGTGTAAGCACAGCTGTAGCTTTAACGGGGGAGGAGACTTCAGGTTAGCTTTCACTTTGAATAGCCCATTCTTGGTAATCTGAGACAAAAGTCTAACTTTACGACTTTTGGTATTGAGGGAGATCATTTACGAGTCTTATCCTTACGTCTGCAGTCGGCAGGAATCTCTACATCCGGGCCGTACTCTCCGGCTCAAGCTGTACTCTCTAGCTCGGGCCTTACTCTCCGGCTCGGGCCAGATGAAGTGTAATCAGTGGGCCAGAATGCAATTTTTACAAAAGGGAACATTGGAACATGTGATAAATGGTAGAGGAGGTCATGAAAATCAATTAGAGCAGGGAAAAGGGTGTGGTCCAACACTACATTATTTCCAAGAAAAGTTTGCTTCTTTGCATCATGGTACATGCAGTGTACAATTTGCGCTCCCCTCGGTATTAACTGTAGTGTCTACACCACAGTCAACAGTAAAGGGAGTGCTCCTAGAACTGACTGACTTGACACTACAGTCAACACTGAGGTGAGCACAAATTGTACAATGATGCAAAATAGCAAACTTTTCTGGGTTATGATGTAGTGTCCGGTAACACCCTTTTCCCTGTCCAAACTGTTTTTCATGACTTCCTCTAGCATTTATCACACGTTTCTAATATTCCTTTTTGTAAAAAGTACATTCCAGCCCATTCATTACACATCATTCGGCCCAAGCCGGAAAGTACGGCCCGGGTGCGGTGAGTAAGGCTCAGGTGCAGAGATTCTGGCCAGACTACGGACGTGAAGATACGCCTCATAAATGACCTCTGTGAATACCAAAAGTCATAAATGACTTCTGTGTATACCAAAAGCCGTAAAGTTGGACTTTTGTCTCAGATTACCTTTGTGAATTGGCCCCCTTGTTGTCAGTTGTTTTATGATTTTATCCTAGTCACTATTTCAAAAAGTAAAATGACATTTTATTTTATTCTGCTATGTGTTTGAAGTTCCATGTATTATATTATCAGTTGAATTATTATTCTTTTTTTACGTTTAACTGACATTGTGTGCCACTGTGTTCTGTCACACATGGGACATTATGTTTATTATGTTGTTCTATCTTGTGAAATAGCACATGATCACTTTCTTCTTCTATGTAGTGTAACTTCTATTATGATGACTTTGTTGACTGATGGTTTGATATGCATTTTTAGGAGACATGCGCAAATCGCCTCTAGGCGCTATCCAGCTGCCGCACTTCCCCCATGCACCCCGACCCTCTTACATTGTTTGCGAGCTGTACCGTGCATTATTACCATGAAAGCACCTCTTTTAAGTTAGCACTAACATCAGTAAACTAGTTACAACAGGACAGATTCAGAGCAACCACATCTGCAGTGCTAGCGACATAGAACTCACAAGCAGACATCCGGTGGACACGTCCTAATCATCTTCATGTAAACTACACCAACAGGTATCATGCATGCTGACATTATCAACTGTGAAACTAATGCAGTCGGACCTTTGAAGGCAGAATGTGGGGATTACTCACATTCTCTCTACACTAGGGAGATCACAAATTGGTGTCCAAAACAGGAATGGGATTAAGGGGCTAACGTCTCTTGGCATCCGGCCCCAGTCCACACCAAGCCTTTCTTCTCCCTTGAGATGCAGAATAGTGGGAGTATCCCTAATCTGCCCACTCTTGGGTGGGGGGGGGTTGGATTGAAGGGGGGTAGACTTCCCAATATAAACCAAGTGTAGGAAAGTGAAGAATTATGTGGTGTTGAGGTTAGCCCTCACCATGTAATACTACAACAATAACCCAGAGGTGGTCCTTGGATTCACACTAATAAACCTTAGCTCATCCCTGGTTGTGTAGCAAAGAGCAGTCAGGTTTTACTAGAGGGACACGTCGTAAGCATTTCAGAGTACTAACATGAATATTAAGTAATTCACACGCCTCAAGAGACATCAGACACCAATTTATAAAAAATAAAGTGTATTTTTTTATCTTAATTTAGACACAAAAGCAAACTGAATAGCATACAGATAACTGGAGTGATTGATTTTTAATGGAATAGAAAATCAATGGAAAAAATACAATGAAAATGTAACATTGAGGTCGATGGGAAAAACCACAAGTGACAATTGGTCACTGGCTGGTCAAGTCGTGTTGCACCCTTGCAGGGTAAAGGGGATGTGGGGCCCATGACCAAGTCACGATGATAAGTTAAATTTTACCTGGCCCATGGAGCCCGTGTGCAGAGTTGTATTGGCAGTCCCTGGTGCTGAACGGGACCTGCAGGAGAGCTGTTTTTACCACCGAAACGGTGCTGCGGGGTAAAAAGATGCAAAAATACAACAACGCTGTAGTTTCTGATGTCGGTTGAAGGTTGGATGGGTTTCCTTCTTAATGCAGTGTCGTGTAAAAGGGTTGGTTGCCTGACTGGCGACCAATAAGCCTTGGCAGCCTATTACTTGCTCCTATGAGGCATTTCATACACATTCACACTTATTCAATTGCTAAATACTGGCTCGCAGAAGTGGGAGAACAAATGCAAATGGACCCCAGAGGTTTTAGGTATGGAAAATGTAACAAAATTCTTATAACAAATCTCAAAATACTTATGACAAATCTGTCTTCACCATGAATTGTGTTGGTGGTGCAGTGGTCCTATGGGAGTCCTCCGCCAAAGTCATAATACGGTGGTCTGAAACTCCATTGCAGGGGTTGCTGCACTGCCACCGCGGTTTAGCGGTCCATCGGACCTCTCTAGCCGGACATGGATGGCACTGTGCTAATCCAATGCTTTAAACTCTGCTAGAATAAAAGACATTTTAGGTGAGCAGATTTAGATTGTTGCTGGTATAGTAGCGTGTATATCATAGATATTACCCAGTGGTTGTTATAGTTAGGACCATGTTTCCATAGGAATTTTTGTTTTTGTTTTCCTAATAACTTTGGTGCTGTTTGACAAATCTTCAAGAGACGTTCCAAAAAAAAAGTTGTTCCACCTCAGTTCCTTCCTGGAAAGTTTCAGGGTGATCCCTCATGCAGTGAATTGACTATAATGTTTCCCCCAATCATGCCCTGCATATCACCTCACATATTACATCACTCATGACATGTTAAATGACATCATTGATGACATCCCTCGACATCTACGTCAAAGACTATTTAATGATGTTCGGCGGCCAGCTGCCCACAAGTGACCTCCGCCAGCTGCAACCATTCTTTGGATGAATACTAGTAAAAATACAAATGCATCCATCAAATGTGTTTCACTTCCGAATGATCCAATTCATTTTGCATCTTTTTTTTTATTTTTTATATTTTGCATCTTTTCAAAGCTCGCAGACAAACTTATAAGAGCTCAAACATCGATTTATGTTGTTGTAGTACTCCTCATTCACAAAGCCTGTAGCAGACTGTCCGAATCATTGGTTGATATTGTTACTAATTTCAACAGTATTGTTATTTAAATATAATCAGTGATATCACATATTTATTATTTGTCCATCTACACAACTGGTATCCTTACAAAACACACTTAGCTCATTTTAATGTTATGTTAATTGTAATTTGATATAGCACACAGTCACCAAAGGCTTCATGCCGCTGATGTAAACCCGTTATTGCATTTTAGAGAGCATATGGTGAAGCAGAGATACATTTAATAACATCATAATGCTTTCCTAAAGAACCAAGCCTTCAAGATCCATCTAAATGGAAGTATTTCAAATTCAGTAATGATTGTTCATGTCAGCTAAGGACATGTATATTGTGCATTTATTTGCACAGACCAATAAACTATATAGTTATGCTGCACAGTTCTACCCTGAATTCTTTAGTAATTTGAGCCGTATTTTTTAAAACAAAAATTCCATAAGCTATCATGATGTGCTATTTCTTTATTATTCTTTTAGGAACAGGACAATTTGAAGAATGAGCAGAAAACAGAAAAAAAATACCTTATGACTGAAATGGTGAGGCAAGAAAAGGACAATGTGAGGAAACAGGCGCTAAAGAAAGAGCTAAAACATCAAGTATGGAAAGCAAAGGCTCAGATACTTCGTAGTGGTAAGAATTGCGATTCTCCTATTACCATGACTAGGAATCTGGTTTTCATTAAGACACGGAGGCTAACATTATGCATAATACTTTTAATGCAGTCTCCAAGCAGCCGCATACATCACAAAGTGAAAGGTTCCAGAATAGAACAATAGGAACATATAAAAGGCATAAGCTAACAACAATCTACCTCTTTTAAATGTGGTGGAGAAGAAAATAAGTCCCAAATTTTAATCTTCCAACGCTTGTCTTTCACCAATCGCAAAATGAAGGACGGAGATAAATGAGGAAGGAACCAAAAGGCCAAACTTCTCAAAATTATGAAAGGTTACCTGAAAGAGAGAAAGATATAAGCATTTCCAGAAAGGACAGAATGACAAGTAATGCACAATGCAACCTAATAATATGATATTATAAATAAGACAACTAAATCATAAATAATGTTTGAATCAATAGAAACCTTTTCCATCAAAGGTATTCGAGATGATGAGCAAAAAGATAAATATAATGTAAGCCTTAGCCTTCCAAGGGGAGGGATGGGTGGGATAATGTTAGCCTCTATGTCTTTAATGAAATCCAGATTCTCTAGTCATGGTAATAGGAGAATCGCAATTTCATTACAAGAACGGAGGCTACATTATGCATGTTGGTAGCTTTGTAAGACTACACCAGACATGTGTTCAATTGGTTTGCAGTAATGTTGTGCGAAAGTTCTAGCATTAGACCAGCCAGCTACTTTAAGAATATCGTCCAACTTACCACCAGACCAGAAAGATTTACTGGCCATAGCACCTCTAAGTGAGTGAGATAGCATTTATTTTTAAATCAGTACCTGCCAAATTCATAAAAATGTTGACTCATCGGCAATAGAGGGCGAAGTTATAGCTCTATGAGGTTTAACAAAGGATATAAGTAACTGATTCACACCCTGAGCACTATGACCATTCATTCTGCGATCCTACTCTCTCATGCAATCTACCACTCATAGTTTTGGGAATAAATCAAAGTATGGATACAAAATTGAATCAGACATAGTCTTGGTTCTCTTAATTAGTTCAAATCTGACACAAAACATATTATAGGATCTATTAGTAATTTCGAGACCTTTGACATCAGAAATTCTGCGGCAAGAATTTAAACATAGCTGTGATGCGAGCTTGATGGATAGTGATTTCCTATTCAAGTGAGTATTAGGCCAATTAAGATCAAGAATTAACTTAACGTCCCAGAGAGACTCTTATCTGGGCTTAGGAGGTCTCCTTAGTCGAATACTCTTCATTATTCTACAAACAATAACGTTCTTACCAACCGTTTTACCGTTGACGAGGACGTGGCCTGCGGAGATAGCTGATCTATAGCAATTGATTGTTCTATAGCTGAGACCTCTTTTGAATTGTTCTACAAGGAAGTTTACTATGTCAACAATAGGTGTTTCCAAGGAATCCAGGTTCCTTTCCAGGCACCAGCTTCTCCATATGTTGTTATACCTGTGGTGAGTACCTGGGGCCCATGACTCACCGAGGAGAGTTGCAGCTGTCTACGAAAGTCCTGAGATTTCATTGGATCTCCTGACACTCTCCAGGCAAGAAGGTTCAAACTCCCAGTCAGAATTAGGGGGTGACCTCCTCCATCTAAGTCTGTTAGAAGATTCTCTTGGGTAGGAATTAAGAAGGGGGGGTGCAAGCTAGTTCTAGAGTGGTGGGGAACCAGACCTCTAGAAAAAGGGAGTTATTAGGACAAGGCAGCACTGGTCCTGTCTCACTTTCTATAGAACTCTCTGGATTATGGCAAAGGGTGGGAAAGCATATGCTTTGACTCCTTTCCAAGACTGGAGAAAGGCGTTCACTGCCAGAGCACCCAGGTCGGGCATTCAACTGAAGTATTTTTCCACCTGAAAAGTTAATCTGCTTGTAAAGAGATCTATTTCTAGGGGTCCTTAAATCTTTTTGAGACATCTGAATACGGAAACACTGAGCTTCCAATCGCTGTGATTCAAAAGGAACCTCGATTTCCAATTCGCCGAGATATTCGTTTTCCCCGGGAGGTATTCCGCTCTGAGATCGATCTTGTGTTCCAGGCAGAACATCCAACGTTTTTGGGCTACGTTTGAGAGGTCCGCA
Source organism: Lissotriton vulgaris (assembly GCF_964263255.1). Lineage (NCBI taxonomy): Eukaryota > Metazoa > Chordata > Amphibia > Caudata > Salamandridae > Lissotriton > Lissotriton vulgaris. Next base: position 538,475,515 of record NC_141694.1, on the reverse strand, counting down.
GATTTGGTACCTCCCAGACATCCGCGGACATGTTGTCCATCTTTAAAATGACTGATCTTCCCTGGATACAATGTTTGAAGCTCATCAATGCGTAAAGCGCAGCTGTTAGTTCCATGTAGTTTATGTGCTGAGAAGATTCCTCTTGCGACCGGATACCGCCTGTATTCTTTTTTTTGTCAAATCTGTTTTTATTATTTTAAGATTACACTCAGTAAGTAAGTAAATAAATTCTTTATTGCTTGATTAATAAAAATCTTTGCAATTATTCATAAAAATACTTAATGAGCACCGTTCAAAGTACATAAAAGCTAGATATAAAAAAATTAGACATTTCATACAATCACATTAGTATAAAAACATTTCTTAATTTGCAATATTAATAAATATGAAATAGAATCAGTGTGTGCAAAAGTGCATCTTGTGCTGGCCTTAAATGAGAAAAAGTTAAAAACCCAATAAAACCTGTGAGGCACTGTCCGTGGGTAGCTTTGTAGTTGCAGTGGCAAGGAAGTCAAAAACTCAGACAAACACTCAAGAGTGTAAAGTTCTTTACTTGTCGGAGTTTTTCGCTGGTCATAGTTTTCTCAGTTCATAGAGTAACCGCTGGGTTCAGTGCAATGTTTGCTGACTTCATGAAGTGAACCAGTCAGCAAGCTAATTGAATGTCCTCCCCGTTAAAGCAGGCCAGCAATGCTTGTCGACGGGTTTGCAGGCGTTTTTGGTTCACAGCTGTGTTAGATGTCTCCTTCGTTCAGTAATTAGGGCTTTACAGCTGCATAGCAAATGCAATACATCCTCCTTAGTTTCTTTGCAGAGTCTGCACTTTATATTGGAATCCGAGCGTTTCCATGGGGGTAGATGTTCTTTTGATGGTATTACCCCAATCCTCAACTGCAAGAAGGTTTCCTTCGTCGCCCGAGAGAAGCCAGTGCCTAGGTAGGCCTGTGGTTGCAGCCTGGTGTAACTCTGAATCATGAACCATCCATGCGTCCTCCCGGTTAATACTACTTTGTCTTCTTCTAGGGATAAGATCTTAACAGTTTTGTTAACAAGCTGATTGAAGCATTTTTGCGTGCAGCTTGCATCCCAAAGGTCTTTTAGCGCATGAGTATTTATTGCTGCCTGGAGATAGACCATTGCAGGGCTGTTCTTATCTCTTTCCAGCTCCTTCCATAGATAAGTATTCAGGGTGCCCAGCTCATCACTCTTTACTTTGTGCCAGCATTTTACATAGGCACCTTTACGTGCTAGTTGTTGTTGCTGTAGGCCAAACTCAAGCCTTAATTGTGCTGGGGAGGTGTACGGTGGTAGACTGAATAATATTCGCATTGATTTTGCTACCACTTTATCTAAGGTGGACTCATCTCTCCCTCTCATACATTTGCTACCGTAGGTTATCGATGGCAGTAATCTTGCTTGTAGAACATCTAGTAGGGGGATTAAATTTGGACCAGCTATTTTGCTCTTGATGCTCTTTAGTGCAATGGCCAGCGATACCCCTCTGTTCTTAATTGCCTTTTTTTGTTATTTAAAAGAGCCTTTTGAGTCAGAAATTACGCCCAGATATTTATATTCTTTAACAGTTTCCATCTTCTGGTCTCGCAGAAACCACTGTGGGTGTCGCTTTTTCATTTTTTGGTTTAATATCATCACCTTTGATTTCCCTTGATTTATGCTTAGTCCGTTTTTGTCTGAGAAATTAATTGTTGTATCACAGAGGTGTTAAAGACCAACAGCAGTTTGAGTTATCAGTATCAAGTCGTCCGCGTACAATAGATTCGATAAAATAAGGCCCCCTAATTTTGGAGAGTGATGGTTTCAATTGTCAAGGTCTTTGGAAAGGTCGGACATGAAGAGGTTTAACAGGGTCGGTGCGAGAACACACCCCTGCTTCAAACCTTTTGTTGTTTTTATTTTCCTTGATAGACAATCGCCTGCCCCCAATTTTATTTGGATCCAGGTTTCTGTGTGCAATAAGAATAGTAAGTTCAGGAGTTTGGGATCTGCGTCCCAACTTAAGAACTTGGCCCAGAGTTTTCCTCTATCTATACTGTCAAATGCAGCTGAGTAGTCGATAAAGCACACATATAGCATTTTTTTGTATTTGATTGTAGAATCTATTAGCAGGGAGAGGGCCAAAAGGTTTGTTACAGTCCCTATATTTTTTGGGAAACCGGTCTGATTAATGGGGATTAGATTTTTCTTTGATGCCCAGGCTGTTAGCTCTTCTAGTAGGAGCCCCGAAAAATATTTAGCATCTATATCACTAAGAGCAATAAGTCTATAATTCTTGGCTTCATTCCTGGGGCCTTTTTTATAGATTGGGGCAATAATTGAACCCATCCAAGAACTCGCAATTTGCTCCGACACCCATATTTTTTTAAAGAGTGGGAGCAATTGCACGGCCCAGTAATTTGGATCTTGTTTGTAAAGGGCAGGTGGAGTTCCGTTCGGCCCAGAGGCTCCCTCTTTACGACCTTTCGCAATTCTTCCCTTGATCTGTGTTGTTGTGCCTGGGAAGTAGGTCTCCTCGGGTGGTAACTTTTGGCCCCTCTTATGTTCCTCCCCAACTTCTAGGTCTTGTATTACTTTGCCGGATACATTGTTGAAGTGGTTGGTTAGATGGTTTACCCAGCACTCCTCCGTTATATGTGAATTTATTCCGGGTGCTTTAGGATTCTCAATTTTATTGACAGTGCTCCAGAATCTCACGCTGTTTTTACTCCTTGCACCATAAAGCAATTTTGCCCATATTTTTTTTGTGGAGTCCTGATTTATTCGCCACACGAGTTTATTCTTATTGATCTTTAGTGACCTCAGATCGGTCAATAGGTGTTTGTCACTCACGTTTTTCCTTATTCCACGGAGTGTTCTATTGATTGCAGATTTTATTTGCGATAGTTCCAGAGATAGGGATGTCTGAGGGTGAATTTTTTAATTACTTGGCCGCCAGGTTTATTGTTCATATTTTAGCCTCGTTGGTGCATAAGTTTCGTGTGAGGAATTGCACTTTGAGTTAGCTAAACAAAGAATTTTAAAAAGATTACCCAGGCGGTAATGTTTTTGTCAAGTAGTGGCTTGACACTTTCCCAGCAAGTCTTGGCTTCTCTAGAGAGTTTTTCTGGATCGCTTATTTTGCATTTGATTCTTTTGCATTTTGACATAGTCGTTAAATTTTGCATACCAGTTGGAATTGTTAATGCTGTCCCCTGTGCCATCAATGTCAATTCTTGCGGCAGATGGTCACTACAATCGGATGTGCCAATTTTAAAATCTAATAGTAGTGGAAAAAGCGAAAAAGATAAAAAAGTATAATCTATCGCAGTACTAGAATTGAAGTTGTGAAAGGTGGCGGCTTGGGGACAATCCCCTGGTGATCGGCCGTTTATCGAAACAAGGCCCAGATTTGTTAAGTCAAATAATAGATTTGTGGATAAAGTTGTTTGTTTATCCCATAAGCATTCTTCCAGTACAGGGAACCCCCTTTCATATAATGTGTCTTCTATTGGGTGGTTGTAACCTTTGCTCTTTGAAAGAAACATGTTAAAATCGCCGGTTACAATAAGGTTCGGGGTTTCACCTTCTGTTATTAATTTCATCAATTCTGATACCAAAGATTTTGCGCCATTTTTTTGCCTTTCGGGTGCAAGTAAACATTGACCAGGATCAACTGTTGTTTATTTTTTCCCGCGGTTGAAAAGTCCAGTTGTACTGCATTTATTCCATTGTCTATTCCTGATGTGTTCTTGCTCAGTAGTTCTTTTGCCGTGTTTATTGTTTTTATCGAGATATATGTAGTTAATCCTCCTTTCTGGTGACCGAATTTTGAGGTTCTCTTGGCTGGAAGATGGTATGTTTTAAAGCCGTGGAGAGGTGAAATGGCTCTACCAGCCACGTCTCTTGTAGTACAATTAGGTCATACTGCTGGAGGTATAACAATAGGTCTTTATTTGTGGTTTTTTGATCTAGTCCATTTATATTCCAGGAACACAGTTTTAGAGATGAATTTATTTTTGATGCTTTAATAAGTCGGTCTTCAGACTGTCATGGGCCGATATGTCTGGAGTTTATGGTTTTTGCTACCCAATCCCAGCCTTGAATTTGGGCCATTTCACGTTTGTTTCTGTGCCATGGAAAATCTCGGGTTTTACGGCCAGCTGAGCTTCCTCGAGCTCCTCTTAATATTGATATTTTGGATACACCAGGATAATTTTTTTCCTTTGTTGAATTGTTATAATCCTGAAAGTGTCGGAGTAGAGGTTCGGGGTAGCAGGGATTATGACATGGTTTTATTCGTATCCCCCATGCCTCGAGTTGCCTTTCCTCTTTAAGGATTTTTCCCGCCAAGTCTCTTGTAGTCCAGGTAGTTTTAGTAATTTCCTGTTCCGACAGATGCTTGTGACTGACAAATTCTACTGCCTCCAAATCTTGGGTGTTTACTCTCCCTAAATTTGTAATAGAATTTAGTAGCCGAAGAATGTTGCTTCTGTTTAGGATGTCCTCTCGACCCTTTGATTTATACTCTGGGATAAATAATATCGAATTATGGTCATCAGAATTGGTGTTGCCCAGAGATTGTTCTGATCTTGTTTCAAATTCTATTCTATGGGGCATCCTGGGAACTTGGGGAATTTGCCCTATCTCTATTAAGGGTTCCTTATTAAGAATTGAGATGCGGTTAGCATAATTAGTGTTGTCCAATGAATGTGCTGATTTTATTTCCTGTTCTATTCTTTGAGGTGTTCCGATGGTTTGTGGGGCTGGCCCTCTCCGGTTCAGTGATTCAATGTCAAACTTTACCTCAGGATTTATTGTACTTATTATGGGGGCCATATTGGCAACAACTTCTCTGACATCTGAGCCTCCTTTATTTCCTGTGGCCCTTTTTCTAGCTATTTTTGATCTCTCTTTTTGCATTACTAAAGAGGTTCTTGCACTCTTATTTGTTGTCTCTGGACAATCTTGATTTTCATCTTTCGCCTCTGCTCTTTTAGTCTTGGTGTCTTAGAATAGTTTGGACTGTGGGGGCGTTTTTTCTTGTCCCGTTAGACTTTGGTCCAAAGTAGGACTCGGACAGAGATTTAAATTCGATTCATCAGTAGTACTTCCTTTGACCGTCTCGGGTTCCACCGCCATCTTGTTTGCTTGTTGGAAGAAGGATTTTATAGTAGATGTTTTGTTTCTTCCTTTTCTCTTCAGTTTCCGTCGTTGTTTTGAAGTTTGTTTTCTGCCTAACCATTGATCTCCGTCTTCCAGAATAATTGGAGTTTCTGTGGAGATAATCAGTTGCTGTTGTTCTTGTTGGGGCAAGTATAAGGAAACCCCTTGCTCTGATCTCGGACTTTTAATCATTGGTTGTATATGTCCGTCCTGAACGACCTCTTGGACTGTACTTAATTCGTAACATTCCTTAGAGTGGATTTTTATGCCGTTTGATTCCTTGATGGTTTCACTACGGGCCAATTCCTCTGTTTTTTGCTTTGGGGCGTATTCCACATTTTTTCTTTGTTCATTTCTATTTCCCTTTGCTACTCCATCCCTTTGAGGGTGGTGGTTAACATTCTTTATGTCTGTTAAAAGATCACTCATTACAGCCGGGAGGGTGGCTAATTTATCGATAATAGCATAACAAGTACAGCTTGGAGGATTAATCATAGTTTCCGATTGGGCTTTTTTAATCAGCTCCTTCAGATCTAATAGCTTGTTGTGGATGTTAATGACATGCGTGGTTAGGCGTGTCAGAAGAGTTAGTTGAATGTCCATCTTATCTGAATGCTATTCCATTGCTTTTGTGGAAAGATTCATGTTGTTTAGAAGGGACGCCCATAATCCACTCTCCTCTACTGAGCCTTTGATGTTTTATGTAACTTATTATCTAACTTACACTCAGTAATATAAGGCATTGCATACAGAAGCTTACAATCATGCAAAGGTTATTGAGTACATGAGCGTGTGGCCACAGTGATTTTACATGTATTCAAGCTTTAATGCAAATGAAACAATGAATGCTCACCCAGGAGCTAGCTGTACTGTGTTCTGCTAGTTCTGATGCAGTCTCTAGGTTACAGTAGAAAAGCAGTGTGTCAACCTCCCAGTTACTTGTGTGGTCCAATGCTGACCGTTTAGCTTGATCAATGAAACAGATGATTTACTTACAAAGCAAAGGAACAATAACAATGGCAGCATAAACCGTGTGTACATGCTTAACTCCCTCCCCCTTACCTTTGTACCCACCCCGCACCCCGGGGCCACTTGTACGCTTCTCAGCTATAACCGTGCTAGTGTAGTTCCACTCGTGCCAGGTTAGAGAAGGAGAAAGTGGGACCATACTATCCCATCAGTGCAGCGGCCTGTGGCATGCCTCCGCCTGCGTGGTTATTATCTGCTCCCTCCGTGTGTCTCATGTGGCCTTCCCTATCCAGCCGCTGTAATGCACAGAGCATCTGTTCCCAATGGGCCGCTATAGGCTCCTTTCTTAACCCCAGCGTTTCCTCCCTCCAGATGGCAGTACTCTCTGTCCTAGCCCATGACTGAAATGAGGAACTCCATGCCCGTGTGTGCGGCGGGTCATGTGCCTTCCATCTCCTTGTAAAGAGGCGCTTTGCCAACACGAGCCCCAGATCAAAGAATCGGGACGTTACCTTATCTTTAGGGGACCTCTGGAAGTAGTGCAGGATGTACTCAGGCCAGTCAAAGGGTATGGTACGACCCATGCTACCCTGCAGCAGCCCACTAATTACTCACCAATAGATGCCCAATGCAGGACAGCTCCACAACATGTGCAAGAACCCCGCCCCCAGCTCATTACACCTAGGTCACAGTGCATCATTATGATGAAAATGCCTGCTTATCAGCTCTGGTGTGAGATAAGCCCTGTAGACAATGAATAACTGGATTTGGCGGAGCCGCATATTTCTGTGGATACGCACGGGGCTTTTAAGTATCCTTTCCCACTCCTTATCCACCAGTGGCCGCCCCAGGTCCAGTTCTCATTTGCATCGAAGCGGGCCTAAGCTAACAGCTGCGTGCTCCCTCAACGATGCCGCGAACCAGGTGCCTGTCTCTCCCCATGACGTGCAAGTATTGCATGGTTAGATGCTGGCTTGGCTCCGTGGTCACGTCCCCCCATTTGGCAGTCATTTGGCAGTCAATCTCGCCATCAAGGAGCGGTTCGTCGAACCCCCTCCCTCCCCCCCCCGTGGAGGAGCCTCTCCTCTGCCACCAGGGTCTAGTATGGTATGAGCTCACCATCCCGGTATAGGTCTCCAAGCGTACGAACATCGGCCTCCCACCATTCCACAAGCACAGGAGCCGTAAGCACCCCTCCACCACAAAGGGAACCCTCTAGAGGTATGGCCGGTGCGTATTACGGGTGAGATATAGGGCCCTTCGGTAGCACTTGTATGCCACAGCTAAGAGGAGCGGCGTCCGCCGCGTGACTGTAGACAGAGGATGGAAAAGTCTGGTTATTTGTTCTAGCGAGTATGGCGGCATTGTTGTGGCTGTATTATCCCTGCCCCTATCCGCCAGCCAGCGAGCAACCCATTGCAACTGAGCGGCCAGATAGTAGTGTTCGAAACAAGACGCAGCCAGGCCTCCCCGATCCGTCGGCAGGTATAATTTCGCCAGCGCCAACCTGTGCCTAGCAGTGCCCCAGACAAAGTCCCACAACATCCTATTGAGCATGCTAAAGAAGGGGGCCGGAATAAATAGTGGCAAATTAACAAAGAAGTACAGGAGACGGGGGAGCATGACCATTTTGGCGAGCACCACCCTACCTGTAGTCGTCAGTGGAAGTGTACACCAAAAGCGCACCTGCGATTTAAGCGCAGTGATAGCCCTTCCCAGGTTCCCATCAAACAGATCAGCTGGGTGGCGGTAGATTTGTATCCCCAGGTATCGGAAGGTACCCTCTTTCCACTGGACCTGTGTACCGTCAAGACAGTATCCCAGGTCCGCGGTACCTGTGCTAAAATCGCAAAGACAGGATTTACCCGCATTCACTCGAAGCCCCGAGATGGTGGCAAAGGTCTGCAGCAGCTGGGCCAGGCGCCCGGCATGCGCCCCACGTCCCTCACATACACCAACAGGTCATCAGTATACAGCGACACCTGATGGACCGTGTCCCCCAGTGGTATACCATCCCCCAGAGTCGCCCGTATAGCCACCGCTAGCGGCTCAATTGCCAGTGCGAACAGCAACGGGGCAGGGGGCACCCCTGCCGGGTGCCCCGGCCCACCGGTACCGCTTCAGAGATGTAAGGGCCTAGCCGCACTCGGACTGTGGGGTTCTTGTATAGCAGGTCGACATATGGAGGAACCCCATGTCCAACCCGTAGCGTAGCAGCACCGACGACAGGTATCCCCATTCTAGGCAATCAAATGCCATCTTCAGATCTAGGATAAGACATCCCGCTCTGGGCCACTCATGCGTGGCCTTGGCTGCCACCCTAAAATACCTCCTGAGATTCAACGACGTGGACCTCGCAGGGACAAACCCGTTCTGGTCTGCATGTACTAAATGGGGGACCACTGGTGCCAACCGTTCCGCCAGCACTTTTGCAAGGATTTTATAACCCACATTAAGCATCGCCTGGGGTCTATATGATCCTAAAGCTGTGGGGTCTCTGTCTGGTTTAGGCCGGGAGACCAGGAATGTCTCCAACATTGAAGGGGGCAGCGATCCTTCCTCTACCGCTGTACTGTATAGCGCATCAAGTAACGGCGCAAAGGACTTACGGTACGCTTTATAGTACTCAGCAGGCAAACCGTCCGGCCTAGGCGATTTCCAGGATGCCAGTGACTGGATTGCCTCCCCAATTTCCTCTAAGGAGAGAGGTTCATTGAGGGCCTCCCTATGCTCCTCTGAGGCTGTGAACAGTTGGATAGAATCCAAAAACCCCTCTAGAAGATGCATGGGGCCAACTCCTTTGGCCTTGTACAACTGCCTATAGTGATCAGCGAGGGCACGGTGAATTTTGCGCTGCGTATATACCAGCGTCCCATCCACCCTGCGAATTGCTCCTATCGGGGCGCTGTTTCCCTCCTGCCGTACCAACATAGCCAATAGGCGGCCTGCTCTATCTGCCCTGGCGTGCGTACTGGCCTTGTGTGCCGAATAGTTGTGACATCTGAGCTGCTCCAGAAGCTCCGCATGTTGGGCGCGGAGAGCCTCCAACCTGCGCAAGTGGCTGCCCCCCTTACTCTCCTTCCCGCTTGTATTGTAATAGCTCATCTTCTAAGCACGCCAGGGAGTCTGAAACCGTCCTACGTATATTCCACATGGCCTCTAAGCAGTGCCCCCGGACAACCCCTTTGTGGGCGCCCCACTCCACTAACGCGTTGCTCGCCATCCCTTCATTAATGTCAAAATATGTTAAAATAGCCGTACCTAGGGGCGAGCAAAACTCGGAGTCTTCCAGCGCGCATGTTTGAAGTTGCCACGTAGGCACATGCGAGCCATCTGCCTCCCAGTTGATCCAAAACCACAGGGAGTTGTGATCGGAGTGTGTCCGCCCCAGGTATTCTGACTGCGCAATAAGCAGGAGCAATGATTGGGAACCCACTATCCTTTCTAACCGGACATGCAAGTCAAGGACTGCTGAGGAGTAGATTCTATCCGTCGGGTGGAGTATGCGCCACAAGTCCTGCAGCACCCAGTTTGAGAGCCAGTCCCTAAGCGCCTGCGCTTTGGACTCCGCCACTGTGGCACGGAGGGGGGAAAAGATCTGTCCAGCACCATATTAAAATCCTTGCCTACCAACCAAGGGATCCCAGCATAGGGGTGCAGGAGCTGCGTCAGCAGCGCTAGAAAGGACGGCTGATCCACATTAGGTGCATATAACGATCCCAACAACATCTCTTGACCATTCAATTTCCCCCGCACTAGTGTATACCTGCCCTCCTGATCCACTGCCACCTCTTCACAGATGAAGAGAATGCCTGCCCGCACCCAGATCAGTGTACCCCGCGCATGGGCTGAAAAGGTGGTGCCGTATATTTGCCCTCTCCAACACCTGCGTAGTCTGTCAAGTTCTGTCTGGGTCATGTGGGTTTCCTGCAGGATGGCAACCCCCACTGAGTGTCGCTGTAAGTAGGAAAAGATGGAATAATGCTTTGACGGTGTGTGCATGCCACGTATGTTCCAGGTCACGATATTAGTGTGTGTCATCATGAATCTGGGTGATCAGGCGCGGCGTGGGGCGTAGTGGCCGCACCGGGGGGGGTCTGAGCCACGGTCTGAGGGGAGCATATCGGTGCGCTGCAATGCAAACAAAATACCAACTGCAAACAGTGTAACAAATAGGGCGTATCCCCGAATGGGCGTCCATCCAAACCTCAGAAACTCCAGTTAATGGTGAGCTCTTCCAGTGTATTGCCTTGTGGGGTGCGTGTGATACCGGTGACTTGACTGCACTGTTCCCCCTCCCATGTCTCCCTTGTGTACAGGAGGTGCAGTAATGTGTCGTGAACTAAACTAACGTGCAGGTCGGGTACGAGTCGCAGCTGCAGGGGGCCTGTGAGTGTAGACAAATGTGGCAACAAACGCTCTATGTCCCGTCCCCACGCAGCAGGCTGTCCCCCGGTGTTACACATGTGCCCCATTAAGCTCCAAGAACCCCCCCAGGGCGCAGCCCGATTTAACAACATGCGCACAGACAAATAAAAGTAAGAGCAATTCTTGGCTTATGTGTGTTAAACTTGTCCGAATTTAGCACTATGACGTAATATCACGTAATATCACTCAATCTGGTCAGCAGTCTGTGGAGTCACCACTGGCAGGTTCGAGTCTTCCGAGATCATGGTGGATGGAGACGACGCGCCACTGGTTCCCGGAGCACTGCACATGTAGGCCTCCATGCGGTCACTGCTATGCACTGTCCCAAGGGTTGCCACCGCCTCAAGTACCTCCTGTTGTTTCATTATGATTTTCTCTGGGCTGGGCGTTACTGGGCCCGGTCTTGCAGATTGGTGTGCCCCCGCCGTCTACGCCTTCTGGATCTTCTCTCCAGCCGGCTGCCGGCATCTGTACCTGGAGGTCTCGTTCCTGTCCACTGTCCGACTCCTCCAGCCAGTCCCACACTTCTGTCGGGGAGTCGGAAAAGCATCTTCTATCCGGTCTTCAAGCGCGTAGACCCAGTCAATCATGTCTTGTAGTGCTGCGGTGTGGCTCTGGGAAACGGGTTGAAGCTCTTGAAGTGTTTGACTATGTGCTGCAACTCTCTCGGCCAACTTACGGTGATCAGCGTGGAGGAGGGTGAAGTCCGACGTGACCTTGTCGATCCGCGTTTCTAGGAACTCCTTGGTCTGCTCCAGGGTGGTGCAATTGTTTCCACCGCTGCAAGCACAGAGTCCATCTTGGCCGAGAGGGCCGCCGCTTGCGGTTCCATGTCTCCACTTTGACGCCCTTGTGGGAGGTCCAGGCTCCTCGTGCGTGTCTGTCTTTGCTGCGAATTGTCCCGCAGCTGGCCCATCGCAAGTTGTTGAGCAGTTGGCATCCGCAAGCTGTCCGCAAATTGTGAGGGCACAACCAGTAGCAGGCTCCCCTTTTCCCTCCCGCTGTCTAGGGAAAAGTTTGCCGTGCCACTCGGTTAACAGAGCATTCCGTGAGAGACCGCCTTTATGAGCGAAGTCTGGAGTTCTGCAGCCCGTTCCTCAGGGACCCGATGTCCTGCCTCTAGAGTTGGGGGGGAACCATCCACTTTGCGCCAGCCACAGGCACTAGGGGGCTTTAACTCACTATCAGTTTCTCCTCTCCAGTGCGGGGATTCCCTTGCTACTCCTCGCTTGGTCTGGGGCACCGCACCGCTGTCCTTGCTTCTCTTATGCACTGTCCAACTGGGCCTCTTGTGTCATTCACTAATAGTGCAAGACGGAACCAGAACAGGAACGTCTCGACCCCACCAATCACACCCGATAGCTGCCCACCTGAAGGCCACTGAGATTCTGGGCGCAGCCGCCCTATGGCGCCCCTGCTGCATGCAGCACAACCACGACAGAGCTGCACCTGTTAATGTTCTGGTCGGTCCATCCGTGGTACTGCTATTAGTCAGCGCTCCAACAGGGGCCGCGTTCTCATGGCAGCTCCTTTAGGTCCCCGACTCTCAGAGTCCCACTAGAGTCCCACAGGCGGCCCACTCACTATCACCGGGAGCGCCCCCTGCTTTCAGGCTCACTGCTTGTGCAGGGGTGCACCACACTGGTTTAAGTCCCATTCAAAATGGCGCCCGCTCCCTGCCTCACCAGTCTGCAGGTCAGCAGTGTCTCAAGGCCTGGCGACAAACAGTCCCCCCCAGCTCCTCTGTCGCCTCCTACTCCACCGGACACTCCAGGCACACCGTCTCCCAGTTCCCTTTTCCCTAGGTTGCTGCTCCTGGGCTGTATTGCCCAACTTGCTTGCCAGCGGGCGGACAACCTCCCGCTTTGCTCTGTTCCCGCTTTCGATGTGCGATAGCCCTTAGGGTACACTGCAATCCTCCTGGGGGCGCCTCACCGCGGATCGGGGCCCGCAGCACGCTCAGGCCTCGTTTCTCGCCGCATCGCCAACATGTTCAGGCCTCCAGGTCATTGCGGGCTTCAGCAGCCCATCGCCCACACAGTCACTCTAGGGCTCATGCACCTCACAGGGCCTACACGGGGCCAGACCCCCAGCTCGCTTCCAGCAGCCCCACCATTACCGCTCCGGGCACAAAGTGCGCTTTCCCTCCTGGGCCGTGTTGCTCCTCCGGGCCTCCGCTCCTCTCCGCCACTCAGCTGCCAGCAGAACCCAAGCCGCAGCAAGCCCTCGGGCGCAGACCAGGCCGCCTCCGCTCGCGCCTCACCTCCGTTGCGGGTCCGCTCCTTGCCCGGGCCTTACTCTTCGCCACAGAGCCCAGCGGCGGCGTCAGTCAGCCAGCGCCTTCGGTTGGTGGCATGCCTCAGCTCTCCAGGTTGCCTTGCTTACAGGGGCAGCACAGAGCCACATGCTGCGTCCCCAGCTGCCTCACGGTTCAGCCTCAGGTTCTGGCGGCGGCTGTTACTGTGCGGGACACTTCGCGCATCTTCTCCCCTGGGCCGCAGCGCCTCGCCAAGCGCTCCGCGATCGACAAACCACCAAGCTGTACAGGCTCCACACTGCTTCTCCACACCAGTCCCGCACAAGGTGGGCACAAATTGCACCTCGACAGGAGAAATCCCAGGATAAACAGGGGGTTTCGGTCAGAGCTTCAGCAACTCGCGGCTGGCTGGCTGGGCGCGCCCCCAGATACCGCCTGTATTCTTAGCGAGAAGGCAAGCTCCCCAGCCATGAAGGCTTGCATCTGTTTCTAGGACAAATTCTGGTATTGAGCCAAAAATTGCTTTGTCTTTCCGGGCATCTAAATTCTCTAGCCGCCAGGTTAGTTCCGATCTGGCTTACTGATCTAGAGAAATGCGATCTCCGTGCCAAAGGACAGATCTAAGGGCTCTCGCTTTTACCCTTTGGAGAGCCCGATAATTATGGGACCTGGAAAGATGGCTTAGATGGAGGAGGAAAGGAGGCCCAGCAGTCTGGCTAGTTCCCTCAGAGACAGGTTTTCTTGTTTTAGGTTTTATTTCCTTCCTGATTTGATTGGGAAGAAAGAGACATCTTGTTGCATCTAGGGTGAAACCCAGGAACTCCAGGGTTCTGGAGGGAGTCAAAATCGATTTTTCTTTGTTTACAATGAATCCTAAGCTTTCTAGTACATCTATTACGGTCTTCAGATCTTGGACTATCTGTGAGTGGTCTTGGGACATTATAAGGATGTCGTCTAAGTATACAATTAGACGAATACCTCTTTCTCTTAAGGAGGAGGTGATTTTTCTCATGACCTTGGTGAAGCACCATGGTGCTGAAGAAAGGCCAAAAGGAAGGGCTTGAAACTGGTACAGGTGGTTTTTCCAATGGTTGGCAAATTTTGCCCATTTGGATGGTAAAGTATGCATCTTTCAGGTCCAGTTTGACTAGCCAGTCTCCCTCTAGTAACGGATCCCTCTGGAGAGGGATGCCTTCAATCTTGAAGTGCCGCTACACCAGAAATTTGTTTAGTTCCCTTAAATTTATAACGGGTCTTCAACCCTTGTCCTTTTTCTCTATGAGAAAGAGTGTTCTTATAAACCTCAATGCTTCTATGGGACCTCTATTATAGCTCCTTTTTGAAGCATAGAGGAAATTTCCTCCACTACTATTTTTTGTTGGTCTAGAAAGAGCAGGATGTCTCTCGGGAAAGACGTTTGTGTAGGAGTTTCTATAAAGTCTAGCATGAAGCACTAGACAGTGTTTAGTACCCATTGGTCTTGAGTAATTGATCTCCAATTCCGATAGAAGAATTTGAGCCTGCCTCCCACCTTTTGGGCGAAAGAAGGGGAAGAAAGAAGAGTAAGAGTACTCACTTTGGGGGTTGTTGTTGATGGTGGATCCACTTGTTCTGGGCTAAACCACTGATGTGGGAGAGGTAGCACTGGCGATTTCCTGTAGAGTACTGCGATTTCCTGTTCCGAGATAGGCTGTGCTGGGCAGAGCAAGCGAGTGCAAGAGCCGCGAGGAGACGCGGGAGCCGTGAAAAATCATCGTGGAAAAAAACCGCCGAAATTTGTCCGAAAAACAGCGGAAGAACGGGCTGTGAGCCAGTGGAGAGCCGCAAGCACAGAAAACTCCAAAAACGCCCAAAAAACACTGAGCATCAGGCAGTGAGCCTCGGTGTATTGGAAGGCGGGCAGAGAGCCGGTTTCGTCAAGGGACGGGCAGCTGCCGGTGGAAATTGCTACCAAACACAGAGCGACCACAGCTGCTGATTTTTGCCTATTGCCTATTACCGAGTAAGTTCGCGCAAAAGCCTCAGGCAGTGTGAGGTGGCTTCTGTGGCTTCGGTGAGCAATCGTGAGGTGATTGGCACGAGGTTGGTGAGGGCGCCAAAACTGCGTAGTGCCGAGTAATGAAAACTGAGCAGAACTGTGGTAACGCTGCTGAAGGGATGCGGTAAGGAGGTGTTTGGACAGACGTAAAAGGGGAAAGGCATTGGAAAAGGCTGCAAAAAGTTCTGCCAAAAAGTTCTGACTACTCGTGGTGCCCCGCAGTGATCAAGAGAAGCGAGAGCTGAGGTTGGGGCGTGGAGTCACTGTGCTTTACCATTGAGTGGTGGCAGTTCTGGGTCATCATTGCATCAGGAGCAAGTGGCAGAGGGGGTCCCTGGAGCTGCAAGCCGATGAGGAGATTCAGTTGTGTAACTGTTGTGTAACTGCACGTTGAACTGTGAACTGTGTAAAGTGAGCAAGTTGCAAGCTGTGTCATGTGGTAGCAGTTCCTGAGGGATGGTAGTGGTGCCAAGCTGGGTCGACAGCAGAAAAGAAAGGATTTGAAAGGATTTGATCAGTCGTTGGAGATTGCCAAAAAGGGGGGTTAACTAATAGGGGGGCACTTTTATGTACGAGAACTATTTTTGATTCTGGAGTTTGGCTGAAGGAGTGAGGTGTGAGCTTTAATATTGGAAGTCAGCCTTCTCAGTTTGTTTTGCCATTACCTGGTGTTGATATCTGTTATTGTTATCTTTGGCATCCCAAGCCAGGAGACGGTAGAAGATGAGATCGGGCCGTCAGCGTGGGGCTCTGCCAAAATTAAAACAACGCCAGAAGTCCGATGAATTGCTTAATGTGGGGACCCAATTAAAGCAATATGAAAAAAATGAGGGGGGCAGTGGAGCAAGCAGTGCAAGTAGAGTTTGTTTTTCATCAAAGGAGCACTTGAATGAGTCAGCTGAGTTGAGCTCTTCACCTATATCCCCCATAACCCCCGGCCAGGTTCAAAAGAACTCTAAGACCGATACCCAACCATCGATTAAGAGTTTCGTTTTTTAAGTATCATCATAGTCAGACTCAAAAACAAAAAAGAAATACAACTAAGAATATTGAGTCTGTCAGTGATTGTAGAGTATCCCCTTTATTACCTTCAACATTCGGTCTTCAAAGTGTTCAGCCTTGCGAAACAACGGAGTCTAAAACCTACTCGGAAGTAGCAAAGTCGTGCGAAGGGGCTGGTTCCCCGGGGAGGAGTTTAAAAATTGATTATTCTAGTGCAGTAAAGGAGTCTAAAATTGCCTCAGAGATAGTTAATTCGCACAAAGCTGCTGGTTCTCAGGAGAGGAGTTTAAAGTTAGACAAAGCCGTAAAGGATGTAATGCTTTTACTGCCTGAATGTCTATTGGTGCCTTCTAGCCGGATGCAGACGCAAGCATTAAATTCATTGTCACAATATTGGAGTACATTCTACCGGGTCAATTCTGGTGGATAATTCACTGAGCACCGGAAAGGAGGGGTTCTGTAAAAAAAACTCTGAGAGCGTAAACGCTGTCGGATCAGTAATTGATATCTCCTCCTGTTCGATCCATAATGTGAGTGATGTGGCTACAGTGTCAGATCGCAATGTTGATGAATTAAACAATAAAAGAGGTGTGGATGATTTAGTATCAAGTCCAATTGAACAACCACTAACAACTGGTGATGCACGTCCTTTTAATTTGGACCAGTCCAGTATAATTTTGGAGAACAGTTTTACTATCAACAAGTCACTATTGATTCCAAATACGGCTAGTAGGCGCGACATTCCTAATGCCAATGTAAATGAGCAACGTAAATCTTCTAATACATTTGATTTATCTTTGTTAACAAAATTTGATGGGAACTTTCAGGCTAGATCTGGTGCTATGGAAAATAATGTCAACAGCCCTGAGCGTGGCATATGGGATTGTATGTTAAGTACTATGGATTCAATCACTAATGCCCTTAATTTTCATTCGGATAAGCTAGACATCCAGGTGGACATTTTAAATACATTAGCAACACATGTTGTAGGAATTGATGCAAAGCTTTTGCATCTAACTAAACTGATCTCTAAGGTACCATCAGACAAAGAGAGCCAGTTAATATATTGCACATGTGCTCAACTGATAGATAACATTTCTGACTTGCCTTCAATTGTCAGCTCTATGGTTCACAAAGTACAATTGTTGTCTGGTTAGTTGTCTGTACGTATCAAAGCCCTGATGAGGGTTCGAAAGCTGGTTACTCGAACCTGAAACGCGTCGGCATATCCACAAGAGCCAATTATATCATTGAGTGATTTATTGTCAAAAAGAATACACACTGTTTCTGCTCTTGTTTTTCACGTTGCTTTGTTTGTCTTGAAACAGGAATTGATTTGTAAACATTGATGAAATGAATATTTTAATGTGTAATGTTCTGTGTTAATCCGATGTTCTTTTTGATTTATTTGTAGTCATTATTGTTTAGTTCTGCGATGGGATAAATGTGTATCTATTTCTGTCTAAAAAAGTAATCCTATATAAAAAAAAAGTACAAAATATGAGTGATGGGTATAAATAAAAGTACCTCACCAGGTTTCATGAATTTGCACTTGGTCTTTATCAAATAATTGTCATTCCAAGATTTGAGGGTTCGGGCACTCCTTCTTTGTTTGACTAAAATTAATTAAGGCAGATCAAGTTAGAGTCTTGAAAGGCGCCTCAGGTCCATCATCAGAGCTAAATATGTTATGCAGCATTAAAATCAGGAGCTGCAAGCCAGGTTCACGAGTATGTGAGGAATTAAAGATAGTCACTGAGCCTGCTGAAGATTGGAGTTGGCTCCTTTCAACATTAACAAGAATAAATTCAGTAAAGATAGATTGATGCTGGGGTACTCTAGATAATGCTCCAACTTCTTTTAAACGTTGTTCTTCGATTACGAATGGTTTTAAATCACTTATTGAAGATGTAAGTGTTGTAGGCTTTTAAAAAACTTTTGATATGTTATTTTTGCAAGAAACATGGAATATGTGTAGCGAACCACTGATTGGTTATTTTGAACACTTGAATGTGGCGTCTAGGGAGACCGTTTTTGGTCGGCCAAGTGGTGGTCTCTCTATATATGTTTCTTTAAGTCTTGATGTTGAACATTTTGAGATTGACCTTCAGGTCAAATGGATACAGTGTGTTAAATTAATTGCTAGACAATCGCTAATTTGTTTAAATGTTTATTTAAGTTTTAAAAAAAAGGTTAGATCATTATAACCTATTCAGTTATGGGAAATGGTGAAAGTGCTATACTATGATCATATGGATTCACAGATGTTCATTTCTGGGGATTTTAATACTCATTTTGTATTGTATAAAAAGAGGGAAATTCAATCAGAACTTCTAGCTCAATGGTCTAACTGTGAGTTTATTAAATATAATCTAAAGATTATGCATGATAGAGAGCATATACAAACATTTAACAAAACCGGTATCTCTTCTATAATTGACTATACAATATTGTCAGATAAACTTTCTGATTTAGTCCAAAGTTATGAGGTAGTTCAAAGGATTGAGAGCGATCACAATCCCCAAGTTATTTCTTTTAATTTCCCTTTTGATCATTTGCCAGAAGCCAGAACACTAAGAATTGCCCCAACCGCTTTTAATCTTAAAGGGCTGATATGGAGCGATAAAACTGAGAAAGATATTTTGGAGTTCCTTTCTCATCTAATTGTTGAAGTTCAAGCTGTTAATTCCAAAGGGAATTCAATGGTTGCTCTTTGGTCCTCCCTATGTGATTCTCTTTTGGATACATTTTCTAAACAGGAACCCTCTGGGGGTATTATTTTGAACCCAAAGAACCCAGGGTGGTTTTCCCATTGCTTATTGTACTTGAAAAGAACTCTTAATAAAACAATAAGATCACTGTATAGAAAAGCAAAAGGGACTTCTTATTTTTCAATGTCACTTAAAATTAGAGACCTAAAAAGGGTATATAGGAATGAAATCTCGAGGGCTAAACAAGTGTACTATGAAGAGACTTGGTCTAAACTACATTTTGCTTGCAAGTCCAAGGACTCGCAATTATTTTGGGGCATTATTAATAATTTAGAAAATTGTAATTTTAGAATTAATAGTGCCAACATTGATGAATTAAGTTGGGTAATTTTTTTAAATAATTTGAAAACAGCTTCTCAAGGCTCAAAGTGCGATGATGCTGAACGTTATCAACATCATTGCCAATTGGAGCCAGTAGAAGGGCGTCTTCTCTCTAGTGTCAGTGATTCACTATGCTCCCTTGATATTGAGACATGGTTGGTTGAAAAAGTTAAAAAAGTCTTAAGCAAGATCAGATCTAATGGAGCACCTGGCCCCAATGGAATCCCCAATGCCATCTTTAAAGCTAAAATAACGAATTGGCCAGAGTTATTAACGCTCCTTTTTAATGATATTCTTAAATCCGGTTGTATTCCGGAATCATGGCAGGCAAGCATTATTCAGCCAATTTATAAAAGTGGATCCCAGGACAACCCTGCAAATTATCGCTTAATAACTCTTACAGATGTAGATGCGAAAATATTTGCAAGTTGTCTGTTAAATGAATTGGAGTCTTGGGCACTAAGAGAAGAACTGATTCCAATTTTCCAAACAGGTTTTAGAAAGGGTGAATCAACTCTCACTAATTTGATTTTACTGACATTATTAGGCGAAAGAGCAAAATGTAGGAAACAAAAATTGTACATCTGTTTCATTGACTTAAAAGCCGCTTTTGATTCTGTACCCAGAAACATTCTTTGGATGACGTTAATTAATTGGGGTATATCAGAAACACTTTTAAAAATGATCAAATTATTATACTCCAAAACTTGGGTGTAGATCAAAATTGGCGACGGCAGACACACTACCCGTCGCCTTGAAACTAATGTCGGCTTGAAACAAGGATGTGTTCTCGCTCC
Organism: Lissotriton vulgaris; assembly: GCF_964263255.1. Taxonomy (NCBI): domain Eukaryota; kingdom Metazoa; phylum Chordata; class Amphibia; order Caudata; family Salamandridae; genus Lissotriton; species Lissotriton vulgaris. The sequence continues at coordinate 538,455,772 of NC_141694.1, read as the reverse complement.
TTTCCTTTTTAATTTATTTATGTCTGATCTCCCAGCCCATTTTAATGACGTTATCTTACACTCCCCTTCTGTGATGGGTAAAGAAATTAAATACTTACAGTATGCAGATGACACCATTTTACTGTCTGTTATAGGGTCAAAAAGATTAATAAATTCCTTTAATATATATGTTACTCAAAATGGTTTAACAATCAATACAAAAAAAAACAAAAATAATGACAATAGGGAAAGGCAAACTGGGGGTAAAGGATTGGAATATTAGCGGTTTGACTATAGACTGTGTAAAAACTTATAAATATTTGGGAATCACATTTGACGATGGATTGACATTTAGGCAGCATTTTAACAATTTAGAGGCTAAAAGTACTTCACTTGCCTTTGCCTTTAGAAAACTGAGAGATAAGATATTATGCCCCAATTACGATCATTTGCTGAAGGTCATGAGAGCAAAGCTTATCTCAACCTTGGACTACGGTACAATAATTTTTCGGGGCAAGGATGCAAAACTGCTTGATGACATAGAAGTAAGGACGTATAAATCAGTTTTCAGGATTCCTAGACAGATTTCTCGTGCTAATTTAAGACTGGAATATGGTTTAAGGAAACAGTTTTTGGTCCATCAAGCAACAAATTTTAAAAACCTTATTGGCACTATCTCGAGCCGATGAAGGTATGTTAGCAAATGTGTGCTGGCGTGAGATTTTGAAGGGCGAATATTCAAGAAGCTGGCAGGATTATCTATCTAAGTGTCTATTTAATTTTGAATGCCTAAACTTAGTGGATGAAGGGAGGAGTAAAACGGTTTATAAAAAATCTATTAATTTAACCGTTGCTCTGCTGTCAGAAATAATGGATAAAGATGAATTGAGGGAAAAAAAACACTTCTGGTCTATAGCTAACTCCTTTGATAAAATGTTAGTCCAACCTTATTTGCTTTTTCATTTAAAACCCTGGATCAAAAAGAAATTTATGTTATTAAGGTTTGGCATATATCCAACTAAAGATGGAACCCCAAAATGGAAGTATAAATGGTCATCGAATATTTGTAGGCTTTGTGGGCTGTGTGAGGAAACTTTACTGCACATTGTAACACTATGTCTAAAAATGTTGCAGGAGAGGAAGACAGTTCTAAAACCAATTTTTAAAGAAATGGGAGTTAGCACTTGTAGAACGGCAATTATATTCTGCTTAAATGGTGTCAATGTTCATATTATACATCAATTTGTTTAGTTCATCCTCAAAGTGGAAAAGAAATTGTGTAATGTTGACATCTTTAGTAAATGATAAATCCGTTATGGCAACGACATAATGATTTTTACTGTTTTTAGGGAGTATGTGGGCTATTTTATTGCATTTTTAACTCATTTTGAAATTTTGTAATATATATGTTGTAAATTCAAAGGTAATTTTATAACTGTTTGTCACATCATGTTCAGCTATTTTTATGATTTTAGAGGTCCGAGTAGGTGCACTTTATTCCCGATAGGAGCTTTGTATTATACATTATTTTTTAATACTAAATTATAACTTTTTGCTGCAATAGCATAAGACACTTTAGCTTTGTCGTTGAAAATCAAATGTATTTTATATTTTGCTGCTAATAGTTACATATAATCTGTAAAAAAATTATTATTAATTGTTTTTCTTTTTGCTGCTAATTGTTATTGAAAAACTATTAATATTTGCTGCTAACACATTGCACATTGGTTTTGGTGACGCTGAAAAATGTAATGCACTTTATATTTTGCTGCTGATAGCATAAGACACTTTAGCCTTGTAGCCGAAAATCTAATGCACTTTATATCTTGTTGCTAACAGTTACAGACAATCTGTAAAAATTGCTTTCTCTTTTTTCTGCTAACTGTCATTGCAAAATTGTCAATATTTGCTGCTAGCACATTGCACATTAGTTTTGGTAACGTGAGCACATTGCACTTTATTTAGACATTGTGGACTGCTATTGACAAATGGACAATATTTGCTGTTAGCATAATGCATTTTAGTCCCTAACTGGAAAATGGTTAAACAATTGTTGATCAATTTATGTTAAGGCACTGTATCCGTATATGTTGAATCAGACTTTGTGCTTGATATGTACTTTTTTTGTAATGATTTTAATTAATCAACAAAGAAACAATTACTACTACTATTACTACTACTACTACTACTACTACTACTAGTACTACTAATACTACTACCACTTGTTCTAAACCCTCTGTTGCGAGGGATCTTGAGTAGGGCCTTTGATTGAAGCGGCCAGAAGAGAGGCCACTTTTTGGAGTGCCTTCATCAATTGTTGGGGTGCTAAGACCTCCCGAGTTAGTTGAGGTGCTAGGACCTCCCGCTGTACTCTTCGGGGTTGGTTGTTCAATAGTTTTATTTTTATTTTGTCTTTTCCCCCTTATTTCAATGAGGTCGTTGGAGGAGTGGTAACTTTGGTTCCCTGTAAAGTCGTCCTCCTCGGTGGGGAAGGACTTCTTTGAAGTCATAACTGGACTAAAGGTTTCAAGCATGCATGACCTCATTTCCTTATGGATAATTTTTTTGAAGGCCGCATTGTGCTTGCTAGGAACGGGGGCAATGGCGTCATCTGAATTAATGTCAGACATAGCGCGGTAAGTAGGGTGCCTTAAAGGCTGGGAGTATTAGAGGTAGTGGGTTTTGGACCCTTAAATGGTATAGCACCCCGAGAAAGGGCACTCTAAAATAATACAGGGGCTTTAATGCTTGGACAAGCCTTATAAAGGTGGACAAGCCACTCTAAAAGGGAGACTTAAAGCTTGTTGGGCGAAGCTTTACAAATTCAGAGCCCTGATTGCACAAAATAAGTTGACTTTTTAAAAAATCTCCCTTTTTTTAATGTATATAGCTGAATTAATCACTTGCGGGTCCAGCGAGGTTGGCAGCTGTCGATTGCGATCTTGAATCGAGCAACTGACGCTTGTGCGCTCGAGCAATCAGCTGCTGCCATTCTCCATGAAAACTCCATGCCTCGAGCATGATCGTAATACACGATCGATCAGCTGGAGGCTCGTGGATACGATGAGGAAAGGCGCCTGGCAACACGAGGACGTACACCTCTGTTGCCAAGGTGCCTTCCTTTAATGACTGACGCAATGCCGGGGCGTGCTAGAGCCCGTGCCTCCCATCAGAGGGGGGGCGGTGTCTCACTGACACTGGCTTTTTCTTAGGAAGGATCTTTGAAATTAGAAGCGGCCCATCACATTTAGCTTAAGTCGTGAGCAACGGTAACTCATTGACAGTGGTACATGGAAATAAAAACGAGTAACAATTCAGGCAAGATTAAGAAACATATGATTAAAAACGTATGACAAGACTGACTCGAGTTATCAGATCGGGGTAAATGCTAGGGGAAATCAATCTCTGGTCAAAGGGAGAGAGAAGGCAAGGAGGGAAAAGGGAGATCTCGGTGAATTGGACATCAGTATCACGGTAGGAGAGAGGGGGGTTAGCCCCACATACTGAATAAAATACTCTAAAATGGTACAAATAAAACAGTTAAGAGCAAGTATAAAAGTTGAACGTATCTGCTTGGAGCCGCATTTAAAAGAGGCAGATTGTTGTTGGATCATGCCTTTTATATATTTCTATTGTTCTATTCTGGAACCTTTTACTTTGTAATGTATGCGGCTGCTTGGAGACTGCATTAAAAGTATTATGCATAATGTAGCCTCCGTTTTTGTAATGAAATTCAGCAGTTGCTTCACCAGTAGTTTCCTTTTGCATTGGGCTAAAGAATGTTTTAAATAACATTATAACTGGATACAAACATAAATTACTCAGACATACTATATATTTAAGTATGTAGTTTGTTTGCTACATGTCAAAAATGTCCAACTCTTTAGGTGTAAATCTTTTTTATTAGCATTTGCGTTGTACATACAGTTGCAGCTCTGCAGCAAATAATTAGCAGTGAACATTAAAGCATTGATATATTTCTCATACATTCGGCTCTACTGTGACCTGCGCTAATAACATGCTTCTCCTGGTGCATGCGAGGCAATCTGTATTCTTAAACAGGAAAAGGCATAACTTAAGGAGGGTGAGAACTTACCCCCATAAAATGAAACTGTGAAATCCCCCCCCAACTCCCTCCCTACCGCTGGTATGCATATTGCTAGTTCCACTGTCACGCCATTGTGAAGAGATTGGACCCGGCCAGAGTTCAATTTACCTCAGAAGCGTCTTCCGTTGCTGTTAGACGAAGGAGGCAGAGGTACTTCGGACAAATAATTTCATTGAATTCTGTTGACAACAGGGTCAGAAGGGACCTCCATACCTCTTTAAATCTGGACACAGAGCCTGTGAGGGAGGCCTGAATGGGTTCCATCCCAAGAATGTACCATAGTTTATGGAGACAACCTGTGTGTGTGGGTACCGTTTGCGTGCCCCTGTGCGTTAAAATATTTTGAAGCACCGCCCCCAGAGCTAAGCACATCTGTTTTCCTTTGCGGAACTTCAGTGAAAATGTTAGAGGGTTGGGTAAGCCTAATAACACATAGGTCGGCAATCTTGGGATCTGTGTCTCGAACTGCCCATCGATGTCATCCAAGATTTGAGGCCAATATTTAGACAGAACCATGTAGTCCCACAGCAAGTGTAGCAAGGTCCCATCCCCACCAGCATGTAGGACTATGGTCTGGGTTCCCCTGGTTTAGGCGCGCAGGTGTCAGATACCAGTATGTAACTATCTTGAAGGCTGTTTCCTTACTGGCAGTGTTTCGCGCTGTGTGTTTGGCACCATAATAGATATCCCCCCATTCCTTCTTTGAGAGGTCCCTTTCCTAGCTCTTTCATCCAACGTCTCTGACTGAGGGTAGGCTCTGTGGGGGCCGGCATGCGCAGTATTTCGTATAGCTCGGATATCAACTTTTTATCCGATACTTTTGCAACCAGCCATTTTTCGTATTTTGTCAGTTTTCTATTAACTTTGGGATCTATGTCAGGGTGTAGGAGCCAATGTCTGATCTGCATATAGTGATACCTTTTAGTCTCTAGGAGTGTGTAATCTTGCCGCAATTGTGAGAAGGGGATAATCCCTTCTACGTCAAACAAGTGACCTACTGATTTACAAGGCATGGCTTGCCAAGCTCTGAAAGCCTTGCCGTCCATCCCCGGGGAGAATTTCTTGTTCTCTAGCAAGGGTTTCATTGAAGAGGGGAATGTCGTAAGTGCTCGTCTCATAGCTACCTCCTCCCATGAGTCCATCACTGCTCTGGTAATAGAGGACCCCTGTAGGCCCTGCGGCCTATCAGCCTTTTTACAAAAAAGGGAACCTTCCACAGAGAGATCGGAGCCAGCGCTCCATCTTGGAACGACCACCACTTTTCTGACTCCTCTCTGTTCCATTCAACCAGGTATCTCAGTTGAGCTGCTCTACAGTACTCCACTAGATTCGGAATCCCTACCCCTCCCTCTTCGGCCCTCAGATAGCCCACTTCTCGACGCGTGCGTGGTCTCGCCACTGCCCATATTAAATGAAGCATATCTTTTTTGCAATGCATTGAGTGCCCCCTCTGTGACCTGACCGGTCGCTTATTGAACAGATATAGTGCTTTCGGTAGAGCCGACATTTTGATCATGGCCAAGCGACCCTTTAGTGACAGCTGATGGTGCCTCCGTGTCTGTAGATCGTTCGTGATCAGTCTGGCGAGATTATCATAGTTCATGGTGATCGTTTGTTGCTCCGACGGAGACAATTCAATCCCTAAGTACGGTATAGAGTCTGTTACTCCCCTAGAACCGATCTCCCTCCTTCAATGAGCCCATCCGTGCCCCCCGGCTAGATTTAGAATCTGGGACTTCTTGATGTTGACTTTAGAGACGAGACTCTACCAAAGGCTTCCAACTCCCTCAAAAACACCGAAACCGACTGCTCGGGCGCCTCTAATGAGGCCAATACGTCAACGGCGTAAAGGCTTATTGCATGTCTTTCCCCTCCAAATGGTATGCCTCTTATCTGGGTTATCCCGTACCTTCTGTGCCAGCGGCTCGATGTATAAGGTGAACAGGAGGGGAGACAGCGGACACCCCTGCCTGGTACCCCGTTGAATGGGGAAGGGACAGGATGAGATCCCGTTGACTCTAATGGAGGTGGTGGGGGTGCTATAGCAACTCGCTACCCACGCTCTTAAGCGTTCCCCTAACCCAAAGTGGATCCGCATGCGTTCTAGGAAACCCCTGTCGACCCAATCGAATGCTTTCTCTGTGTCAACCGTCAACAGCAGGGCGTTCGTATTCGTATGGTGGATCTTGTCTATCAAGTGGAGGATCCATTTTGTGTTATCCCCCCTTGACGATTTTGAATAAATCCCGCTTGGTCCAAGTCTATCCTGGGCATCCTCGGACCCAATCTCACCACCAGAATGCCCGTGAACAATTTGAGATCCACATTCAGTAGGGACACCAGACGATAAGAGCCACATTTCTTTCTATCTTTCCCCAGCTTAGGTAGGACCACTATAGGCGCTGCCAACATATCGGTGTGGATCGAGCCTGGCCCCTCAAATTAATTAAACAATTGTGTCAGGACTGGTGCTAGCAAGTGGCAAAAGGACTTGTAAAAACCTGCCGAGAAGCCATCTGGCCCGGCAACTTAAGAAGTTTGAGACATGATATTGTCCCAATCAACTCCTCAATCCGAATCGGGCATCCAGCAACTCCACCTGGTCGCTAACTAGCGTGAACATGTGTGTTCCTTGCAAATATGATGTCATCAGTTGGTCCGAATTATTCTCTCCGGTATACAATTCTGTGTAGATGTCCCTAAATGCTTGCACAATATCTTCATCTTATGTGAGACCCTCCCCTTTGTTATTGTCTGTACTCTCATCTGTTGATTCCTTGCTCTAACTTTACCTGCCAGCATGCGTCCCGTCCTATCCCTGACGATGTAGTAGGAGTGTTTTAGTCTCAGCGCAGCGTACTCGGCTCTGTCGAAATCCAGCTCCGCCAATTGTGCCTGTGCTGCCGCCAGACCTTAGGCTCCCCCGTCCGGCTGTGTACCCTTTCTAACTCTAGTACCTTTGTTGTGAGGCAAGCCCTCTTTTCCTTACGCTCTTTAGTCTCTGCTGCTAAAATCTCAATTACTTCCCCTCACTACCGCTTTCAGGGCCCTCCATAATGTGGCCATTGATATATCTGGGGAGTTGTTTACTTCTAGATACTCCCTGATACATTTAGTGAGCTGTGCTGTCACCCCTTTTTGGAAAGCATATTTTCCCTAAGTCTCCAGCCCCCCGGTTGTTTCCGTTGCAGCGGCAATTAAAGGGAAACCGTCATCGCATTGTGATCAGAAAGTGCAGCCGGAGACATGTCAACCTCTCCCACCATCTTATTGATCTCCGCTGTACCCAACATGTGATCCAGGTGAGCATATGTCTTGTGTGTGTGTGAGAATAGTATGAAAATTGCCATGTTTGGGGGTGTGCCTACCTCCACAAATCTCCCAAGCCCATGGACTGGAGCCACTCTCTACCTTCCTGTAGATGCTGTGTCACTCTCCAATGCTAATGTGGTGTGAAACGTGTAGACCTTTGGCGGGTATTGAAGCCTACTCGATAGACAGTTTGGTGAGGCAATATCTGTTTCAGCAGGATGGTTCAAGCACTCTGGTAAACAGCTGCGTTCTAGTCTCTGTCACAGACGTCCCGCATCATGTGACTACTTCTGGATCACATGATGGGAAGCATTGACACCTTGGAAAGAGATTCTGATCACTTGTTCTGAACCTTCACAGCGTACGGAGAGACATTGGGCCATATGTATCAAGCAAAATTGCATTCGCAAACTCCGAAATTCGCAGAATTTCGGACTTTGCGAATGCAATTTTGCCAAATGGTATGTATTGAGGCAAAATAAGGAATCGCAAAATTTGCAATTCCTTATTTTGCGATTGCATTTAAGGAATCACAAAGTTTGCAATTCCTTAAATGCAATGTAAGAAGCATTATAAAAATGCAAATTGGTCTTAAGGAATCGCAAATTACGAATTCCTTGTAAAATTCACTTTTTTGCATTTTTCAAAGTGCAATGTGAAGAACATACATGCCCTTAGGGCATGTATGTGCGCCACATGTGCACCCATGCTAATTTCAGGGGTACAACAGTGTGTCCTTTGGAAATCCCTGCACCCTTGAAATTATTCTCAATTTGAGATTCTCAAATTGCGAATCGCAAATTGAGAATAACTTCCCATTCATTTCTATGGGCCTCCTGGCCCATAGAAATGAATGGGAAAGTATTCCTTAATTGCGATTCGCAATTTGCAAATCGCAATTAAGGAATACTAAGAAATCGCAAATAAATTGTGATTTTGTACATACATCCCTATTTGCGATTCTCAAATAGCGATTTCTTAAAAATCGCTATTTGAGAATCGCAAATCAGGTTGTTGATACATATGGCCCATTGTCATAGAGGCTGACTCACCTTGATGAAGTAAGCGGGAATATTGGGGGCAGATGATAAACAAATGCATTGTGCTGGGTCCGTTTATAAATGGAGCATGAGCACAACATCACTACAGTCACTCGATATAAGATTTTGCATGGTACGATTAAGCACGATTAGATTCATGGATGTTTTTTGTTTGTTGGAAGTAAACAACAAGTGCTGTTAGATTGTATGAGGAAGGATATACACAGTTGATTATCGTGTCTTTCTCTAACTTCTCATACATTACGCCCTTGTTTTAAAACTAGTGTGTGACTACAGGGAGCAGCCCTCGCTTCTATGATTTTTGGAGCAAAAACTGCTGTGAAACTCAGTAAGAATTATTTGGTTAATTTTTCTGTGGACAATGATAAACCCTGAGGGGTGTAAGGGGCTTGGGGTGAATTCCGAGTAATTACTTTTATATGATGAGTTCTAAGGCTGCATCATTGTTTAACATTATGTGGAGGCACAGTCCTGATATACTGTGATTAAATGAGAGTGAACGATAGGTCTTAAGGAGGTCAGCCGTACACATTGATTTAGTTTAGAGTGGCAGAGAGGTATGTTTCTTTTAAATTATACACATATATGAATGAATTTAGCACAAATTGTTTTCACTTAGCCATATTTTCTTATTTGCAGATTATATCATAAGTGTGAATATAAGACCCATATGTGAGTACAAGGTCAGTCCTCGATCCACTTCTAATAAGGTAGAAAAGGAGGGTATGACTACGGAGATCTATTTGTCCCGACGAAATCCAGGAAATACACAACAACTGGCTGAAACATGTCGACCCATATGCAGAGAGGAGGGAGGAATGGTTCATAATCTACCCTGTTCACCACCATCCTCTGGTTTGTTATACCTTTCTAATCCTGGCCAGGGAATCCAGGAATAAAATAGGAAATTGTATATCCCTGAGCTAGTTTTAACATCTGTTTTCTGCACTTATCCTTTGCTTAATCTCTTCTCTTCTTTGTATTAGTATTGTTTTCCCCACCCTATTGTTCCATCCCATGCGTTGGTCTGCCCAGGGCTGTGTTTAGCATTCCAATGCTGAAGCATGCCACATTTTTTTGGGTGAGGGCAGTTTTGTCAAACATCTTGACTTTGCCAGAAGACTCTATAAGCACATTTTTCCACTCCTACTTCTCTTCGTGCAATTACTCACCCATGCATGCCATCACTCAGTGACAGCACATCTAACAGTGGACAAATGTACTCCACAGAACTCCACAGTTTCACATCTATGCCATCGAGGAACCGTGTTTGAGACAAAAATGTAGCTACAAAAACCATAACATACATAGCTTGAACAGTACAACATGATTAATAAGAGATACCTAATTATCTATGTCTGTCTAACCAACACACCAATGTTTACACACTCCTGTCTGTGTGTACAAATCATCATGTACTAGCCAATATGAAGGAAAAATATCCATCACACAATGGACAACACATACTAATGTGGCTGACTGAAATCCTTAACCTAGGTAAACCCTTAAATCATTGAGCATTTACTTGTAGTGAAAAAAAAACCAGAAAAATCTACACTTCTACATTTATGCACATTCAGATGATACCTGTGTTGATTCAACATCTCACAATGTATTACATATCACACTTACCAAAGCCAAGTATGGCTCTTTCATTGAATCCTATGTGAATTCTATGTGCACTTCATTTCAAATCACATGTAATACATTTCCTGGACAACATACACCGTATTGGGGGAACTTCACTCCAGACACAAAGAAGACCTGGTCGGTGTGGGACATCTCACACACACATCAAACATGTGTAGGTGGCATGTCACACCACTCACTCTTGTGTCAGTACAACTATGTAGATTGTCATGGGACTTCACTCATCTTTTGATCAAGACAACAAGGAAAAGTTAAAGCACAATGTCAGACTCTGCACAACACTTACCCCCTTCTAGTTTCTGTTAGGCCTTCAACAGCCCATTTAGCTCTGAGTAGGCCACCAACAGGGTGCATCCCATGAGTGGAGTCAGCTTCCAGTGAGCGCCCTATGACCTGGGGAGGACTTCCCCACCTGGACCACAACAATGGTTCGGGTCCAGAGTCTTCGGTCCTCCCACCTTTTCTTGCAATGGGCACTGCGCCAGCAAATGATCCCCAGGGACTGTACTTTACAGGCAATGGTTTTCAAAATGCCATGCCTTCTTCTGATGGGCGTTGACCTGTTTACACATGTTAGAAATGGGGGTCTCTAGTTGGGAGAAGTAGGTACCTTTGTCCAAATAGGGACCCTTGCTTCTAGTCAGGGTAAGGGGGATACACTTCTAAAATAACCCGTGCTCACCCCCTGGGTAGCTTGGCACGAGCAGACAGGCTTATCTCAGAGGAAGTGTGTAAAGCATTTGTGAATACATACAGTAATGCAGTGAAAACACCACAAATGAACACCACACAAGTTTAGAAAAATATTAAATCTTTATCTAAACCAACAAGACCAAATACGATAAAAACCCAGCATACAATACTCTTGAAAAATAGTACTTGTGTCCTCCTGGGCCTACCGCGATACTGAATACGGCAGAGTCTAACAATTTCAGCTGACTGCGTCAATACGGGCCAGCTAAAGCATCGACAGACTCGGACACAGTACCTTTCTAGTTGCGACCAACACGTCGATGTGAGTCAGTCGGGGAAAACGTTGCCGTCGCGTTGTGAAACAGAGCATTGCAGCGGACGATGTCCTCCCGATTTGTTGCAGGCATCGGCTCGTTGTTGGAGTCTGTGGGACCAGGGCTTGCGTTGAAGGGTAAGACGATGCTCACTGCAGTTCTGGCAGGTGACGGTGCGGCGACGGAGCCGGTCGATGGGTTGGGCAGCGTCTAGCTAAGCGTTGCGAAGTGCGGTGCCCACAGGACGTGGTGCAATGTCAGAAAAGGATACACTGGAGCGGCCCCCTCAGGAACAGAAGATCTTACCCCAGATCCCACAGACCGAAACCAGTGACAATTGAAAATCCGCTGTCTCTGGAGTTAGTCATGGGGAAAGGGGAAGTGGAAGACAAACCAAGAGAGACAGACTTCTGGACACTGGCTCCACCTCGAGACTTGGACTGGAAGTTCTCTGGAAGGCAAACGCAACAATTATCCTCCCTAGCACAGCAATTCTACTTAAACATTTACTTCTAATCACCTGACTTTATCACGACTCTTACCAGTGTCTGACATGAAGCTAGCTACTCTCCAAATTGTTTTGTCTGTAGTGTATTATGTAAAATCTGATTAACTGGAAGAATAAGCTGGTGCTTTTGGTAGTTGTCTTTCAGTATTCTTTTGTGCCAGCGAATATTCTCCTCATAGATTTTACAGTCGCAATAATGGTTAGAAAATTCTGTCTTTCATATTAACTTCGAAACTCCTCAAAAGTTTTGCGCTTGCAGATTCCTCAAGCCTTTCTTCTATAATGCACTGTAACACAACTCTTGGAGTCTTCTCAAAAACTAAATGTGCACGGTCAAAGAACAAGTCTTTATCTTCACAATCCTCGGTTTCCAAGAAAAAGAAAGTCTCTAAAGGGCTCGAGGCAACATTAGGGTACAAGAGCTTGTCAACGCTCGAGAACCTTGAAGCCTCCAAGTCATTGCCAGAGACTCATAAGAATAACTAGATACGCTTACTTGCAGTTTGAGATCTTTTCTTGGCTGAAGATACTCCTGGAATACCTGCTCCTTAGGTTCTTTTACTGGTGAGGGTCTTGAACAGCTACTAGTGCTCCTTATGCGCCAAAGCTGAGGAGAAAAGACGGTCATTAAAACTCGCTCTCAAATTCCTTAAAGAGATGGCATTCTCATTACTTCTCATTAAAATGAAGGAAGAAGGCAGCAACTCTATGATTTCCTGAAGTAACTCTTAAGAATTGACAGCGAGCGTTAGCAGAAGGCCACTGTCATAAGGTTTCAGTCAGTTGAAGTGCGCAGCGCGCTGGTTGCGGATGCGCATTACAGCCGAGCTTTGACTCGGGATAGAACAACTAGACTGCAACCCACTACTAGAAGTGGGAACGATCTGATAGTCTTCCAACATGGCGGAGCGCTGCAATTCCAACAGCACTCGCCAAAGAGAGGATCTCCAACATGGACTTCTTCTTTTCCATAACGAACTCCTACCAACCGGTAAGGAAACAGAGGCAAAGGCATTTTCTTTTAGGGTTCTTCTTGAGCAGGGATAACGGATCCTGACATGCAAGCAGCAGCTTGTTGACGGAGGCTGTGAGACCAGGGTTGCATTGCAAAGCGAGGCATAGCTCTCGGCGGTGATTTCAGGACACGGAATCCTGCAACGGACCCGATGACAGAGTCAGTACCCTTTTTCTTCTGCAGAGACAATCAGAGACGGTGCCCACAGACACAGTGAGGTCTTTGCTGTTCCTGAGACCACTAGAACAGGGGGCAATCTCAGTTCAAGCCCTTGGAGATCTTTTCTTCAAGCAGGGGGACAAAGCAAGCAGCAAAGTCCTTTTCTCCTTTCCTTGGTAGCAAGCAGCCATTGCAGGCCAACCCCAAACAGCACAGGGGCAGTATTCCTCCTCAGCTTCTCTAGCTATTCTCCTTGGCAAAGGTTCCTCTTCATTTCCCAGAAGTGATCTAAAGTTCAGGGGCTTGGGGCTCACTTTTTATAGCACACAATCCTTTGTTCTCGGGCGGCAGAGAGGCCCTGTGCCCAGTTCAAACCAGTTCTGTCCTCTGTTGCAGCTTCCTGGCAGGAGGTGGAGAGACAGCATTGTGGAAGGCAGACCAGGCCCATTCAGGTGAAAGGAAATCTCCTCCCCTACTCTAAATGCACCCCAGGTCTATTCAGCTCAACCCAGCCCAGGCCAATCAGTTTCTCTGGAGAAACGGCACCTCCTCAACCCCTGACACTCCAAAGCCTGAAAGGCAACCCACATCCTAGCAGAGACACACTGGATGGCTAGGCAAGAAAACACCTACTTTTTTAATGGGCCAAAACCTGGGAATCTTGCATGCGTCACAAAATCAGCCCTACACTATCCCAGACTAAATTTTGGCTTCTCCATACAGCTTTCTGGACACCAGCACGTCTTTTCGCTCACAACATCAGAACTGATGCATTCTTTTGGAACTGTAAATACGCTGAGGGTGACCTCGACCATCTCATCCTCCAATGTGAATGTGTGGTCCCCTTTTGGGATAAAGTTTTCGGATTCATCAGTAAAGCCTTCTCTTTCTCCCCACCCAGGAAATTGCCATACCTAGTATTTGGGTTCCTCAAAGCCACGTCCCTCAATGACAATGATAGTGCCCTATTAGACCTACTACTCATGGCTGCTGTTAAGGTAGTTCTCAACAATTGGAAAGATACCAATAAATGTAACATTGCCTGCAGGCTAAATTGGGTAATCAATCTCCGAGGCGCTGATAATATATCTCTTCAACACTTGCCATGGCGCCCCCCGTGGAGGCGAATGTGGATCACCCTTGACAACTACTTTAATACCCACAAACCTCCATGAGTCTTTTTTTTTCTTTCCACTGCATTCTAGTCTGGCCGGTGCCTCCCTGTCTACTTGGCTGGAGCTAAGTCTGCGCAATCAGAACATCATCAACCTGTGGACCACCTTAGTGATACTACTGCTAATACTGTCACGTTTGTATCTGCAAACCTATGATTTCCTCAGTTATTTATTTACTTCGTGTTATATTTCTGTTAAGATATTGATTGATTATTGGTAATCATTGTTCTTTATCCCATTGTCAATGCTGTAACCTCTATCGTAATTCTATGAATCACAACCATTTAATCACTATATGTATATACCACCTATTTACTCCTTTATTTTTATTTTCTCTGAAACTGCCAATAAAAAACTTTTGAAATCGAAAACACCTACTTTTTAAAAGATATATTTTCAAACACAGAATGTAAAAATCACCCTCACTAAAAGATGCATTTTAACATTAGGAGTCCAGGCATACTAAACTTCTTTTTCCTACCTGGTTCCCAGGGGTAGTTATGCTTATAAGTTGTTATAGGTAAACTCCCAATTCTACCTTACGGGAACAGGTAGCCTGGCAATGATACAAAACATGAACTTGGCAGTATTTTACCATCAGAACCTTCCACGCACACCAGGGCATGTCCTACTTTTCACATACACTGCACCCTGCCTACAGCTGTACCTTGGACCTACCTTAGGGGTGGCTGACATGTAAGAACAAACATTTGCAATGCAAGAGGTCTCTTATTATTAAAGTTTGAGCTATTGGTGTTGCATTATTTAGCAATGCCAGTAGCTCAAACATTAATAATGTGAGACCTATTGCATTGCAAATGCTTGTTTTAAAAGAATTTAGGAACTAGTTGGATGGATGAATGAGTGAAGGGATGATGGATGGATGGATGGATGACTGAAATAATGGATGGATGACTGAAAGAGAGGGTGGATGGGTGAAAGGGTGGATGGATGGATGATTGAAAGGGTGAATGGATGAAAAGTACAGATGCATGAGTGAGTTAACGTATGGATGGCTGACTGAATGGATGGATGAAGTAAAAGGGTGGATAGCTGGATGAGCGAAAGGATGGATGGATGAGCGAAAGGATGGATGGATGAACAAAAGGATGGATGGATGAGACAAAGGGTGGATGCTGGGCCATTTCGAACCCCACCTTTAGCAGCTACAGCCGGGATGATGTTCTTGATGGGCCTCTTCTGTCTGCAACTTGGCAGGCAAAGGCGTGCGAGTGATAGGATGGACGGATGTGAGTGAATATGTGGATGGATGGGAGAGTGAAAGGATGAATGGGTAGATGGATGAATTAATGATTGGATGTAAGGATGGATGAGTGAATGGGAAAATAGATGGATGAGTGAAAGAATGGATGGATGAGTGAAAGGGAGGATGGGTGGAGAAAATGATAGATAAAAGGGTGAATGGGGGGCGTGGCCAAGATGGCGGCGGAGTAGGACACACTTCTCATCCCCTCCGGTGCCGCGCTACACAAAAGCTTTGTTATCACCTGGCTGGGAGCCCATCCGTGCTTTCCCGGTGTACGAACAAGCGGGGTGCCCCTATCTACAAACGGGAGCCTCTCCCGGCGAATTCCCCAGAAGTGGAGCGACGAGCTGCGACCGGCGGTGAGGCCGGCTTGGGGGCGCCGCGTGACAGCAGCGGCCAAGCACCGGTCGGGTGCTCGGGCGGCTTGGCCCGGCTTGAGACAGCGGCGGAACCGGCATTGGGCCGGCGGTCTCCCGTGCCCCGGCGGAGGACGCTGCAAACCTCGTACCCCCTCCGTTGAGGGAGTCAACAGCGGCCGAGGCGGGGGTCCGAGCGTACCGGCGCAGGACTGACAGAGCGGAGTGAGAGCCGGGAGAGCCGGGAGCTCATATCAGACCCGGCGCGGAGGAACATAAGCGCTGACAGAGCCCGACCTGAGGTACCCGGACGGATGGTGTAGGGACCGGGTGCCCTGAGACTTAGGCGCTTCCGCTGCGAGCCAGAGGCCTGGGAGTGTTGCCGCTGGTGGCCGGGAGGGGGGGGGGCCCTGGAGAACGGAGAGCGGTTTGGCGCAACAGCGAAGGCCTACCCCGGACCCTGAAGAGACCGTAGCTGGGTCGGCGGACGGAGGCGGGGGGTCCGATCTGGGCTCCCCCCTCAGCTGAAGTTGAACACTGCCCTGGGCCATGGGGAGAGGCTCTGGATGAGCAGCGGAGCGAATGAGGGGTAACGGCCCTGTTGGACCATCGAAGACCGGGTGAGGCCTAGCTCTGGGTCTCTGCGGGGCAGCGCAGGGGGGGCCCCCGCATCCCACGGGAACGAGGAGTGACTGGCAGCCAGAATTCCCCATGGCCCGAGTGGATCTACCGGGGGAGTAACAACGCACAGACAGCCTTCTCATCAGCGGTGCGGGGTGTTAACGGTCCCCCTGTGTGGTGCTCGGGCCTTCGGGGGCGGCGACATCTCGACCTGGCAGCGGAGCACGCGCTGGCTGCGACGGAGTCCAGGTACAAGGTCCGGGGATGGTGGGGGCTCCCTGCCAACGGAGGCTCGTTGGTGGGCAACGTCTGGGACAGTGAGTCTGCGTCCTTGCGGTGGCTGGCCGCCCGGAGAGGTGCCCCTTGAACTTTCTGCTCGCCTCCCGCTGAAGCTCCGTGGGGGTAGAACATGGCGACGAACGGAAACCGGAGGGACAAGCCAGGAAAGGAGGGCCCCCCGAAGGTGTCGGCGATGTCCCCGCGGCCAGGAGAGGCGCAATCTCCACGGACAGATGACTCTGAGGCCCCAGCGACCAAGGCCTTTATGGTCGAGCTCTTCATCGCAATTATGGAAGACATTGCTGAGCTGCGCTCGCAGTTGGCGTCCGATCTGCGTGAGGTGCGACGAGACGTGGACAATGTGGGGGAACGCGTCGCGACCCTGGTGGAACTCGACTTGGGCACGGTGGAGGGTATTCACCAACTCCATCAAGACGTCATACGGCTGAACGAGCAAAATCTGGACCTACAAGCCCCCGCTGAGGATCTTGAAAATAGGTCCCGCCGGAATAACATCCGGATACGAGCTGTGCCGTGGTAGGGTGAGGGCCCGGACCTGCGGGAGTATGTGGAGGCGCTTTTCCGGCACGTCCTGCAGGAGGAAGATCTGCCGCCCATCCGAATGGACCGCGTCCACAGAGTGGGTCTGCTGAGGGGTGCCAGGGCCCCTCCTCCTGACATCCTGGTCTGTGTGCACGATTTTCAACTTAAAGAGAGCATTTTGAGGAAGGCACGTGATATCACCCCTCTACAGTTCCGCGACCATCGCCCTCAGCTTTTCCAAGACCTTGCGGCTTCCACCCTGACCAAGCGAAGAGCCTTCAAGCCCATCACCAATTTCCTTCGGGACCAGAATGTGCCCTACTCCTGGGGGCACCCCTTTTGACTCCTTTTTAATTGGCAGAACAAACTTGTCCAGGTCTGGTCCCTAGAGGCAGCATATGATGTTGTCGGGCTGGATCGCCCGGCCACAGCCCCTGACAGCTGTGGATCACCCAGCAGGCGTCGAAAGGCCTCTGGGGAATGGCAGCGAGTTGGCAGGGCTGGTCCCGTGAAGAAACCTGACTTTGTCTGCGAGCCTACAGGAGCGGATGCGGCAGTGGCCTCAGTGGTGCAGGTGACTGAGGCCCCTGCAGGCACCTGAGGTATGACTCTGACGCTTGGCCCCGGCAGGGCCGATTGCTGGCACGGGAGGGGAAGCACCGACTCCAGGTACTGTGTTGTCCTGTTCTGTCCCGGAGGGACAGCTGTCCCTATATAGAGACTACCTGAGGGACTGGTTGGGGTCAAGTTACCTTCCACAATTCTTGTTGTTTTGGTTTACTAGTCTGTTGAGTTTTTGGGGTATTGGGAGGGGGGGATGGTAATGGTTACCCAGCTTTGCTCTTCCCTGAGGAGATTTCCGAATGGAGCTATGAGGGGAGGACGGGGGAGATGAGCAGTATTGGTGGTCTGAACTATGACATAGGGTAGGTTTTTGGCATGCTGACACGCTCGAGATGTGGCCGACACCCTTGTGGGGGCGCATGGGGAATCAACACGGTAGAGGATGGTGGAAAGCCAGGAAACACATTTGATGAAATCTGAAGACTACCGTCTGAAACACAAGCAATACCCGCTTATCTATAAATCCTCTGCCTCTACCAAGCATAGAGCAGAGGCACTCTTGTTTCGAATCAGTTTCAACCCCTGGGGCTTCAGAACACTGGAGACGGACAATGGCTGATGGCCAAGGGACGACTGAAAGGGAAGTTGTGCACCTTTGTAACGATTTACGCCCCTAACAGTGGGCAGAGGGATTTCCTACATACACTCCTAGGTAAGGTAACAGACTTTGCAGAGGGTCCTTTATTTCTTATGGGGGATTTTAACCTAGTTTGGCACCCAGATATTGACAGCACACATACTCACCGCTCAGCCGTGGGCTCTTTTTCCATTGACACTCAAAGGCATATTTAAGACAGGGCCTTTTGAACACGTGGCGAGCTATATACCCAGACACCAGGGATTACTCCTTCTTTTCCCACGTCCACCACTCTTATTCCCGGCTGGACTACATCTTCGCCAGCCAGTCCTTACAGGGCAAATTAAGGAAGCCAAGATATTTCCCATATCGGTGTCTGACCATGGTCTATATTCGGTATGTCTCTCCTGGTTGGGCAATGCACCATCACCTGCTCGGTGGTATTTCCCGGCGTCCTTGGCGAGGGATAAGGAATCATGTTGCCAACTACGGGAGACTATGAAGGAATTTTTCATGCTTAATAGAACAGAGGACACCTCTGAGTACACCACGTGGGACTCTTTTAAGGCTGTGATGCGGGGCAAGTGTATAGCGCTTAATTCAGCCCTGAATAGACAGAGAGCATAAGCCAGGGAACTCTTAGAGGAAGAACTGACGGCAAATAGGGAAACATCTCGCGAGGCAACTGAAAGATAAAAGGGAACAGGAGTAAATCAAATCAAATCAAATCAAATAAGCTTTATTCGATTTATCAATAAATCATAAAAGCATACAAATACAATTTATGCAGACAATTTAAGAACAGTTTTCATATGAACAAAGTTACAAAAATAGATAAAACATTTCTCCAAAAATTAAAAATTAAAATCTAGAGCAGTCATTTGGATGAAGGGCCTCGTTTTGCACTAATCAGTCAATATAAACATGTGTTAGTTAACTCATTGAGTTTCGAAATTTCATCACTGACATTAAGAAGCGAGAAACAGCAAAGATAACATCCACATCTTCTAAAAGCAATAATTTTAAATATGCAGGTTTACATGTTCTTATCCCCCAGCGTTTAAGTAAAGGTAGAAGAAAAAATTTCCTCGGGCTGGTATACAGATTACAAAAGAACATGATGTGAATGTTACTTTGTGTTGAATGGTCGTCGCATGGACATATTAATTTCAATGAGGCCCAGTCATTCTGTTTCGGCAAAGTGACCAAGCGGAAGAAAATCCCTAGGCGCAGCCTAGTTAAAAGCATGCGAGCATAGGGTGCTTTTTCAATCCCAAGGTAAGATTGTAGGCCTTCAGTAGGGGTAATTTGCTGATAGCTCAGGGTTGTGCCTTTAAGTTTCTCAGTGTCCCATCTAGCACTCTCTAAGTGTATGGATAATAGTTTTTTAAGGGCCGGTCTGGTCAAGGTTTGTAGGGTCTCTGGTTCATCGTAAGATTCAGAGTGCCCAATGTTAGAAAACATCGTTTGTACGTATCGCAGCCACTTGACTTTTGCTGCACCGTCCAAAGCCATACAGTCTTTTATGAGGTTTCTATTCAATTTGCACTCCTCTGTGGTCCAAATCTTATGCCAGAGCAAACAGGGTGATATTTTTATAATGTCGCTAAGGTGTTTAACGCCGGTCTCAATGTGAGTCATAAAAGTCGACGTGGTTTTGGACACACCTAATAAGTAGCAGATGAAAATGTTCTCGCAAGTTTGTAATGAGGACACATTCTCGAAACCCCAGAGACCTGCGCCATATGTGGCCGTAGCTATACACTTTGCCCGGTAGATCTGTAACATTTCTTGAATAGGTTTACCCCCAATTTTGGCTGCAAAGGTTCTTAAAGCACCTATGGCACGGCTAAAGGCGAGTTTCCTAGCTGACACTGCGTGTTTCCACCTTCCCCACCTGTCAAACACAATGCCCAAATAGCAAAAAGTGTCTGTAATGGCAATCTTTTGCTGATCTAAATATATTGAGCATGATGGTCTGTTGTTCTTTTGGGAGCAGGGCATGGAGAAAGTTTTGGAAATGTTCACCTTTAAATTTCTTTTACCCATGTAGGATGAAAATTCATTTACTGCTCTCTGCAAACCTACTTTTGTCCTAGACATGATTGCCGCGTCATCGGCATATAAAAGAATGGGTACGGGCCTACCATTAACAGCCGGATAATCGCTTGACAGAGTTATTAAGCTCTCAGCGATAGAGTTTATGTAAAATGTGAAAAGCAAGGGCGCAAGTATGCAGCCTTGCCTCACCCCTCTGTTTATGGCAAATTTTTATGAACATTGCCCCTAGGTCCCAAATCTTACTCTGGCCCCCACTTCTCTATATAGTTCTTTAATAAATGTGAGGATAGTTGAGTCCACCCCGATGTCTTCCAGTGTCGACCAGAGCATCGCATGGTCCACGCAATCGAATGCGGAGCTGAGGTTGACAAAGGTAACAAATAGGTCCCCTTTTTTGGCCTGCGTGTATTTAGAGACTAATAGGGACAAGTTTAGACATTGCTCCAATGTCCCTAGTCCCTTTCGGAACCCATATTGGAACTCCGAGATAACCTTCTTCTCTTCTTCCCAGTGTTGTATCCTCTTAAGGACAATCCTGCCAGCAATTTTCATGAGTCCGTCCGATAGCGATATTGGACGGTAACAAGCCGGGTCATCCCTATTCCCTTTTTTAAATATGGGGACTACGATTGCGTCCGACCAGGTGGTAATGAAACCGCATTTATTTCCCATATTTAATACATTGGTTAATAAGGGAACCCAGAAGTCTGGTTCTGATTTATAGAGATCCACTGGGGTGTGGTCAGGGCCGGGGGCTTTACCTGAAGGACTTTCTCTAAGGGCATCTTCCACTTCTGATGTGGTAAATACCAGTTCAATAGGGTAGGGAGTTGCTGGAGAGACAGTTAGGTGGTTATCCTGAATTATGCTATCTGAGGGTGAAGTCACCTTGCATGGGTTTGGGGCATTACCCTGTGTAGTGTTGGAATAAAGATTACCATAATGTTCTACCCAGAGCTCAGCCGTTATAGCCACTTCTACAGAGTTATCTCTATCTTTTGATGTGTAAACAGATCTTATGACTTTCCAGAAGGCATTGCTGTCCTTATTCCTGGCGGCTTCCCCCAGAGCTTCCCAGGCCTCCTGCTTCAATTTCGCCCTCCGCTGTTTAATTGCCAGCTTATAATCGTGTCTCGCTTGACGAATTTGAACCCTATCTTTTGGGTCGGCAGACAAAGCTTTCTTTAAGATTTTCAGTGTAGATGTACATCTAGAGTCAAACCACCCACGAGTATGCCTCCCGTTGTCTTTGCAGTTCCTAGTCAGTGCATTTTTTATATGGCGCTGAATGTTAGAAAAAGCAACCATGATGCTCTTTGGGTCGGTATCTTCCTCTAAGCAAGCAAGTATGTCCGTGGAGCAAGAGGATAGGAAGTTTTGGAAGAAGGATGTTGGGTTCATTTTCTCCCATTTAATTACATACCCATTGGTCTTAGTTAGGGTAACCTCAAATGGATATAGAACCCTACTAGGTTTCTTTACTTTGCCCTCCATGAGATTTACCCCGAAGGTGATGGGATAATGATCACTCATGGGGTCATCCCCCATTTCCCAGAAGGTTATAAAGTCAGGATGGGTGGGTGATATCAAGGCAAAATCGATTGTGGATTTACAACCTCTTCCATTGTACGTTGTGGCAAAGGGAACCGGGGGGGAGCATGCCTGGTTGATAAAAGTGAGGTCAAAGGTAAATATAACATTGTTAAGAAGAGACCCCATGTTGGTGTGGGAGAAGTGCAGAGGACCGTCCTCCCCGAGATCTGACAGGCCGCACAAACCTAGCTCAGAAGACGGACAGACGGAACAATTGAAGTCACCCACCCACAACATTATGTGATCCCCCGAACCTTGATCTCTCAGTTTGTGAATATGATGGATCATAATGTTCAAATTTGATTCCACCTCACTAATTGGCAAATTATTATAAAAATTCACAAGAATCACCTTTTGCGAAGTGCCCCATTTAAGTAGTATGATTTGGAAGTACTGATTGGATTGGAAATCGCAAACTTTTACATCCCCTACGTTCGAGATATATGTACACAAGCCCCCCTTGTTGCGGCCCTGGGCTGATGGCACAGCTGGGGAATGGAAGGTTCGGTAGCCCAACATGTGCACTTCCTCTATAAGCCAGGTTTCTTGTAGGCATAGGATGCCATACTTCTGCACAATCTCCAGTCAAGGTTTGTGGGTGATCTTACTACCGAGGCCTGCTACATTCCAAGAAAGGAGGGAGTGCATTGGGTTTCCAATTTCCTGTGGATGATGCCCTGCAATTCCCGTTGTGCCTATCCGAACTTGCGGGTGAGTAAGGTCTTGCTGTAGTTTGACCTGTGCAGTAAGAGCGTGCTGTTCAGGGGGGTTTAGGTCTATCCCAATGTGGCTTGGAACTTGGGGTATGGGCATTAATTTTTCACTCGGGACAGTCTCCGTTAGGGGATTTTGGGCATTGGTAAGGATTGGAGCGACACTAATTCCCAGTCAATCCACCTGATCCAGACACTCAAACCTGTTCATAGTGGGCGCTCCTTCCCACCAGTTATTAATGGGTTGCCAACCATCCCCATGACCTTTCCATCTACGGTTGTGGGCTATTGACCAAGCCCCAGGTGGCTCAACAGTCTGTTTTGGGGGATAGAAAAAAGTGAGGGGTCTGGTGACAATAGATTGGTCAGTATCCTGTGAGTCCCATATAGTGATATGCTGGGCCGTGTGGGGGTCTGCAAATGAAACCACTATGCAGTCTCCGGGGATGGATTTATAGGTACGACCCACCCATGGCACTCTCCTAACCATTAGAACCCTAGTCCTAACAGCATTGGGGAGCTGTCTATTGATGTTGAGCCAGTGAATCACCTTATTCTTTAGGGACCACTGGGTCTCCATAGAATGCGGGTCAAGTGGTGGTACACCAGCCAGTATGACGACATAGGGCCCGGCGTCAGGAGGAAGATCAATGTAGCCCCCACGAAAGTTCTGGCGACCATGGTACTGGTTGGTTATGTGCGCAGTAGGGGGGATATTAGTCTTCTTGGGCTTGTGGGCAGCCTTAGGGATAGTGTTGGGTAAGGCCTGGTTCTCGGGGCCTTTTGCCACTGGTATTGGGATTTTTGGTATTAGGGGAAAGGGGACGTTTGACTTAGAGCGGGGTTTGGGTATTGGGGTCGGTTTTGGTAGGGGTAGGGGCAAGACCGGGGGCAGCATTTCAGGGGCAAGGGAACTAACGTTAGTTTCTGGAGCCGGGTGAATACCATCGTCATCCTCCTGAGGAGTACTCTCAGCAATATGAGGATAAGTTGCTTCCAGTTGTTTTAGGCTAAGGGTGGCCAGGGAGACTAAGGTCTTGTCCATCTCGAGGAGATTATTCTCGATACGTGAGAGTCTGAGTTCTAAAGGTGACAGTAATTGTTTTAATGTACCCCAGACTATCTTGAGAAAATCTTCGTCATCACCCCCCTTGTCTCTATCCCTCCCTGGCTCACTTTGCCCTCCCTCTTTTGGTTTCTCACCGTATGTGGGGAGAGGCCCTTGAATAGGGTCAAGGACCACGTTAAGATTACTGTGTTCCCTGTCCCCCCCTATTAGGTAGTTATCCAAATTTGGCGCTTGTATGGTCTCCCCCGTGGTGGGTAGTGTTCTCCTGTTATTAAAGAACTGCAGCCTTGCAATTTTTGCTTTTTTACGGGCATAAGCAGATCTTGCATTGTTTTTCTTTTTTAGAGTTGGGCCATCTTTGTTTTTATTCTTTGCTACAGGGGGAGAAAGGTCAGGGGGGTCAGGGCTGTCCGGCAAGATAATGGCAGTTCCGGGTCCAGTGGGCGCGATTCCCTCGAAAGTTTTAGGGGGCACAGAAGTTGAGGTGGGTATAGGCTCTAATGGAAGGGAAAGAGGTGGGGGAGCATGGTGAACATCGGCATGGATTATCAGTGGGGGAGGGCAAGAAGCATGTTGTGGAGATGCAGCAGACGCGATATTCCCTAGGGAAGATTTTTTAGAATTGGCAACGGTCTGAGAAAGCCTACGTGCCGCATCAAGCTCAAGTGACACCCTCTTCTGCATTTTGGTAATTTCAGCATCAATTGCTAGATTAGTCTTCACTAGGAAATCATCCAATGTCCCGCTGGGCTTACTCAGCCCCATTGCAGTTTTACTGCGGCTGCCCCGTGTACTCATGATATATTTGAATTGCAGTGCCCACAATGTACTTACTGGTGAAAAAGGGACGAGTCAAATAACAAGAACCAAGGGGGGTGGGCCAGGCCAGTCCTCTATGTCCTCGAACGGCCTCAAACGGCCCGCTCTTTGCCCGGTCTTCGCCCCGGTCGCTCCCGCGCGCTCCCGCGCAGCGGCTACCCCGCCCAGTTATGTAGGGTGCTGACAGGGCAGGGGGCGTGTCCGGCAGGGAGAGCGGCCACAGGTGTTCCACGGAGGGACTCCTGGTCAACGGAGTCCCTGCTAGCCTGCTCGCAGCCCTGCCGGTGCGGGAGGGGTCTGTTGGTTCTTCTCCTCATCTCCCCAGGTGCTCCTGGCGCAGCGGGACCCGCGGACCGGGTCCTGCAAGTCGCAGCGTTTCTTTCCCCACAACTAGGGAGCAGGCGAAGGGTTGGTTCCTCTCACGAACAGCAGCAAACGAACAGCAAAGTTTCCCAGGGGCTGGGAGCACTGGACAGCTTTTGTGCTGTCAGGGGGCGTGTCCGGCAGGGAGAGCGGCCACAGGTGTTCCACGCAGGGACTCCTGGTCAACGGAGTCCCTGCTAGCCTGCTCGCAGCCCTGCCGGTGCGGGAGGGGTCTGTTGGTTCTTCTCCTCCTCTCCCCAGGTGCTCCTGGCGCAGCGTTTCTTTCCCCACAACTAGGGAGCAGGCGAAGGGTTGGTTCCTCTCACGAACAGCAGCAAACGAACAGCAAAGTTTCCCAGGGGCTGGGAGCACTGGACAGCTTTTGTGCTGTCAGGGGGCGTGTCCGGCAGGGAGAGCGGCCACAGGTGTTCCACGCAGGGACTCCTGGTCAACGGAGTCCCTGCTAGCCTGCTCGCAGCCCTGCCGGTGCGGGAGGGGTCTGTTGGTTCTTCTCCTCCTCTCCCCAGGTGCTCCTGGCGCAGCGGGACCCGCGGAGCGGGTCCTGCAAGTCGCAGCGTTTCTTTCCCCACAACTAGGGAGCAGGCGAAGGGTTGGTTCCTCTCACGAACAGCAGCAAACGAACAGCAAAGTTTCCCAGGGGCTGGGAGCACTGGACAGCTTTTGTGCTGTCA
Organism: Lissotriton vulgaris; assembly: GCF_964263255.1. Taxonomy (NCBI): domain Eukaryota; kingdom Metazoa; phylum Chordata; class Amphibia; order Caudata; family Salamandridae; genus Lissotriton; species Lissotriton vulgaris. The sequence continues at coordinate 538,430,221 of NC_141694.1, read as the reverse complement.
GGGGGCGTGTCCGGCAGGGAGAGCGGCCACAGGTGTTCCACGCAGGGACTCCTGGTCAACGGAGTCCCTGCTAGCCTGCTCGCAGCCCTGCCGGTGCGGGAGGGGTCTGTTGGTTCTTTTCCTCCTCTCCCCAGGTGCTCCTGGCGCAGCGGGACCCGCGGAGCGGGTCCTGCAAGTCGCAGCGTTTCTTTCCCCACAACTAGGGAGCAGGCGAAGGGTTGGTTCCTCTCACGAACAGCAGCAAACGAACAGCAAAGTTTCCCAGGGGCTGGGAGCACTGGACAGCTTTTGTGCTGTCAGGGGGCGTGTCCGGCAGGGAGAGCGGCCACAGGTTTTCCACGCAGGGACTCCTGGTCAACGGAGTCCCTGCTAGCCTGCTCGCAGCCCTGCCGGTGCGGGAGGGGTCTGTTGGTTCTTCTCCTCCTCTCCCCAGGTGCTCCTGGCGCAGCGGGACCCGCGGAGCGGGTCCTGCAAGTCGCAGCGTTTCTTTCCCCACAACTAGGGAGCAGGCGAAGGGTTGGTTCCTCTCACGAACAGCAGCAAACGAACAGCAAAGTTTCCCAGGGGCTGGGAGCACTGGACAGCTTTTGTGCTGTCAGGGGGCGTGTCCGGCAGGGAGAGCGGCCACAGGTTTTCCACGCAGGGACTCCTGGTCAACGGAGTCCCTGCTAGCCTGCTCGCAGCCCTGCCGGTGCGGGAGGGGTCTGTTGGTTCTTCTCCTCCTCTCCCCAGGTGCTCCTGGCGCAGCGGGACCCGCGGAGCGGGTCCTGCAAGTCGCAGCGTTTCTTTCCCCACAACTAAGGAGCAGGCGAAGGGTTGGTTCCTCTCACGAACAGCAGCAAACGAACAGCAAAGTTTCCCAGGGGCTGGGAGCACTGGACAGCTTTTGTGCTGTCAGGGGGCGTGTCCGGCAGGGAGAGCGGCCACAGGTGTTCCACGCAGGGACTCCTGGTCAACGGAGTCCCTGCTAGCCTGCTCGCAGCCCTGCCGGTGCGAGAGGGGTCTGTTGGTTCTTCTCCTCCTCTCCCCAGGTGCTCCTGGCGCAGCGGGACCCGCGGACCGGGTCCTGCAAGTCGCAGCGTTTCTTTCCCCACAACTAGGGAGCAGGGGAAGGGTTGGTTCCTCTCACGAACAGCAGCAAACGAACAGCAAAGTTTCCCAGGGGCTGGGAGCACTGGACAGCTTTTGTGCTGTCAGGGGGCGTGTCCGGCAGGGAGAGCGGCCACAGGTGTTCCACGCAGGGACTCCTGGTCAACGGAGTCCCTGCTAGCCTGCTCGCAGCCCTGCCGGTGCGGGAGGGGTCTGTTGGTTCTTCTCCTCCTCTCCCCAGGTGCTCCTGGTGCAGCGGGACCCGCGGAGCGGGTCCTGCAAGTCGCAGCGTTTCTTTCCCCACAACTAGGGAGCAGGGGAAGGGTTGGTTCCTCTCACGAACAGCAGCAAACGAACAGCAAAGTTTCCCAGGGGCTGGGAGCACTGGACAGCTTTTGTGCTGTCAGGGGGCGTGTCCGGCAGGGAGAGCGGCCACAGGTGTTCCACGCAGGGACTCCTGGTCAACGGAGTCCCTGCTAGCCTGCTCGCAGCCCTGCCGGTGCGGGAGGGGTCTGTTGGTTCTTCTCCTCCTCTCCCCAGGTGCTCCTGGCGCAGCGGGACCCGCGGAGCGGGTCCTGCAAGTCGCAGCGTTTCTTTCCCCACAACTAGGGAGCAGGGGAAGGGTTGGTTCCTCTCACGAACAGCAGCAAACGAACAGCAAAGTTTCCCAGGGGCTGGGAGCACTGGACAGCTTTTGTGCTGTCAGGGGGCGTGTCCGGCAGGGAGAGCGGCCACAGGTGTTCCACGCAGGGACTCCTGGTCAACGGAGTCCCTGCTAGCCTGCTCGCAGCCCTGCCGGTGCGGGAGGGGTCTGTTGGTTCTTCTCCTCCTCTCCCCAGGTGCTCCTGGCGCAGCGGGACCCGCGGAGCGGGTCCTGCAAGTCGCAGCGTTTCTTTCCCCACAACTAGGGAGCAGGGGAAGGGTTGGTTCCTCTCACGAACAGCAGCAAACGAACAGCAAAGTTTCCCAGGGGCTGGGAGCACTGGACAGCTTTTGTGCTGTCAGGGGGCGTGTCCGGCAGGGAGAGCGGCCACAGGTGTTCCACGCAGGGACTCCTGGTCAACGGAGTCCCTGCTAGCCTGCTCGCAGCCCTGCCGGTGCGGGAGGGGTCTGTTGGTTCTTCTCCTCCTCTCCCCAGGTGCTCCTGGCGCAGCGGGACCCGCGGAGCGGGTCCTGCAAGTCGCAGCGTTTCTTTCCCCACAACTAGGGAGCAGGCGAAGGGTTGGTTCCTCTCACGAACAGCAGCAAACGAACAGCAAAGTTTCCCAGGGGCTGGGAGCACTGGACAGCTTTTGTGCTGTCAGGGGGCGTGTCCGGCAGGGAGAGCGGCCACAGGTGTTCCACGCAGGGACTCCTGGTCAACGGAGTCCCTGCTAGCCTGCTCGCAGCCCTGCCGGTGCGGGAGGGGTCTGTTGGTTCTTCTCCTCCTCTCCCCAGGTGCTCCTGGTGCAGCGGGACCCGCGGAGCGGGTCCTGCAAGTCGCAGCGTTTCTTTCCCCACAACTAGGGAGCAGGCGAAGGGTTGGTTCCTCTCACGAACAGCAGCAAACGAACAGCAAAGTTTCCCAGGGGCTGGGAGCACTGGAAAGCTTTTGTGCTGTCAGGGGGCGTGTCCGGCAGGGAGAGCGGCCACAGGTGTTCCACGCAGGGACTCCTGGTCAACGGAGTCCCTGCTAGCCTGCTCGCAGCCCTGCCGGTGCGGGAGGGGTCTGTTGGTTCTTCTCCTCCTCTCCCCAGGTGCTCCTGGCGCAGCGGGACCCGCGGAGCGGGTCCTGCAAGTCGCAGCGTTTCTTTCCCCACAACTAGGGAGCAGGCGAAGGGTTGGTTCCTCTCACGAACAGCAGCAAACGAACAGCAAAGTTTCCCAGGGGCTGGGAGCACTGGACAGCTTTTGTGCTGTCAGGGGGCGTGTCCGGCAGGGAGAGCGGCCACAGGTGTTCCACGCAGGGACTCCTGGTCAACGGAGTCCCTGCTAGCCTGCTCGCAGCCCTGCCGGTGCGGGAGGGGTCTGTTGGTTCTTCTCCTCCTCTCCCCAGGTGCTCCTGGCGCAGCGTTTCTTTCCCCACAACTAGGGAGCAGGCGAAGGGTTGGTTCCTCTCACGAACAGCAGCAAACGAACAGCAAAGTTTCCCAGGGGCTGGGAGCACTGGACAGCTTTTGTGCTGTCAGGGGGCGTGTCCGGCAGGGAGAGCGGCCACAGGTGTTCCACGCAGGGACTCCTGGTCAACGGAGTCCCTGCTAGCCTGCTCGCAGCCCTGCCGGTGCGGGAGGGGTCTGTTGGTTCTTCTCCTCCTCTCCCCAGGTGCTCCTGGCGCAGCGTTTCTTTCCCCACAACTAGGGAGCAGGCGAAGGGTTGGTTCCTCTCACGAACAGCAGCAAACGAACAGCAAAGTTTCCCAGGGGCTGGGAGCACTGGACAGCTTTTGTGCTGTCAGGGGGCGTGTCCGGCAGGGAGAGCGGCCACAGGTGTTCCACGCAGGGACTCCTGGTCAACGGAGTCCCTGCTAGCCTGCTCGCAGCCCTGCCGGTGCGGGAGGGGTCTGTTAGTTCTTCTCCTCCTCTCCCCAGGTGCTCCTGGAGCAGCGGGACCCGCGGAGCGGGTCCTGCAAGTCGCAGCGTTTCTTTCCCCACAACTAGGGAGCAGGCGAAGGGTTGGTTCCTCTCACGAACAGCAGCAAACGAACAGCAAAGTTTCCCAGGGGCTGGGAGCACTGGACAGCTTTTGTGCTGTCAGGGGGCGTGTCCGGCAGGGAGAGCGGCCACAGGTGTTCCACGCAGGGACTCCTGGTCAACGGAGTCCCTGCTAGCCTGCTCGCAGCCCTGCCGGTGCGGGAGGGGTCTGTTGGTTCTTCTCCTCCTCTCCCCAGTTGCTCCTGGCGCAGCGGGACCCGCGGAGCAGGTCCTGCAAGTCGCAGCGTTTCTTTCCCCACAACTAGGGAGCAGGCGAAGGGTTGGTTCCTCTCACGAACAGCAGCAAACGAACAGCAAAGTTTCCCAGGGGCTGGGAGCACTGGAAAGCTTTTGTGCTGTCAGGGGGCGTGTCCGGCAGGGAGAGCGGCCACAGGTGTTCCACGCAGGGACTCCTGGTCAACGGAGTCCCTGCTAGCCTGCTCGCAGCCCTGCCGGTGCGGGAGGGGTCTGTTGGTTCTTCTCCTCCTCTCCCCAGGTGCTCCTGGCGCAGCGGGACCCGCGGAGCGGGTCCTGCAAGTCGCAGCGTTTCTTTCCCCACAACTAGGGAGCAGGCGAAGGGTTGGTTCCTCTCACGAACAGCAGCAAACGAACAGCAAAGTTTCCCAGGGGCTGGGAGCACTGGACAGCTTTTGTGCTGTCAGGGGGCGTGTCCGGCAGGGAGAGCGGCCACAGGTGTTCCACGCAGGGACTCCTGGTCAACGGAGTCCCTGCTAGCCTGCTCGCAGCCCTGCCGGTGCGGGAGGGGTCTGTTGGTTCTTCTCCTCCTCTCCCCAGGTGCTCCTGGCGCAGCGTATCTGAAAGAGACACGTTAGTGATAGATTCCTTACCTTAGAATATCCCCAGGCGTCAGACTGGATCCGGAAATTTTTGCGTAGCAATACCCCTGCGCGCTGGTAGGCGTCGTCTGCGGCTCCGCGTCCGTCGTCGGCGTCGTGAGCGCCGGGATGACGTCATCGGAGTATATAGACGGTCGCTGACGTCAGTTCTTCTTTTTTCCGCGCCAGCTAGCGCAGATCCGGAAGAAGCTCTACCCCCAGTCACTTTTTGACTGAAAACTTTTTTGATCTTTTTGATCCTCTAGTTAGTCGATTCTCGACTATCGGTGCCAGGGATGCCCGGGTTCAAGCCTTGCTCGAAGTGCGGCCGACTCATGTCGGTCACGGACCCCCATCGCCGGTGCCTGAAGTGCTTAGGCCTCGACCACGACGATCGAACCTGCTCCGACTGCCGGGCCCTGACGTCGAAGGCTAGGCGGGAGCGGTCCCGCAAGCGTCTCGAGCTGAGGCAGTCGGCCCCGCGCCGCTCCAGGTCCCGGTCCCGGTCCCACGGGAGGTCGAGGGACAGGTCGCGAGGTCGGAGTCATCGACGTTCCGGGAGTGGACACCGATCGTCTGGTTCCAAGTCCTCAGGTAAGAGGCATGAGAGGTCGGAGCGACACCATCGGTCCTCCGACCCGCCCCGTCGCTCGCTCAATGCGACCGGGGATTCGGGCGACACCGCCCACGCGGCTCCGCGGGAGTCGCAAGCGTCGCCGCCTGCCCCACACCTTCGGGTCCCTGGGCACGGCGCGTCGCAGGGGGAGGTCGAGAGGTACCTCATGGCCATGAGGGCCCTCCCTCCTCAGTCGGTTCCCGTGGCGCCTTCGGGCCGATCGGCTCCGTCTGGAGGTCCTTCCGGGTCGGGCGCTTCGGCCCCGACGACGTCGGGTGCTTCGGCCCCGGCGCCGCTGGCGACTTCGGTCCCGGCGCCGCGCGACCTCGCTGGATCCGGCTCCGGATCCGGGACCTCGCCGGTCGACCTTACGACCTCGCCGGCGACGTCCCTTCAGGTGTCGTCCCCGGCAGCCGACGTGGTTGCCGACCCCAATGCTTCCTACGGTCCTGCTCAGGTGTCGGAGGGGCGCCGCTGGGCGCCGATTCCGTCGGCCTTCGGAGAGTTCTATCTCCACGAGGAGGCCCTGGCTGTTAATCCTGGTCTCCAGGAGCCGGGTGACGAGGAGCAATGGGAGGGGTCCGAGGACCCTCTGGCACGTGATTGCCAGTCTCATCAGGACTGGACATATGAGCTTGGGGAGGCCAGTGGTATTGACACCTCGCCAGACACTGGATTTACGTCGCCCCCGACTGTGGCTTCGGAGGCGGGTTCTGCTTACAGTGTAGTGTTGACGAAGGCAGCTAAGGCCCTAAACCTTGAGCTCCCCGTCGCGGCCGTGAGGACTAATCTCCTCACTGAGGTACTCAAACAGCAGTCCGGCTCCGCGGAGCCCCTTCTGCCGTTTAATGAGGCCTTGTGTGACGTTCTGCTGGGCACTTGGTCCAAGCCCGCCACAGGTCCCCCTGTGGATAGGAACGTGGCCAGACGCTACCGCCCGGCACCGGGCGACCCTTGCTTTTTGTCCACCCACCCCACCCCCGAGAGCCTGGTCATCCAGGCCTCCAACTCCCAGACCGCATTCCCGTCGGCCCCGCCCGACAGGGAATCCAAGAGATATGAGCAGTTCGGGAAGAAGGTCTTCTCGTCTGTGAGCCTAGGGCTCCGGTCAGTGAACACCAACTGTCTCTTGGGCCGCTACACCCACACTCTGTGGGACACGGTTGCGGAGGTGCTGCCACAATGCCCTGAGGAGGTCAGGGCTAAACTCAGCCAAACCCTTGCGGACGGCCGAGATGCGGCACGCTTTTCCATCCGGTGTGGGCTGGATACCACGGACTCACTGGGCAGGGCGATGGCAACGACGGTGGCGGTTCGACGCCACGCCTGGTTGAGGTCCGCCAATTTCTCGGCCGATGTCCAGGCCACTCTCCTGGACATGCCGTTTGATGGCCGTCGCCTCTTCGGCGACAAGGCAGACCATGCGCTGGAACGTTTTAAGGACTCCAGGGCCACGGCCAAGTCCTTGGGCCTTGCGGCCCCACGCCAGCAATCGGGTGCCTTTCGCTCCTTTCGTGGCCACGGAAGGGGCGCCCCACCACGGACCGTCAGCCACGCGCCGCAGAATGTTCAGCAACGCGGTGGCGGCCGTGGGAACCGCCGTGGCGGTGGTCGGGGCCAGCGGCGAGGCCAGTCCACACCTCCCTCAGCAGCCCCCGCCTCAAAACCTTCCTAGTCCGAGCTTTCAGGCCCATGTGACGCCTGTGGGAGGCAGGGTTCGCCATCACCTCTCCCACTGGCATACAGTCACTTCGGACAGGTGGGTGCTGCAAATTGTCCGAAGGGGTTTCTCCCTCCCCTTCGAGTCTTCCCCTCCATCCATGCCACCTCAATACCACCGTGTGTCGGGGGATCACTTGCAACTTCTGCAAGAGGAGGTTTCGGCCCTCTTGGCCAAGAGGGCCATCGAGCGCGTTCCTGGGCCAGAAGTAGGACGTGGCTGTTATTCCCACTACTTTCTGGTACCCAAGAAGGGCAAAGGGGGCCTACGCCCTATCTTGGATCTACGGAACGTCAACGGCTTCCTCCGGACGGAGAAGTTCAAGATGCTCACTTTGGCTCAGGTCCTGGCTGCCCTGGACCCAGGAGACTGGATGGTAGCGTTGGACTTGCAGGACGCCTATTTCCACATCCCCGTCCTGCCGGCCCACCGGCGTTACCTGCGGTTCACGGTAGGCCAAGAGCACTTTCAGTTTACCGTGCTCCCCTTCGGCCTTACCAGCGCCCCACGGGTGTTCACGAAGGTGATGGCGGTGGTCGCAGCCCATCTGCGCAGGCAAGGGGTATCAGTCTTCCCCTACCTCGACGACTGGTTGTTGAAGGCGGGCTCGCCCCAGACAGTCGTCAGCCACCTCCAGACTACGGCCGACCTCCTGCACTTGCTGGGGTTCTCCATCAATGTGCCGAAGTCACACCTGTGTCCCTCTCAGAAGCTCCTCTTCATCGGAGCGGTTCTCGACTCGGCGCAGTTTCGGGTTTACCCACCCGAGCAGCGGGTTCGGGATATTCAGGCTCTGATTCCTATCTTCGGGCCGTTATCCCGGGTCTCGGTCAGGTTGACGCTGCGGCTTCTGGGACTGATGGCCTCCTGCATCCTTCTGGTGCGTCACGCCAGGTGGCGGATGCGGGCTCTGCAGTGGGACCTGAAGTTTCAGTGGGCCCAGCATCAGGGCAACCTGTCCGATCATGTCCTGATCTCGGAGGGCACTGCGAAGCAACTGCAGTGGTGGCTCACGGACCGCGACTGGGTCAGTGGCAGACCCCTCTCTCTACCCCAGCCGGAGCACGTAGTTGTGACGGACGCGTCCCTCCAGGGCTGGGGAGGCCACATGGGAGAGGCGGAGATCAGAGGCCTCTGGTCTCCGGCGGAGTCCCGGCTCCACATCAACCTTCTGGAGCTGCGGGCGATTCGTCTTGCACTGAAGGCATTCCTCCCCTCTGTCAGGGGGAGCGTGGTGCAAGTGTTCACCGACAACACCACCGCCATGTGGTACTGCAACAAACAGGGCGGTGTGGGGTCGTGGACCCTTTGCCAGGAGGCTCTGCGCCTCTGGCAGTGGCTGGAACATCAGGGCGTGACTCTGGTGGTTCAACACCTGGCAGGTTCTCTGAATGCCAGGGCGGACGAACTCAGCCGCCGGTGCATGATGGATCACGAATGGCGTCTGAACTCGGACGTGGCGCAAGGTCTCTTTCGACAGTGGGGAGAGCCTTGGTTAGATCTATTCGCCACAGAAGAGAACGCGCAATGTCAGCAGTTCTGCGCGTTGGAGTTTCCAAGGCGGCACTCGCTCGGAGACGCTTTTCGTCGCGAGTGGAGCTGCGGCCTGTTGTACGCCTTTCCGCCTATACCACTTCTGCCCAGAGTGCTGAAGAAGATCAGGCGCGACCGGGCCCAAGTTATCCTTGTGGCTCCGGACTGGGCTCGAAGATACTGGTATCCCGAGCTACTCAGCATGTCAGTCGATCCCCCGATTCGTCTGCCTCTTCGGGAGGACCTTCTGTCGCAGCAGCAGGGGACGGTCCTGCACCCGAACCTGTCCAGTCTCCACCTACAAGCTTGGAGATTGAGCGGCGGCAGTTGAGGCCATTTGACTTGCCTCCCGAAGTCTGTGACATTATTCTGGCAGCCAGGCGTCCCTCCACAAAGTCGGTATACGCCTGCCGGTGGAATAGATTTGTGGCATGGTGCGCAGCAAAGGCTGTGGATCCCCTCTCTGCACCCCTTTCGGAAGTGCTGCTCTTTCTTCTTTCCCTTGCCCAGCAGGGCTCTGCTCTGGGCACTCTTAAAGGGTACCTTTCTGCTCTTTCAGCCTTCTTGAGGCTACCAGATCAGCCTTCTTTGTTCAAGTCCCCTATAGTGAGTAGATTTCTGAAGGGCATCACGCACATGTTCCCTCCTGTTCCCTTCGTGATGCCCCAGTGGGACTTGAATCTTGTTCTCACCTATCTGATGTGTGCTCCCTTTGAGCCACTTCATAACTGTCCTCTTCGTCTCCTTACGCTGAAGACGGCCTTCCTGGTTGCCATCACCTCTGCCAGGAGGGTGAGTGAGCTCCAGGCTCTTTCTTCTTCTCCGCCTTTCCTGTCTGTTCATCCTGATAAGGTGGTGTTGCGTACACGACCTTCCTTTCTGCCCAAGGTTGTCACGGCCTTCCACATCGGGCAGTCCATCACCTTGCCCACCTTCTTTCCGCCTCCGCATCCCTCGAAAGAGGAGGAGAGGCTCCACCGTCTGGATCCAAAACGTGCGCTCTCCTACTACCTAGACCGCACTCGCCAATTCCGGGTGGATGACCAACTCTTCGTTGGTTACGTGGGCGCGAAGAAGGGAAAGGCTGTACACAAGAGGACCATCTCCAGGTGGATCATCTTGTGCATCCAAGCATGCTACTCCATGGCGAGGAAGGAGCCCCCGGCTGGATTGCGGGCTCACTCCACTCGGGCCACGGCAACGACAACTGCCCTGGGCCGCGGTGTCCCCCTGCAGGACATCTGTCAGGCAGCCACGTGGGCCTCGCTGCACACGTTCGCAAGACACTACTGCCTGGACAGTCAAGTCCGGAGGGATGGCTTCTTTGGCCGTTCCGTCCTCCAGGACTTTCTGGTGTGATATTGGTTCGCAGACCCACCACCGGGGTTGGTATTGCTGGGGTATCTATTCTAAGGTAAGGAATCTATCACTAACGTGTCTCTTTCAGATGCACAAGTTACTACTTGTGTAACGATATATCTGTAAGAGACATTAGTTAGTGATAGATTCCTTACCGCCCTCCCATCCTCCCCGTTCTGCGAACCGATATTTAGGGTTAAGGTCATCCCCTTTCAGGGCCCTAGTTTCAATGGCACCAGTGTTAGTTCTATCATGGCTCTGCGTATCTGGCGCGGAAAAGCTGTGTTATCAGAACTGACGTCAGCGCGCATGGGCGCCGTCTATATACTCCGATGACGTCATCCCGGCGCTCACGACGCCGACGACGGACGCGGAGCCGCAGACGACGCCTACCAGCGCGCAGGGGTATTGCTACGCAAAAATTTCCGGATCCAGTCTGACGCCTGGGGATATTCTAAGGTAAGGAATCTATCACTAACTAATGTCTCTTACAGATATATCGTTACACAAGTAGTAACTTGTGCTTCTTTCCCCACAACTAGGGAGCAGGCGAAGGGTTGGTTCCTCTCACGAACAGCAGCAAACGAACAGCAAAGTTTCCCAGGGGCTGGGAGCACTGGACAGCTTTTGTGCTGTCAGGGGGCGTGTCCGGCAGGGAGAGCGGCCACAGGTGTTCCACGCAGGGACTCCTGGTCAACGGAGTCCCTGCTAGCCTGCTCGCAGCCCTGCCGGTGCGGGAGGGGTCTGTTAGTTCTTCTCCTCCTCTCCCCAGGTGCTCCTGGAGCAGCGGGACCCGCGGAGCGGGTCCTGCAAGTCGCAGCGTTTCTTTCCCCACAACTAGGGAGCAGGCGAAGGGTTGGTTCCTCTCACGAACAGCAGCAAACGAACAGCAAAGTTTCCCAGGGGCTGGGAGCACTGGACAGCTTTTGTGCTGTCAGGGGGCGTGTCCGGCAGGGAGAGCGGCCACAGGTGTTCCACGCAGGGACTCCTGGTCAACGGAGTCCCTGCTAGCCTGCTCGCAACCCTGCCGGTGCGGGAGGGGTCTGTTGGTTCTTCTCCTCCTCTCCCCAGGTGCTCCTGGCGCAGCGGGACCCGCGGAGCGGGTCCTGCTAGTCGCAGCGTTTCTTTCCCCACAACTAGGGAGCAGGCGAAGGGTTGGTTCCTCTCACGAACAGCAGCAAACGAACAGCAAAGTTTCACAGGAGTATATAGGGGGTATTCAAGATCCCTCGGGAGTGCTTGTTCATAGAGACGAGGAAAAGGCGGACCTCTTTGGGGAGTTTTACAAAGCCTTATACTCGGCGGACGGGCTGGACGCTGACAACCAACAGGACTTCCTCAGGGGTTTGCCCATCCCACAGGTCTCTCCTGCTTGGAATGAGGAGGTTATAGCTCCGATCACTCTTGAAGAGTTGCTCTCGGCTATCAAGATGCTGAAACCCCAGAAGGCGCCGGGCACTGAAAGTTACACCGCTATTTTTTACAGAACGTTTGCAGCAGAGATAGGTCATCACTTAGTTCGGCTTTTTAATAGAGTGGCCGCAGACGGGGACACGACTGACTCCATGGCCGAAGCAGTGATCTCAGTGATTCCCAAGGCGGGGAAGGATCCCACGCGATGCGCCTCTTACAGGCCTATATCCCTCTTAAACATCGACGCAAAACTGTACTCTTCTATTCTGGCTAAGAGGCTGAATGGCCTCATGCCGCTTCTTAGTGTGTGAGTAAACACCCTAGGCAATCAATAACAATGGCAAAACAAGTAACATCAATTGACAGTAAAAACTAAAGGTGAGCAAGGAAAATAAAAATAGTCAAAATTTTAATGTAAACAGTTAAAAATCATACAAATACATAGCGTATTCATAAACATACAAAGTGGACATAATAATGAAAAACATACATTTCAATACTAATAATACATCTGAAAATAAAACTCATTTAATTAATAAAAATCACACTGTGGCGAGTGTAATTCGACACGCGTTTCGGCGTGAGGACGCCTTCTTCAGGAGCCACCCAAACGTGTTGATATTGTTATCAGGAGAATCTCCTAAACCGTATATGTTAGGGAGACGATCAAATTATTGGATGATCAGCAGATATCTGGGTCATCACGTCATAGATATTCCTTCCAGAAAATCTTCGAGGGGCTACAGGACGCTATGTAGATAGAGAGCCCGCACAGGTGGAACGTGTAGAACAAATAAAATCTAGGAGCCAACTTAAGTTGTGACAGTCTTGTAAATGATAAAAACGGCCTGTAGTAGCGGGGAAATTTCTTTTTCAAGTGAAACGCCTGATGATTGGCAAATGAAGGACTGATGCCTTTCAGAATTCGATTTGGAAGGTGGGAATAGTAAGGAAAAGTCCGGGTATCTCTGTTGATCGGCAACTTAAAGAATCACAAATAATAAAAGCAGGATGGTGCCCTTGGAAACATGGCGGGATAGCGTCCGTGTCCGCCGTGCAGTCCGTGTGACAAGAAATGTCCAGGGGGTCCTTGTTTTTCGCAATCCCTCTTGCCGCTTCTTATCCATCCAGACCAATCTGGATTCAATCCGGGGCGCAAAACACACGATAACACCCGCCGCATTGTCCACTTAATAGAGAAGGCCAACAAATTTAAGATACTTGCAGTCTTGATCGGGCTAGACGCCGAAAAGGCGTTTGACCGCGTAGACTGGAAGTTCCTTTTCGCTACACTCTCGGCGTTTGGCTTTTCCCCTCAATTTGTACAAATGCTCCAGGCCAACTATAGGCACCCATGGTCTAAGGTCTTGGTTAATGGCGTTCAGTCCTCCCCCTTCAGCCACTCCAGTGGCACCAGACAGGGATTCCCCTTGTCGCCTCTGCTGTTCGCCCTCAGTATAGAACCATTGGCCATAGCTGTCAGGGAGCACCCAGGGATGGAGGGTCTCCCCTTCACAGGTGAACCCCATAAGATCTCCTTTTTGCGGACGATGTCCTCTTGTCCCTGTCCAACCCGACAGCATCTCTCCCGCAACTACAGGAGGAACTAGACCGCTTTGAAAAGGTGGCGGGCTTTAAGATTAATTTAGATAAATCTTATATACTCAATCTCACCCTATCTCAAACGGAGGCTCTTCACCTTAAGTCACTCACGCCTCTAGCATGGGCACCTTCTTCCATTCAGTATCTGGGCGTGCAACTGACACCGACGGTGGAGAAGCTATACGCGGCCAATTTTTCCCCTACGATCGCCCGCATTTAGGCAGAGCTGACAAGGTGGAAGCCGCTCTTTCTCTCCTGGCTAGGCCGTATCCACGCTATAAAGATGACCCTTCTTCCTAAATTGCTGTATTTGTTTCAGTCGCTTCCCATAGATTTAGAACAGGACTTCTTTTGATGCGTGAAAACAATGATCCTACGCTTTATCTGGCAAGGGGGGCTTGCACGCTTCTCCTTCTTTATGCTCCGCCGCCCTCAACGAGAGGGGGGAGCAGGTCTCCCTGACATGCAACTCTATAATAAGGCGGCACAGCTCAGGATCTTAGTCGAATGGTCACAGAAGGAGTCTGAGAAGCACTGGCTTCATATGGACCGCAGTGTAGCAGGGAGGACGATCTGGGACCTAATATGGCGTGCGAGACGAGATAGGCCCAAAAATGCCTATCTCAGTACCCCTACTCGTACCACCCTAAAGGTCTGGGATTCGGTGGCAACGAAGGAGGGCTGGTCTTCCTTCCCTTCGCCCTTTACACCCATACACTTCAATTCAGCGTTTCCCCCAGCGTTCCAAGAGGGGCCCTTTGACGCCTGACGCGAGGGGGGCTGCCTGGCGCTGACCCACTTGTTCCACAATCATGATCCCCTTACATTTGACAATTGTAAAAGAGATTACGGGGTGGGGGACTCTGAGCGCTTCCACCATGCCCAGATGCTGCATTGGGCCCTCCATCCACAGGTTTGAGAGGGGGCTACCCGTTCCCTCACTAAGTTTGAGTCCTTCCTTGTTAGATCTTCCTTCATGAAGGGTGCAATTTCATCTCTGTATAAACTCCTACTGTCCACCACACTTTCTCCCCGCCCGAGGTACATGGCCATGTGGGAGGGGCTGGCTCAACGGAACATTTCAGATGAAGAATGGGCCCATTTATGGTCCGACATCTTTAAATTGAATCAATCCACAGCCCTCCGTGAGGCACACTTGAAAACGATGATGGACTGGTACTCATATCCATCCAAGCTAGCTCGAGATTTCCCAAGCACACCAGATAGGTGCTGGCCAGGGTGCGGGCTGCTTGGAGACTTCCAGCACATCTGGTGGGATTGCCCGTTCATCAGGCCTTTTTGGGAAGAAATCCTAGCTCAGGTGAAAGACATATTGGGGTATCCTGTCCCGACATCCATGGCTGAGACACTTCTGGGCGTCCGTGCTCCCACCTTAGAACATCAAACTAGGGCGGACAAGAGAATCATGTGGCTGTGTTTGGGGTCAGCCAAGATCACCATAGCGGCGGCGTGGAGGAAGTAAGAGGCGCAGCAATGTCCCTTTGGCACTTCCGGCTATGGCGGCTGCTCAGCCTGGAACGTATGTCAGACATTTTCCGCGAAGACTTTAAGAACTTTGAATTTAGGTGGGGGCCAGTTGGTTTCCTTTCTCTCCCAGGGGTTACCATCAGCAGTATGTCCACCTACGGTTAGGGCTTTGAATCTTTTCCAGCTCTAAGTAGGCTCCACTTTGGCGACACTAGGTCAGGCTACAGACACCACCAGGGGGATTGGGAGGGGGGAGGATAGAGGGGTGGGGGTAGTTTTCTCTCTTTTTTTGTTTAACTGTTTTACCTCTTGGCGCACTCCGCCTTTGACTCCTTCTTGGCCCAGGGGACAATCCCACTGTCTTCAAGCACACTGGCTGATGCGCGAGGTCGGACCGACAGAAGCACTGACTCTTGCAAAACAGAAGCCGGGGATAATGTGAGCTCCTATTGACACTTCCTCTGCGAAGGGTTTCGCAGCAATACCCATACATTTTTTAACCTGTATCCTTCAATTTGAGCTGTGAATTGATACGGGGGTACGTTGCTCTATGCTTTTGGGTTCCTCTTTTTTTTTTATGTATGACTGCTTTGACCAATGACCAGATTTCCCCTGCAAGGGAGTGGGCGGATTGTGCCATGAGTCTTTATTGCAAAAACTTAATAAAAACATCTTTGACAAAAAAAAAGGGTGAATGGATGATTGAAATTGAGAATGGACAGATGATGAGAGAAAGGAAGGATGGATGAGTGGATAGGTTTAATGGATAGGTTTGGATATAGATGGGCAAGCAGACAGAATGAAGAAAGGCTGAATGATGGATGAAAGAATGAATGGACGACAGATGTAAAGGTAAAATGGTAGATATCACCAGGTAGATGGAAGGATGAATGGACAGATTATTGGATGAAAGAGACAAGAGAGGTCTTCTGGGGAGGGTCGCGATGACTTGATGTGTTTGCTTGGTGCCATAAGTGCTTTGGTTTAAAGTTGGGGGAGGGTATTTTCATTTGTTGGCTACTCCCTTCTGTCCATCTCTCACTCTGTTTTGATTTTGAGACACATAAGTGCAGTTATTTGGTAGCAACAACGCCATATGCGGAGCTTGCCATGTACAATAACATCATCCGAAGAGTAGAAAATTATGGGTAATTACATCTAATCTCGTGAAATGCAAAACTGCATTTGATGCCATATATTAGCAGAAAATGTAATCGACGTGAGTGTTGTGTTCCAGCTTATGCACGCCTGTCACGCAACAGGTGTGCAGCGTAAGTCACACGTGACCTTGTTTACTAAAGAGGGGTCCCGCACGTACGTTCGCCACTTGGCGACGGTGCGCAGAGCCATAAGCATCACTCAGTGTCCGAGCATTTATTAATAACGGGCCAAGTGAAGGCCTAGGTTGAATCCCCAGGTGCGCCCTGAGAGTAGGCCCCAATAGAATTGGCCCCTAGCTGTCACTGACCCCCCAGCGACACAACAACTGGCGACGAGGGTGGTCGCGCCCTCGCTGTGTACGCGTGGCATGCACCATGGTTCGGCACGGCTGCGAGATTCCAGCCTCTTCTCGTAGTGCTCGTGCCCCGTTCGCCGCACACGCTGCGCGTGGGGGAGAGAAGCTCTCGGCCTCCCGCTGGTGCCACAGGTGAGCTGCTGCCACTTCCTGCGCCCCGCTCACGTGCACGACGGCCTACGGCTACTCCCACTGCTGGCGTGTGCTGCAACACCTGCCCTGTGCCGGCCCCCATCCCTGTCGCCTGCCGAACCTTCCCCGCGCCTCCATCCAAGCCCCGTGCAGCGCCGCACACGAGCAGCTTGCCGGTGCGTGAATCGCGCTGCCCGGGTGAAGCGGCGCCGTGGTGCGAACAGGCCCTGCCACGCCCCTCGCCATCGTGCGGGCGGGGCGCGGCCTGCCATATCTCACGCATCGCGCGGGCGTGACTGCACGTGGTGGCAGACACAGCCGACCTCAACAAGAGAAGTGCAGTCGGGTTGTCGCGCCCCAGGGTGGGCAAGAAGAGGGAATCACAGGTCTGTGGGCGCTGTTGGGAGGAAGAAGAACAGGTCGGCCCCAGAAGATACACACACACGTTGTGCGGTCACTCACCAGCACCAAACAAGCACTGGTCGCGGTGCAATCCATCACCACATCGAGTGGTGCAACCAAGAGAGCCCACGATCTATCGATTGGCACCCCGGACACGGTGATCCTACACCTGAGTCATGGCTACGATACCCCCCATCGAACCGTTCGTGGTGGAAGGTTCGCCATCGTCGTTAGCCCCTAAATGGAAAGACTGGGTAGACCGCCTACTCATATTTTTCGAGGCCACAAAGGTTCACAAAGAACAAAAGAGGGCCATGGTGCTCCACTTAGGAGGCAAGGACGTTCACAATATTGCCAAAAAATTGGTTGAGGCCACACCAAAGACTCATCATTCACTCATCAATGCCCTGAACGCATACTTCGAGCCAATGGCCAATCAGGACTATGAGAGGTTTATTTTCAGGCAAGCTAGACAACTGCCGGAGGAGTCGCTGGACACGTATCACACCAGGCTGAAACGGTTGGCATTGTCATGTGAGTTTGTGGACACTACTGAGGAAATACGGGGACAAATAATTCAGGGCTGCGCCTCAGCCAAGCTACGGGAACGAATCCTGGAGGAATCTGGAAAGCCCTTAGCCGACATCCTGACTCTGGGCCGCACGAAAGAACTGTCCAAAGCCCGAGCTGCTCACATGGAGGCGGCCCTCCAAGCGCCGGTAAAAGCTGAACCGGTTAACAAGATCCAGGCAAAGTCACCGGCAAAGTGGAACAAGAAGGCCCCTGGGAACTCGGCAGGAGCAGCAGGGAAGTCCTGTGGATACTGCGGAGGCCCACCCCATCAAGCATCGGAATGCCCAGC
Organism: Lissotriton vulgaris; assembly: GCF_964263255.1. Lineage (NCBI taxonomy): Eukaryota > Metazoa > Chordata > Amphibia > Caudata > Salamandridae > Lissotriton > Lissotriton vulgaris. The sequence goes on along the minus strand of NC_141694.1, from coordinate 538,412,984 downwards.
TCGAGGGAAGCGGTGCTCAGGATGTGGTCGATTTAATCACTTTGAAAAAGTATGTCGATCAAAGAAGTTCCGCAAGCCACGGCAAGTGGTGAACGCCGTACCAGAAGGTGACCCCAGCCAGAGTGATATGGATGACGATGAAGAAGAGGAAAGAACGGTGCATAAAGTGCACATGATTGGCACGGCTACTCGACGAGCCAGGAAGCTTCCCCAGTGCTGTATCAGCGGAGCAAGAGATCATGGCTGTGGTCGACACAGGAGCAACTATCAACCTCATGAGTGCAGCCCTATACCGGATAATGGATCGTCCACCAACACTGAGTCCTTCTCCCATCACCGTATTCGCATACGATCAGGCCACTCCTCTCAAAATCAGAGGAAAATTCAAGACGGTAATCAACCATGGCGACAGGACTGTCGCCACTAACGTATTCGTGTCGGAGGATGGGCAGGGTATGCTACTCGGATGCCGGGCCGCGGAAGATCTTGGAGTCGTTACGTTTGCATTCGGAGTTCACCAAGAATCGGTACAACAGCTCATAGCTGACTTCTCAGATATTTTCAAGGGCATTGGAAAATTCACAGGCCGCAAAATACACCTACACATTGACCAGGCTGTTCAGCCAGTAGCCTTGACACATCGCCGCATCGCCTTCCACCTCCGACCCTTTGTAGAAGAAGAACTCAAGAAGCTAGAGGCATCGGGCATTATAGAAAAAGTGACGGGCCCCACGCCGTGGGTATCGCCCATTGTGGTCACCCGGAAGCCGAAACAACCGGGAGCCGTCCGGAATTGCGTGGATATGCGTCTTCCCAACGTTGCCATCAAAAGGGAGCGCCACATCACGCCCACCATTGATGACCTCATCGGAGAGATGGCGGGAGTGTGCTGGTTTTCGAAACTGGACTTCCGGTCCGGATACCACCAACTGGTACTCGATGAGAAGTCACGGAATATAAAAACATTCTCGACCCACGTGGGACTTCGGCGTTTCCAGTGCCGCAGAGGTCTTCCAGAATGTGATCCAAGAACTGATTGCTGACATACCGGGTGTAATCAACGTCAGTGACGACATCATGATACACGCCCGCACCATAACAGAGCACAACCAGCTGCTGGAACAGGTGTTCCGAAAATTGAGGGAAGCTGGTCTCACCTTACACCGGGAGAAATGCGAATTCCTGAGGCAGAAACTAGGATTCTTCGGGTACACGTTTTCCCCTGACGGAGTCAACCCTGGCCCCGAGAAGGTGAAGGATGTCAAAGAAGCTGCTCCCCCCAGCTCCGTCACCGAAGTCCGCAGCTTCCTGGGAATGGTCAACTACTGCGGGAGATTCAGCCGGGATCTTGCCAATCTTACACTACCACTGAGAGAACTCACGAAAGACTCCATGCCCTGGACATGGGGACCAGAGCAAGAGAAGGCATTCAAGGACATAAAAGCAGCCCTCTCAGACACCACCACCTTGGCATTCTTTGATCCCCGGAAGCAAACCCTAGTGGCGGTGGACGCTGGTCCAGCAGGATTAGGTGCGGTGCTCATGCAAAAACAGCGGGACGAGTTGGACTGGGCCCTCGGCCGCATTTGCTAGCCGCTCACTCACAGACACTGAACAACGGTACTCCCAGATTGAAAAAGAAGCAATAGCCATACACTGGGGGTGCAGACATTTTCATCTATATCTGTACGGGAAGCCATTTACAGTAGTCACGGATCACAAACCACTGGTCGCCCTTTTCTCGGGGACCTCAACGAAGCCCCCACCTCGCATAGAAAAATGGATGCTACAGCTCCAAGATTACAACTGCCAGGTGGAATACCAACCAGGGTCACGAAATCCGGCGGACTACCTCTCACGGCATCCGAGGGCAGCCACACCGGCGGAAATGGAGGATGCCGAGGATACGGAAGCCTATGTCAGGTGTGTCACTGCGCGATCATGCCCGCGGCCCCTATCCATCAGCAACATCGCGGAGGCTACTCTGAAGGATGACTGTCTACAGAGAGCGCGGAAAGCCCTTCAGAGCGGAAATTGGCGCCGGGCCAAGGAGGAATGGAAAATACTCACACCGGATGCCCAACACATCATGGAAAGCCTGCACCATGTGAGAGGAGAACTGAATGAAGATAATACAGGATGCCTGCTAAGGGGTCACCGGCTGGTGATACCCTCTGCCTTGACCGATCAGGTGGTGCAATTGGCCCATGTCGGTCATCAAGGAATGGTTAAAACCAAAGCAAGGTTGAGGACCAAAGTGTGGTTTCCACTCATGGATGACCTAGTTGAAGCTACCGTAAGATCCTGCGCAGCCTGCCAAGTCACGGGGGATGCCCCGCGGGAAGCACCAGTCATAGTTGAGCCTCGACCTCAACAACCATGGGAATGTGTCATCATGGACTTCGGAAGTCTTCCCGATGGGCAACACACCATGGTTGTAATAGATGATCACTCAAAATATCCTGAAGTAGAGATAATAGCTACCACCAGTGCCACCGAAGTAATACCCAAACTGGAGAAAATCATAGCGGCTCACGGCGTGATGCGAGAACTAAGAACGGACAATGGCCCTCCGTTTCAAGGCCATGACTTAGCCAACTACTTGAATACCCTAGGAACCCGGCACCGCCGCATTACACCTCGTTGGCCACAAGCCAATGGCGAAGCTGAGCGCTTCATGCGGACTCTCAACAAGGTCATCCGGATCGCGCACGACAAAGGACAGTCGCTGGAAATGGCGATATTTACATTCCTGCGAAGCTACCGACAAACACCCCACACCACCACGGGGATAGCTCCGGCACATGTTCTCATGGGACGGGTGGTGTCAGATTCCATTCCCCATCATCCCCAGTGGACACCTGCAATGGTCAATGAAAGCAGAATTGAGGCGAAGCGACAAAAGTCATATGCACAGGCAAGCCGGAGGAGGAGAGCTGTCCCTACCCGAATCGAACGAGGTGATCTCGTATTGCTGAAGAACAGAATAACCAGTGGAAAGTTCAGACTGACATATGAAAAGAGACCATGGAAGGTTATTAGTGTGAAGGGCACTCGCATCATTGCTACTAGAGGTCGCGAAGTAGTGACCCGGAATGTGTCCCACTTTAAGCTATTTCACCGGGAGGCGGAGACAGCCACACGTCCGGAGTGTCCTGCGTCTCGAGTGACTGCAAGTCCAGTGGCCGAGGAAATCCAAGAATCTCGAAATGACCCTCTGAGGAACACCTTTCCTGCCGTGGCAAGTGAAGGCCCAGATGACGCTGAGAGCCCCAGTGCGGAACAAGAACGTCCTGAGTGTGATCCTGCCAGCCAAAGTCCAACCTCCCCGGCCGGGGGTGATGTCCCCAAGACTCGTGGGACCTCTACCTATAAGCTGAGGAGCAACCCAGAACCTTCCCGTCAACTTCGTGACCATTTCATGTAAGACTGTTCCAATATATTTAGATGTACCTTTACACTGACTTACCATGTATGCTAATCGTGAACCAGAACATTGCAGTCTCATCCAAAGAACAGAACAGTCAATTCAAAGACTGCACTGAAGTGCCTTTCTGTGTTTGCATGTTTTGTTTCTTTCATATTTTAGGAGGAATGTTGTGTTCCAGCTTATGCACGCCTGTGACGCAACAGGCGTGTAGCGTCACACGTGACCTTGTTTAATAAAGAGGGGCCCCGCACGTACGTTCGCCACTTGGCGACGGTGCGCAGAGCCATAAGCATCACTCAGTGTCCGAGCATTTATTAATAACGGGCCAAGTGAAGGCCTAGGTTGAATCCCCAGGTGCCCCCTGAGAGTAGGCCCCAATAGCATTGGCCCCTAGCTGTCACTGGCCCCCCAGCGACACAACAGTGAGAACACATTTAAGGTCAGAATAAGTATCACAAGAAACATAAGCGTCACAAGCTGCAGCCTCTTAGTTCTCGTCATTGGGATTATTCTAATTTTCTGTGCGCGTGTGCAACACGTTTTATGCAAAAGGAATAATTACACAGCAATAGTATAATTTGGGGATTTACTCGTAACAAGTGTAAATTGAAATTACACAAGATTACAAATAGAATGGAAATTTTGACGAGTCATGGTTTATTTTTTGCGGAGGTCTTATTTGCACAATGTCATTGTGGAAACACAGAAACATTAACTGTGTTTACTGATAACTACAACAGTAATATACACCATAAAAGTGTCACAAAGTCTCATTTGTTTACGTCCCAAAGCAAAAACATTTACACACTGAACGAAGTTACAAAGTTTTCACGTGACCTTTGCGTAGGTGGTAGATATAATAAAAAGTCACTTCTGGTCAAATGCCTAAAATGCTGTTGTGCGGCCTCGGGCTGCTCTGGCGGGCTACCATGCCATGCTGCCTTCAAGGCTACTGTAGCTCGGCCTGCATGGGATCGTGACTCAGCTCACGGACTATCGTGACACACGCTGCAGACTATCATATCCCCGCTCGTACTCTATTGTGCAAACCGAGCAACTGTCATGTCTCACTTTGCAAGCTTTTGTGGGCCGATGCGGAGCTGGCCGTTATCTGCGAGGACACCTGGGGGCTGTCAGAAGAGGCCCTTTAAAGGGATGAAATCGCCAATGTCAGCGAGGCCAGCCTTTGACGCTGCCCAGCCTCCCCATATTCCAGACTGGGTTCTCTGCGGGGGCTGTCTAGCTGGTTTTCTGGTCCAAGACATGTGCTGGTGAGATTTACAACCCAGTTCAGTTGTGCAGATTATGTAATTTATAACAGACTGATGTGCTGGTGAGTCTTCGGCGTGTCCAGATGTGCTGATGAGTCCTACTGTATGCTACGTTGTACGCGCTTTACTTATAACATTAAAAGTAAAGTGCGGGTGCCGCGATTATACCAAAAATAAAGAAATAGAAAATATATATATATATATTTCTTTACTTTTGGTATAATCGCGGCACCCGCGCTTTACTTATAACATTATAAGTAAAGCACGGGTGCCGCGATTATACCAAAAGTAAAGGAATAGAAAAATAAATCTATTTCTTTTGGTATAATCGCAGCACCGGCGCTTTACTTTTAATGTTAAAATATTAAATATACCAAAAGTAAAGAAATATAACATCAAAAGTAAAGTGCAAGTGCCATGATTATACCAAAAGTCAAGAAAAAAAACACGAGGGTGGAAATCGAAACTAGTGGTGCGCGTGCACCACAGAGGAGCAGGAGGGGGGGCGAGGGAACCTGTTGTCTGTGTCCGCGCGCTGATGCGCCTCCTAGACACAGACGGGAATGGGCGGAGCAAAGGCAAGACATGAGCCCGCCTTTGCTCAATCGCGTGTCGCGAAAGCCAATGAGAGACGGGGAAAGAAAACCCACACGCACGAGCATGTGGGTAGCTTTCTAAAGCCCGTACAAGAGGCCTCGCGCTGCATGTGCAGTGCTGCACACTGCAACGCAGGTGCGAGACCTAAAAAGGAAGGTTAGGGTCCGGCAAGTGGGTGCACTTGCCAAGTCGTCAAGGCAGTACCAGACTGCACACCGTCTCTGCACTGGCAGACCAGAGGTACATTTACAGGCTGCTTATGTGGGTGGCACAGTAAGTGCTGCAAGCCCACTAGCAGCATTTGATTTACCGGTCCCGGGCACACACAGTGCACTGTACTAGGGACTGACTAGTAAATCAAATATGCCAATCATGGAATTACTAATCCATAACACAATTTACAGTGGGAGCACTTGCACTTTGGCACTGAATAGCAGTGGCAAAGTACCCAAAGCATCTAGACCAGCAAAACAGCAAAAACAAAGTCCAACACACAGTAAAATAAAGGCGGCAAAGACAAAAAATACAGGGCAAACCCACACCAATGATGCCAGTTCTAACAACACACAATACATGAAGCAATAGAATGTAACAACAAAAACATTGATCAATCTAATCCTCATACACATTTATTAGAGTGTTCGCACATGCATGTGACACATCTCACTACACAACATTGCTACTCCTCACATTCTATTCATCATTTTTTCAATAAAACACTCTGTAAGACCTCTGTGGACTATTCTTAACCCTGGTTGTGTACTGCACAGACAAACACAGTCCACCAAAATCATGTAGAGCTTATAGGCATTAGTAGTGTACTGTGCTGTGAGCGAAATGGGCACACACCACAACATGTAGACCTCCAGCAATGGAGCACACTAGAAAATGTTTGTACACACTCTGTATGCACCTGCCACTTCAATGACATACACATGCTACATACAGCAGGACACTGGGGTGCAGACTTACACCTATCATAAATAGTACATGTGAGAAATTGGCTTGATATATGATGCTCACTAGTTCTAGTGATCACCTTGTATCAGTCCAAACAACCCGTATGGTGATTGGTTGTAAGTCAACCTTATAGACCAGCTATCCTAATGGTAGCATGGACAAAGCAGTCTTAGGCTAAACTCTTTTGGCATGTGAAGCCAGCTGTTTTACCACATATAACCCCTTGAATACCAAATGAAAGGACACCACACAGGTAGTTATGAAAATAAACAAGATATTTATTAACTAACGTACACCTCTGAACTCTTTATGAGATCAGAGGGCTAAGCACATGACAAGACTCTTAAGAAAAATACGTTAAGTTGCACGAGTTACAATGTTGCCCTAGGGGCGCAACAAACCATATACTAAACAAGTGGTATAAGGAAGTCGATAGAAGGAATGGAGCTGTCCAGAGGGTGTAGGATCGCTCGGACTACACTATCCTAACTTTAGGTAAGAAATAGGAGGCCCACGGAACGCGTGTGCAGAGTGTGAACTCACATGCGAGATGCGTAACAACGTCTATGGACAGAACAGTTCAAGAAAAAGGTGAGTACGGACAATCCTGACTACTTAGGACTAAAACGACTGTGAATCTGGGCACTAGGAGAGTCACTCTACCCTTGAGCACCGAAATGCTCTTGTTACCTCACCCACAGACTGCGGGTGCATAGGTGCGAAGTTGTGTCGGGTTTCTGCGTTGAAGTCTATGGAGCCTGAAAGAAAAGATGCTGCAGGCGACCAGGAGGAAGATGTCCGGTGTGATCCAAGGGTGGATCAAGGAAGCTGAAGACCTGAAAGCAGAGGGGACAATGTTCAAAGTCACTAGCCAGTGACTGGAGTGGAACCAGGAAGGAACCAGAGGCTGTCGTCGCGATCAGGTGAAGAGTGGACCCTTGACTCTGCAGCCAGGTGGACCAGGTGGTGTCTTTGACGACCAGGATGGAGGCACGAGCTGTCCCACGCAGGCTCTCGCTGTCGGCGGTGTTGGATCCGGATTCGGCGTCAACAGGCCTTGGCAAAGGCAACCCACGCGGTGAGTGGAATCGGCGTCTGGTGCGGACCAGGAGGGTCCGGGGTGCTTCTCCTTTGCAGGGAAGCAGGGGGCAGTTTGGAGCAACCAGACCAGCAGTGTGGATTTCAAGGATCGTCGTCTAGGAGGCCACTAGCCAGCCGGCAAGGGACCAGACAACGCGTCGAGCAGAAATCAAGCAAAAGGGCCCCACGCAGATCTCGTGGATGCTGGAGGGCTGATCTTCTGTGCAGGAGCTGCTCGGGGCTGGGGCTTCTCAATCCCCAAAGCACTTCGTCGAAGATTCCTCAGAAGTCGTGCTGGAAGCGAAGTGCAGTTTCTTCAAGCTGGCCGGTCCCACGTGTCTCGTCGCACCCACGTATCTCAGCTATGCTGCAGATGTAGGTAGAGGTCGGCGAGGTCTGGGAATCCAGGTCTCTTCAGGCTCTGAAGTCTGGATCCTCAAGGGAAGACGACAAAGTGAAGCCACTGGACGCTTGATGGTGCCTGCTTGTGCAGGGTGGACACTCCTTGCCCACAAGGGAGATTTCTTCAGTCTTCTGTGGAGCAGAACGTCGAAGTCCAGAGTTTCTTCTTGTAAAATCAATTCAGGATAATCTAACTTGGAATGGGACCAGCTCCTACCTTTATTATGCTAAAGGGGGCTGTACTATCACTAGGACCCTCCTATGGGTGGGACCAGGAAGGGGGGTGGTTACACCCCCTATCCTTTGTCCAATTTCGCGCCAGAGCTGGGGCTGGAGTGCCCCAGCAACTGGTTTGAACCGGGCTATGCACAGAGGCACCTTGTGTGCCCCAGGCATGTCTCATTCCTTTCAGGCCTGTCCTATCTAATACACAAAATCCTGTCTGGGGTGGTGCTAGCACCTCCCAAGGCAGGAAACCCTTTGTCCAAGCCTCCCTCGCTGGAAGGACTCCCAGCAGCTGGAGGTCAGACTTGTGTCTGTGTTGGCAGCATCCATTTTGTGATGCTGAGGCTCGAGTTAACTTTAACCGGGGTTCACAGTTACATACATGTCGTGTCCCTCTAGAAGCGTGGAATGCTACCCCCATTGCCAGAATTGGCAAGGGGGTAGTATTCCAATTCGTATGACACCTTACTCGACATGTTTTGATAATGCTATGCCAAAGTTAGCAATAACCGCGAGGATTATAATGCACTTAAGAGTATATGGTATAGCGTTATCATGGAAACAGCTAAAGGACTTGCAAGCACATGCATCAAACGATTTTGGAATCGCAAACGGTGCGAATTGCAAAAATCGGCCGTTTGCGATTCCAAAATCACTTATTGGGATGCATCATTTATTTTTCATGTATCGCAATTTAAGAATTCGCAATTTTTTGCGATTTCTCAAAATGCGAAAGCATTTAAGAAATCGCAAAATTTGCGTTTTCTTAAATGCTATGCATGATTAATTTTAAGTTGCGAATTCGCAATTTTGTAGGGAAAAATTACCATGAAGTACACCTTCATGGTAATTTTGCGAAAAGTGTAAAAAATGCAAATAAATGCATATTTGACACTTACATTTTACACACACACATGCCCTTGGGACATGTGTGTGAGTAAAATGTACTTACGTGACATTCCAGGGGTGCAGGGGGGGTCCTTTGGACCCCCCCTGCTGAAATTGCATTCTCATTTTGCGATTCCTTAATTGCAAATTCGCAAAATGAAAATGCCTTCCCATTGATTCCTATGGGCCTCTAGGCCCATAGGAATCAATGTAAAGCGATTCCTTATTTGCGATTCGCAATTAAGGAATCGCAAATAAGGAATATTAAGAAATCGCTAAAACTTTTGCGATTTCTTGATGCATTGCCGTTTGCGATTCCTTAATTGCGATTTCTTAATTTTCGCAATTAAGGAATCGCAAACGGCACCGATGATGCATGTACCTGTTAGTTCCGAAAGCTGTAGACAGGCTCAGCTCATGCCAGAGCACTATCTCACATAATTCCAAGCACTCTGCCTCCAGGATTGATAAGGCCTGACATAGGAGTGACTTATAGGAGTATATGTGTCCATTTTAGGTTTAGATATAGGTATACTATATCTAAAGCAAAGGGTGATTACACCACCTTGCCCCAGCTGATTGATCAGCCAGTTGTGTCAGATTTGGATGGCCAGCCAGGGGTGGCATAATACATGCTGCAGCCCCTGGTAGGCCTTGGGTTCACCTATGCCCTGGGTACCTATGGTACACTGTACAAGGACTTACAAGAGTGACCCAATACCAATTGGTAAATGCACCTAAAGTACATGGATGTCAATTTAGAAAGAGAACAGCTAGGCTGTGGGTCTGATTAGCAGGCCCACAGCCAGGGAAAGTCGTAAACCAGTGAAGCAAAAAGAAAAAATCTGGGGTGACCATAGGATTGCAGACCCTACTCTCCTACAGAACAATGCAAGCATTTGCAGGTGTCACACTGACAGATGCCATTCGTATATGTTATGCACATGTGGACAACAGACAGGGATAACATACCAACTGAAACAGACTTTTAGTGGTTGCTACTTGTGTCACAAGACATACCCCCTGCTACATTAGTCACTTACACATGGATGACAAGCACAGAAAATAGAAATTTTAGCTGTACATGGTGACTGTTAACAAGCTCAAGATCCACTGAAGTCGTATTAAAATCACATGAGAAGGTTGCAGTACCAGCACATTTGAATTGGATCAGAAGGCCTAAATTATGTAAGCTAAATGAACTGGCATAACATAGCAGTTGAAGTAATTGCCAGAACTTATGGTATCGCACACACTCACAGTGTAGGACAACAAAAATAACTCCCTGGTCAAGGGCTTACCACAGACAACATACAGTAATTTCAACATTTAAGTCAATCTCGAAAGAGTAGTGGGCGAACGGACTCAGTTTGGGAACTTGCTACCAAAATGTCGACTACAGGGAGCAACAGCTGATAAACATATGGAGAGTCCAAAGTGACTGTGCTTCTCAACCTCTGTCATTGACAATGATGGGCACTAATCTGCATCCTACCTTGTCCTGTGCATCCAGTACACACTTAATACACATTTTACAACACATACACATGACTACAAAGCTGAATGTACATCTCTGGGCCATGGCATATGTGACATCAACTATGTGTGGCACTATGAGGGGGCCTTTGAGGAATAAGAATATCCATAGGCACAGGGTTAAGACAACAGATCTGGCCAGCATCTGTATTTTGACTGCACACAAGCCTCACTTGATCTTTACCTGGAAATTACAGGACACATACACAGCATTTATTCTGAGACTAGACATAGACATCAACCTTTGTCAGGATTCCTGGACAAATGTGTGTCTGTAATCTTCTTTACATTAATCTCTAGGAACTGTGTGGTAGCTAGCCACATACACATGGATGAAGGTGCTATACTGATCCCATGCCCACCTGCAGGATATGTTGGACAATACACAAGCAAGCTTGCAGTGCCACTATAAGACCCCAGACCGTAAACAGAGAGGGGATTGGATATTTGCAATCACTGAACATTACCACCCTCTTCCCACAGGGATCATCAGAACAGATGTGGAAGCCTTTTGCTCAGCCGCTCGTGCACTTTCATTTTTAATAGAAGTAACAAGGTCTACACAGAGGGGCGTTAATTTATTAAACAAACATAATTGTGTCTATAGCCAATGTGCGCATATGATCCATTAGGCTTAAGCAGGTGTAAGTGAATCCATGCTTACCAATATTCATGAACAGAAAACAGTACAGCCAAACTTCATATCAATGCAAGGAATTTTACATAATGGAGGATGTTTCAAATAAATTCCAAAGCTTTGCGTATCCGACATGTCTAGGACAAGTTTATATGCAATACTAAGTGAATCCTTACTGGATGAACCTGCATATTGCCTGCTGGGAGATACCCTATGAACAAATTTTGGACACCCTCGTGTAGAAGTTTGGTACTTGATAGACTCCGTGTCAGCATGTAATTATATCACGATGTCAGCAGAAGTTCCTCTGCTACATGACTTCTGTAAATGTTCGTTAAAGTAGAAAATAGAGCATCCTTGTATGATGCGCACAAAGCAAAGCACCATTTGTCATGGTTTGGCACACAGACATGTCATCTCGTGGATGTTAACTGGACTGATATTTGTATACTTGTTGCAGGACCTAGTAGGCAGTGTCCAAGGAATCTTGCTTTGCAACTTGTGGATGAGAAGATGCATCAGAGAAAGTCAATCAACATTTGCATGTATGCTGCAAGGTCCTCAAAGGGCAAAACATCTTGTTAAAAAGAGGCTATGTAAGGTGAAAAATGTAACTGAATGGATTAGGCATAACGGATACACATGACACTCATTGCTTACTCTAAGGGACGACCTCAAGGAGCAATTTAAAACTAGAAGAGTTACATCTCAAGACCAGAAATGTGTACTGAAAAATATCTTTCAGAATTAAGCCATCTAAACAAACGATGAACAAAAATGTAAGGGAAAGCAACTTAAAACCAAGCATCCCAAAAAGCTGCAAACATACGTTGATGCCGTTCAAACGTCAAATCACACAGAAAGCCATGGTAACTAAAAACCAGGTAAGTCATTACTAATATTGTTTTAGTAGGATATCAGTAATTTGAGATACACAGGCTGATTCCAAAGTTCACACCACACAGATCAACTTAAACTTAATGTGTGACGAGTATCAGCATTGCTGATGCCGGCAAACGCAGAAGGAGGTCCAAGAGTAGCTGCTCGAAGCAAGTCAATAGAGCAAGTATGTTCCCAGCTAGTTGCCACTGGAGCCGCAGAGGGAAGGATTCCAATCTGTTGAAGTTCCACTGCAACTGCAATAGCACTAGGACCAGCTGATTCTCAGGTTGCCTCGATAAAGCATTAAGCATCAAAGGTATACTCTGGGGGCAACTAGACAAATGGGCTTCCAGGGGATCCAATAGTACATTCATGTCCGTTGGCTCTACCATTGGTGAACCCAGGCAGAAATCCAGTGCACATTCGTACATGCACAACAGACAGAGGAACACAGGTTGTGTGCAATGATGCCACACTGATCGAAAGGAAAGGAACCAATGCTTGTTAGGCTCCAGAAGCCACTGCATACTGTAGTATTGAACCATGCGTTCACGGCACAACAGCACAGGTGTCAGTGCTTGTTCTGTATGCCACCTCACTTGCCTACTCCACACTGTCAGCGCAAACTCCCCTGGAGGGGCATCAGGAGGGAAAGCCAGGCACCTTAGGGATCTAATATGGGAGTGAGGAATCTAGGTTTTAGGAGGGGTGTGCTTGTGCTGAGTAGGGGGGCATTTGGATTTGGGAGGGGTGGACTTAGCCCTGGTAGTGTGTTGTTTTGGAGTGAAACTGGACCTGCCGCTTTTCCTCTTTCTGGGAGTGGATTTTAGAGGGGTAGTACGTTAGGTGAAAGGATAGGGGATAGAGATGGAAAAAGCTGGCCTGGGTTGATGGAGGGCTGGGAGGTGTCCTACAGGGCAAAGTCCAAGGGAGAAGAAGTTATGCTCATGATTAGAGTTGGTCGGTACATCAGAGTTGGGGTCAGATTAGGAGGTAGAGGAAGTTGAAGTGTTTGCTGTATGTAGATCTGATGTGGCTGCAGGAGTGGTTTGTGTTGTGATGGGAAGGTGCGTATGGCGATATGCCTGCAGGTGTGGTGTGTGAGGTGAAGGGGAGGTGTGGATGGCTGTATGGCCCCAGGTGTGGTATGTGTTGTGATGGGGGAGTTGTGGATGGCTGAAGGGCTTCAGATTTGGTGTTTTTGATGATGTGGGAGGTGTGGATGGCTGTATGGCTGCAGGTGTTTGGTGATGGAGAGAGGTGAATGGCTATATGGCTGCATGTGTGGTGTGTTTTATGGTGGGGGTGTGGATGGTTGTATGCTGCAGGTGTGTGTTTGGGTAGCATCATGCCCGCTGTGTGTGTGCTTGGGGCAGGCAAAGGAATAGGGTGTATGGATGGGGGACTCTTACCGCGTGTGTGCCCTTGGAAGCTTGCTGCATATCTGGACTATCCTGCTGGGCTGGTTGCTGTGTTCTTAGGCAACTGCTCGTGGAACCCACTTCGCGGGTCCTGCTTCGTAGAGGAGGAAACAACTGCTGTCACAGGGGAGCCCAGGGGCAGAGCAGGGCTGCGAGCGTGTGTGCGGGGACTCCATCTCCCAGGAGTCCCTGCTTGGCCGATTGGAACCACCTGGCCCGCTCTCCCTGCTAGCCCCGCCCCCTGCACACAGGTCTTTAAAGAAACCCTCTTTGCCTGCTGACCAGCGGGACTCTTACCGCGTTTGTGCCCTTGGAAGCTTGCTGCATATCTGGACTATCCTGCTGGGCTGGTTGCTGTGTTCTTGGGCAACTGCTCGCGGAACCCGCTTCGCGGGTCCCGCTTCGTAGAGGACGAAACAACTGCTGTCACAGGCGAGCCAGGGGGCAGGGCAGGGCTGCGAGCGTGTGTGCGGGGACTCCATCTCCCAGGAGTCCCTGCTTGGCCGATTGGAACCACCTGGCCCGCTCTCCCTGCTTGCCTCGCCCCCTGCACACAGGTCTTTAAAGAAACCCTCTTTGGCTGCTGACCGCCGGGACTCTTACCACGTTTGTGCCCTTGGAAGCTTGCTGCATATCTGGACTATCCTGCTGGGCTGGTTGCTGTGTTCTTGGGCAACTGCTCGTGAAACCCGCTTCGTAGAGGAGGAAACAACTGCTGTCACAGGGGAGCCCAGGGGCAGGGCAGGGCTGCGAGCGTGTGTGTGGGGACTACATCTTCCAGTAGTCCCTGCTTGGCTGATTGGAACCACCTGGCCCGCTCTCCCTGCTAGCCCCGCCCCCTGCACACAGGTCCTTAAAGAAACCCTCTTTGGCTGCTGACTGGCTGGACTCTACCGCGTTTGTGCCCTTGGAAGCTTGCTGCATATCTGGACTATCCTGCTGGGCTGGTTGCTGTGTTCTTGGGCAACTGCTCGCGGAACCCGCTTCGCGGGTCCCGCTTTGTAGAGGAGGAAACAACTGCTTTCACAGGGGAGCCCAGGGGCAGGGCAGGGCTGCGAGCGTGTGTGCGGGGACTCCATCTCCCAGGAGTCCCTGCTTGGCCGATTGGAACCGCCTGGCCCGTTCTCCCTGCTAGCCCCGCCCCCTGCACACAGGTCTTTAAAGAAACCCTCTTTGGCTGCTGACCGGCGGGACTTTTACCGCGTTTGTGCCCTTGGAAGCTTGCTGCATATCTGGACTATCCTGCTGGGCTGGTTGCTGTGTTCTTGGGCAACTGCTCGCGGAACCCGCTTTGCGGGTCCTGCTTCGTAGAGGAGGTAACAACTGCTGTCACAGGGGAGCCCAGGGGCAGGGCAGGGCTGTGAGCGTGTGTGCGGGGACTCCATCTCCCAGGAGTCCCTGCTTGGCCGATTGGAACCACCTGGCCCGCTCTCCCTGCTAGCCCCACCCCCCTGCATGGTCCCCACCCTATAAGAACCAGACTACTACCCGCGACGCTGGAGCGGGCCGGGAGAAGCCCGAGACAAGGGCGGGCCGTCTGTGGCCGTCAGGGGCTGCAAGAGGCTTAGCTGGGCCCACTCTCTGTCATAGTTTCTTGCCACACGGACATCATTCTAACTAGCAAGACATTTTGTCTTCTTGTTTTGTTTAATTTACGGACCGTTGTTATAGTCTGCTCCTGTGCCTCGAGAGGTCCTGCCCTGGTTTACATCGTTTTCTTTCCCCTTTTAAGCAGCACTGACTGCTAGTATGTCTTCCCCCCCAACTACCCCTGTACAGAGTCCCCTCCAGCCCAAGGTAGGGTCAACAATCTTGGGTCCCCTAGACAAGTATTTTAGCCAGGCAACTCGAGATATTGACAAAGAGATTGCTCTAGCTGAGAGACGCGCCGAGCGTAGGCAATCTATTGAACTCCTCAAACTTCCTTTGGAGAAACGGCCACTTTGGGTTTTCTGGCATCGGTTCCCTCTTTACCACCTTTAACCCTGCCAGTGGTAGTAGAAAAGCCCCATGCCTCTTCCCAGTCACCTAGTTTGACTAGGGTAGAAGGCAAGTTAGGGTCAGACCCCCAGACCACTAACACTCCCTCGGTCGCTGTCTTGACCACCTTGCCTCCCACTTCGCCTACTATTTCAATTGATTCTTCTATTGGTGAGGAAAATACTGCCCAATCGGGTGTGTCACCCCAAGCGGTTTTTAATAAACTTCGCATTAAAAGAAAAAGACACTACCCTGAGGAAGAGCTGTTTTCCTAAACATCCCAAGAAAATTAGGAAACTTGCAATAGGTTTGGGAACTCCTTGTAAGCCTAATGGGGTTGGCTCCGGTGGGGTTCAGGTTGTTAACGATGGAGTCACCCCGGTTAACTCTGCATATAACCCTAGTGATCCTCCGGTGACAGGGTCGGCTGAGATTTCATCCCTAGATTTACCCTTGCTTCTGCAGTTGGAGAAGTTGATGAAGTCTTTACTGACCCCCATCGAAGAACGAGTCAAAAGGTTAGCTGACCGATTAGATTGCTTTGAGCAGGCTACCCTACAGAACTTCTTCTCAACTAAATCCCTAATTAAAAGCCACCTTAGGACGGGGGACAGTAATATTCCTACTAAAATAAGTGGGCTGGCAAGTAGTGTACCTGCTACAGAGCCTCTTCCCCCTGTCGTTATTACTACAAAAACTGGGCCCCGTCTTCCAGGGCAAATCGCTAAGATTATTTCCCACCCACCAGAGCACTCACAGGATAATACTTCCCAACCCAAAAAGCGCTCAGATACTGTGGTCACGGGTACTAACAATAGATCTAAAACTGGAAATCCTGGACCCAAAAATCCCCACGCCCCACTTCAAATCCCAACGACTCGCCCTGCTGCTCTCGCCCCTGGTCTGGCTGACACAATCCCTACTAGAGCGCCCCGTAGGATAACACCAGTGTTCCCACTAACGTGCGCGGCTGCGCGCCAGCGCACCTTTGAGGCACCGAGCGCGCAATGACGAGTCTGAAGCGCGCACACGTTCTGGCCGCCGCCCGCTTTTAAAGCGCGAGCGGCGAAAAACAGCAATTTACCATGCCTTTGTAAAAGTATTCCTGTTAAAATGACAGCGCCCGTTACGTGCTGCAGTTAACAGGAATACTTTCACAAATGCCCTCAATCAGCCCGCAGCCTCTCTCTATTCATAAAAGACACTCCTCAAATCGAAAAGCACGAGGTGTGCTTTACACCTCGTGCTTTTGGACCTGCTTAATTTCGTTTCTAAATAGAGTGCGGCTGGGTGCTGATTGTGGCCCATTGTGAAACAATTCCTGTTAATTGCAGCACATGACAGTGCTGCAATTAACATAAATATTTTCACAATGGGCCACAATCAGCACCCAGCCACGCTCTATTTAGAAACGAAATGAAGCAAGTCCAAAAGCACGAGGTGTAAAGCACACCTCGTGCTTTAGGAATTGATGCGTGTCTTTTGAAAAGCGCATACTATAAGGCAGCTGGGGCCTTATTTATGAAGGTCTTGCGCCACTTTTACGTGACTTTTAAAATGGGAAAAAACACGCACCGGTGGCGCAAGGCCTTCATAAATAAGGCCCCAGTAATTTTACATATTTGGTGCGCTTTTAAGCTAGTGGCTGATCTTGGGCACTATATTGGGGGTACCATGTTGGGGCCGGGCCTGCTACCGGCGCCGAATTGTGTGCTTTTAACACGGTGGTTGGTCTGAGCGTTAGATTGGCGATTTGTTTAAGGCACTGGCTGCTCTTGGCACGGTGTGCTCACTGTTAAAACTCAGTTATTCTAGACGCTACACTACTATTGCCAGCAGACGCAATGCTCAAGGAACACGAAATACACGCACTTTTCATTTGATCCCCAATAATTCTTAGGAAGATTCTGCCCTGTTTATCTTCAATATCCGTCCCTTCCACCTTCACTCACCGGCAGTACGAACAGGCCTTGTGAGACAGCATGTAGTCTGAGGATGTAGAAACTGGAGAAAGAAGGGCTAATGGTTGTCGCCTGTGGGCGGGTGCTATATGTTGCTTCTTTGTTCAATTTGGCGGGCGATCGTACTGAACCTGTTATTTTAAGGTTATTAATATCAAACATTTCTATTCTTTGTAACTTGGTACTTGGCTTTTTGCTATTCAGAGGTACTGATTTGTGTAGTATGTTCTGAGAGATGTTACTTTAGGTTTGTCAGGCACGAGTTTTAGTGGGCCATCTCTAGGATTTGTATACCTCATTCTGTTATGTATTTTTGAGGCAAATGCATTGGTGGTATGTTTGCAATGTAATCTGGTTCTCCACTGACATTAGTAATGAAGTATTTTAAAAAAAGGAATGTTTATGGAAAGCTTGCAAACATTTGAGTGCTCAAAACGTTTAGCACTGTCATCCATCTACCCTAGAAAGATGCTTCTGGTGCCATGTTTTCTCCTCGTTGGAAGAATCACACTTTGGAGAAATCAAAGAGAGACTATGCTTTGAGACAGACCTCCCACTCGTCCCTAGTGTTGATGTACGGACAAAGAGGCCAAGGACTGAATGGGCACACAGGCTGATATCCGATGTACCCCTAAACTGATCTGGGCACAGAGAAGTCAATTAGTGAATGGTCAACATTAGCTGTGATCTGTCAAGAGGGAGGTAACGGAGAATTACTGTTTTTTATTTATTTATTTTTTAATCACAGAGTAGGGCAGTTAATAGAGATTATCACTAAACTCAATTAGCAAAGTCTTGAGGCCCCACTAAAAGTGTTAATGCATACATTATATCCTCTAGGATGGATAAAAGGAGGAGTCAGCTTGTCAGGGATTAGTTTTGTGACCTGAAAGGTGTATCTTGGCAGAAGTAGGCAATTTGCTCAGCATTTTAACGCGCCCGCGACTGAGAACCCCGAGAAGGAAGGGGCCAATGGTTGGGGCTATTCCTAACTGTTTTTTACGACTTGAGGGCATGTAAGGAGGGAACGCCTCGGCAGCAAACTTGGGTATCTAAACATGGAGTCTACTGATGCTAATGGTGCCTTCTTTACCTTAATCTCTCCAGACGTTTAGAGGTTCTACTATGCAGTTCATATGTTTCGCATGTAGTCTGCGGTATAAACAGCTTGTGTCGCTGCGGGGTTTGACTGCTGCACAGAGCCATTGGAAAATGGGAATGGGTGTTGACAGACTAGGATGGGCTATGTCAAACGGCTAGGCCAAAGGATAGCTCAGTGAGCCAAACGCCCACGACTGCCAAATGTTAGGCTCTTGATCTCCTCCCAAGCCTTCCACCCTTCTGTGGGGGGAACCACCATCAAATGGCCAATGTTTGTCATTTAAATTATAGCGACTAGAAAAGGAGAAAGTACAGTATTTCGGTGCTAGGGTCGCAAGCGGATAGGAATTCAGTTTAATGCCTAACTTTGTATGGTGGACTGCAAATTTGTGCTATAAAAATATAATCAATATATTATAGGGTTATTATACCTAGCTTCACTTATAGGTACCATACCAACATACCTTCAAGGTCGAATTGGTTTGGAGCCAAGAATAGCTTTCAGTGGTTCGGCAGTTCATTCTGTGGCAGATATCTTTGTGGTGAATATTTGGACACACTAGGTTAGTGTTTCCAGGAAATGTGGTGGTGCACAAAAGTGACTGAACTGCTGTGTTGTCAGTTAACTGGTGACTGTCTCTTGGAAATCTTAAAGGCATTTGGGCCAGTGGCCCACCATCCGCTACACATGAATCATTACCGACATCCTCAGTGATATGGTGCACAGGTCTTACGCATATCAAACCAATAAGAGACTCTACAGTCTGGTTCATAGTGGCATATCTTGTTTATACGAAAGAGTGACCTCCTGCGTGACTAGACACCATAATAGCGCCACTCGAAAAGGTTGGTTATTATGCCGACGTTGGACCTGGGGAAGAAGGGTCGAGTCTCTGCGTCCATTCAGCATCATGTGATTCTGGGTAAATCACTTAATCTCCTTGTGCCTACCAAAAATGAAGGTCTTTTGTCACATATCTGGTGCTCATGCAAGGAGCTCCAATACCATTGGGCCACGCTACAAAAAATTAATAGAATAGGTTAAAAATACCCTTGTGTTTTGCGTGCAGGGGACTCTTCTCCCCTTAGTTTAACACAGCTTTTGATACACTTGTATGCAACCCGTCCTTGCTAAGTTTAAGTCTCTTGTTCAGCCAAAAAGATAGGTTGGCTGTAGCTAGCCAGTTCCAGGCCGCAAGTCGGGAACACGCGGTAGAGGGCGCCTAACCATTCTTTTTGAAGGGTGGACCCTGTCCACGCGGCCAAGAGAGGGGGTCCCCACATGGATGGGCCAACATATTTGTCCTGGTATAAGTATGGGACACTGGGGCAATTTCAGCTGCACCAGCACTTTTCTGTCCTAGTTCCGAGCAGCAATGCCGGCCAGGGAAGAAGCTGAGAGGATTCCAGCTGCGCGCATTACTTAAGCCGATATTAAGGGGCTATCAGGCCCCCATGCAAGCAGCGGCTCAGATAGCTAGGTTCTTGACAATCTTTTCGGTGGATGGGAGTCCGGCCCTATTACAGTGGTAGGGGCCTTGCTCTGTGAGCGCACTCAGAAGTCAGGAAGGTAAGTGCTTAGGGCTTGCAACCACAAGAGCGGAAGCATTTCACTATTATATACAACTTGATGCAAAAAACAACCACTGACAAAGCCAATAGTCTTGGCTTCTTGTAGGTGTAATGTTACTTGTATTATATATCTGGAAGCCATGACAGAAGCAGCAACATTTCAGTAGGGTGGCACACTATGCGATGCACATATTTGTAGCTTAATTGCTTTTAAGCCACACCCTTAATTGCATCGGTTACACCCCTTTGAAAGATCCCCGAGTATTTTAATCTCACTCAAAGCCCTGGTCTACATGCACAGTCAGGTTCTTGGCGCACATATCCTTGGCTGCAGCGCACAGAGACCTTAGTCTGCCGCACACAGAGGAAAAAAATTAGAGGGAACATTGGATACCACTCATGAATCTGCCTCCAGACTCCTATCCCTTTGTCGCTATACGCACCAACGTACCACCATTTTTGGTTGGGCAGAGAGAATCCTTCCAGATGCTGAAAAACAAGGCAATGCACTGGTTAAGGACCAACAGACCACTGCCCAGGGAAGTGGATGGGCTGATTATTGGTGTAAGAAGGACAGGTTGGGTAGGTTGTACCCCTAAGCGCTTGTAGGGGGATTGTATAGTTGTTAACTTTAAAGATCCCAGGGTAGCACGTCTAATTACGAGGCAGAACTTGGGCACAAGCAGTGCTGGAATTGGTGTAGTCGACCTAACCTTCTTCTACCCGAGACCACCAGGTATTCATTTTGGTATAACCCCAGAAGCAGGTTGTTATCATAACTTCCCCTCTCCAGGATTTGACCCTTTCACTGTACCTTACCAGCAGGGAAACCATTACAATGTACCAACCTTTAACCGTTTTGAAGTGATGGCAGATCCGGGGTGGGTTGATTGACAAAATGGTAATAATATCCAGGGATCGGGCTATGAAGAATTTAACTTAGATTATATCATGATTAATCGGGAAAGTATGACTTTTGAGGCAATGTGTGGGGAGTCTGTATCAATTCCTGGGGTACTAGAAAATGAGGATCTAAATGAAACTAGTACTAATCGGGAAAGCATGAATTTAGAGGCAATGTGTGGGGAGTCTGTAACAATTCCTGGGGTATTAGAAAATGAGGATCTAAATGAAACTAGCATTGTTGGCATCCAGAAGGTTGTGTATAATAATGAGGACAAAAACCTAGATAGGAGGGGTACGTAGGAATCCTAATTAGTCATTCTGGGGCGCCCCCTGTAGGATCAGCACCCATAGATGGTTCCAGATCAGGTAAGATGGTCTCATGGAACATTGCGGGACTAAGTAGCAAGCTGGCATCCCAAAATTGGATAGACTTCATCAATGGTTTTGATGTATGCCTATTCCAAGAGACATGGGCTTGCGATCCTATATTCCTTCCTGGCTACTTAAACTTCTCAATTCCGGCTAGTAAAGGCGACAAGGGTCGACCTATGGGGGGTCTAACAATTTGGACACTTCAAGGCCTACCCGTAACAATCAAAGTGGTGGAATCGGGTTGCAATGATATCCAAATGATAAGAATGGTATCAGACCATTGGGGAGGACTAGACATTTATAATGTCTATGTCAGGGGCAGTACTAGAGGGAAGTCACCTATCCTAGAGGCCTTGTCCTCTCTTTTGGAAAAGCAGTCCTTGGGCAACAAAGTTATAGTTGCTGGAGATCTAAACAGGACTTTTGAACCCCTAGATATCTCTGACGATCCTTTGGGGCGAGAGGAAGATACGCAATGGGGCGTCCCAACTCTAGATCTGGCCCCGGTTAGGCGGTGGACAAACGACATAATACGATTGAATGCCATCTGCCTGGAACAGGGACTGAGAGCCCTAAATGGGAGAACGAAGAGTGACAGGGGAGGCGTCTGCACATTCGACAATGGTCGTAGCCAAAGCCTGATAGACTATGTCCTTTGTAGCCTGAACCTGTGGCAGTCAGTATGCGACATGGAAATAAAGGGTAGATTGGAGAGTGATCACAATCCTCTCTGCGTGGCCCTTAACTGGTGGCCGGTCACAATAGGGAATCTTCAATTGACCGAAGGTCCGCTGCCTGATATGACTAACAACATGCGTAGATTGAACTGGCCGAGTGTATTGGCTAATGTGGAATCCATGGCATTTATAATCTCTGAGGTGGATATTGCAATCACCGCTATGGAGGATGCAACCCCAGTAATCCCAGGGTCTAGGGAAATAACTGATATTCATGATAGACTCTTTTCCCTTCTAAAACCGCACTTCCTAAGGTCCCGTAAGACAAATAGCAAACAACCACCTAGACTAGCCAAGTGGTATAATCACCAGTGTAGGGAAGCTAGGCTAAGTTTGGGTAGAGCAATTCGGAGCAGGGATAGGGTAGTGATTAGTGGCGCCAGAAAGCATTATAAGGCCAGCCTATCCCTAGCTAGAAAATAATGGGACGAACAGCATTGGGCCGAACTAAAGGAGGCCTCGGGGGCTAAGGACTCTAGGTTATTCTGGAATATTGTTAAGTGGGGTAGAGGTGGAATTCCAGACAAACCCGGTAACAACGTTCCAGAGGGTGCCTGGGTAGATCACTTTAAACGCCAATATGCTGAGACTGCACAGTATAAGGATGTGGAAGCAATCTTAGCTGTATATTCTACTGGGAATTTATTCACTCTTAAAGAAACTGAAGACGCTCTATGCACTGTCCCCGGGGGAAGGGCCCCGGGTCTAGATGGCGTACCAGCTGATGTTTTCAGTAATGATAAGGCGAGGTGGGCCAGATATATATTCCTTTTGGGAAATGCCATTGTGAAGGGATCGGCCGTCCCGGAATTATGGAGGGGAGCGATCATCATAACCATATACAAAAAAGGGGACCGGTCTCTTCCAGTTAACTACAGGCCGATAAGCTTGATCGCCTCCGTTCAAAAAGTGGTAGGTAGGATGGTGGTCAACAAATTGATGGAATGGGTTGACGAGAACAATGCCCTGTCCCCTTACCAGGCTTGTTTTTGGTGGGCCACCAGTACAGTTCACCAGGTGTTTCGTTTTGCTCTGCTACAGTGGGGGACGGTGGTGCTTGGCGAAGGCAGCCTGTATGTTGCTTTTGTTGACCTACGGGCTGCCTTCGACCTGGTCCCAAGGAGAAAGCTCTGGGCAGTTCTGAGCGAAATGGGTCTTCCGGTAGAGCTACTTACCCTGATAATGAGGTTGCATGAGTGCAACTTCATCAAAATCCAATGGGGCATGCATCGTGAATCCTCTGTTGACTTCCCGGTTGAACGCGGAGTGCGCAAGGGGTGCGCAATGGCTCCCCTGCTTTTCTCATTATTTATAAATGGGATAGTGGCTCGAATGCTGGACGCCAGTGTAGATGCGCCTTCGTTGGCGGGCCTCAGGGTTACGATCCTAATGTTCGCCGACGATACGCTAATTCTATCCAAAACTCCAGGCGTTCTGCAGCGAGCTTTGAACATTTTCGACTCTTTTTGTGGGGAGCACGGCCTGGAAGTCAATGTGGGTAAGACCAAGCTGATGGCCTTTGCATCAAAACGTAGACCCAGGCCAAAAATATTCTTGAACAACTGCCTGTTAGAGGTGGTTACTGTATTTACCTATCTTGGGATACAGATAACAAACGATTCGAGATGGTCCCAGCACATAGAAATGGGGGTCTTGAGGCACCAACAGATCTCGGGGGCACTTCTGGTGGAACACAAAAAATCTAAGTCTAAACCAATAAAACCCGCTTTGGCAGTATATGACGCCAAGGCTCTTGGGTCTGCCCTCTATGGGGCAGAGCTGTGGGGTTTTGGGAAGCTCCTCCCCTTGCAGACCTCTGAGAACAGGTTTCTAAGGGGAATCACAGGACTCCCGCAGAGTATCCCACTGATTCCCCTTGGTCTTGACCTGGGGAGAAGAGCAGTTAGTTACCTAGCGAGGTTGCGCCCGATTCTCTATTGGAGACGCCTCTGGACTACCCCGGAGATCCGGCACTATGCAGAGGGGTTTTTAGCCATAATAAATGCTGATACCTTTCATAAGATAGTTTGGCTAAAAAATCTCAGGTCTGCTTTAGGCGATCTTGGTCTCTCAAATTTATGGGATAATCCAACCGGGAAACTCTTTGCAAGCAAAAAAGCGATTAAAGATCTATATTGGGATCGGGTTGCTGAAAGAGTTTGGAACAAAACTAAATCCGACTCCATGACGGGGCACTTTGTGATAGTTAAACTGTATCCAGTCTTGGAACTTTATTGGGACAGCATAACTAACCCTGGGGACAGGAAGCTTTTTTTCCAGTTAAGATCAGGTGCTCTTCCATTGAGATCACTGACAGGTAGGTGGAGGAGTTCCGCCACCTCATATTGTCCAGCTTGTGGTGCATCAAATGAAAGTATAGGCCACTTTTTATTCTCTTGTAAAGCTTATGCCACCCCGAGAAAAGTCTGGTTAGTCCCTGTTTGTAAAAATTTAGGGACATCCAGGGGTGTCGAGGCCTTACGAATCATTTGCACTTCTACCCATATGCCTGTAGTCCTAGCAACAGATAAGTACCTGGGGTGGGCATGTTCTATCAGACAGAGGGCTCTTCTCTAGAGTACACCGATTGGGGTATCCTATCTGGCATTTGTGCAATTATGTACCAAAGTTTTATATTGCTTCTTTGCTCTGATTAATTGTCTATGTCTGCACAATATTTCTTAAAATTACTGTATTTAATGAGGAAACAATTTTAACGATGTATTTTAAATGTATGTATGTGCTTTTATGAGTCTAATCCTCGAATAAAGCTTTTGTACTGGATGGGGTTGAGGAAGGATGTGGGACGGTAGGCTGGGGTTGGGGTAAGGCTGCCATTAATGAGGAGGTCAGAGACTGAACGGATCCCTATAGGGCACACATACCACTGTGAATGCAACCCAGGTAGGCAGACATCTGAGTAAGTTGGCTGCCCAGACTCTGGATGGCATTCAACAATGCTGTCTGCCCAACAGAGATCCGTTTCAGGTGGCCAGTAGCCTCCTCACCAAGGACAGCTGGGGGCACAGTGGCAGGGGTGCCTGCAGCTGAGGAGATGCTCCTTTCCTAAGGTAGTGGGCCTGGGCAACTGGTTGAGGAGCAGCAGGGAAGGTGGCGATGTAAGTGGGTGGCGGTCACTGATGGCTGGGTGGGGTATGCCACCACCAAGAAAGAGCCCCTGGAGTCTGACTCCCTGGATGTAGTCATCGGGTCAGGATCCTCCATGGCACTCCCCTCACCCTCTTGGCCACTGGGTCCATCAGTATCAGTGTAACGACTGGACCCACTGTTGTGTATCGATTTAGATTCTTTATGAATTTCCTGATTAATACCCTTATATAGGTACAATCCACATTGCCCTTATATAGGCATAGAAATCCAGTCCTTATTTAGGCATAGCTTATGCTACCCAAATATAGGCATGGCCACTTCCATCCGTTCATCTACGTCACAGCGATTTCTTGGAACTCTTTTTTTTTTTTTAAACAATTTTATTGCAGATGCTCAGACATGAAAAGGGTGACAGTGGCAGCATTATTCAGGCAAAACAAGTACATAGCAAGATACACTTCTTGGAGCCCCCGGTGCCGTAGCAATGCATAGTCCATAAGTCGGTCTGACCGAGTCTTCGGGTCCCTCTCGGTGCACCCCCGCCTCAGCATAATTAGTGGTCACATTAGTCAACTGGGCATCTGCTTTTTTAGTTTTGTTGAACCCCCCCCCCCCCAACAAGCACTAATGTGAAAGTAGAGTCGGTAGAACATCTGCTCAGTCAAGGTCTAACATCACAGTCACGTTAAGGGCACATACATTTCCCGCCTTCCCCTTCTCCCCCCCCCACACCTGGTAAGCAAATGGTATGAAAAACATTCAAGCATGCATAGCGTGATTGACGAGCAATGTCCATTCCTAGTACGTCCTTCATCCTTAACTCGCTCATCTTCCTGTTCCGGGTCCACTCACGGGCCTCCCTCCCCAAGACCACTATCTAGCCCATGGTATTGCCTCCATTTTGACCAAACCCTTTTGAACTTTTTCGGGCAACCCCTTGATTTATACGTCACTCGCTCTGCCGCCATGTAAAGGTTTAGTCCCCTTCTCCATTCATCTATAGTGGGTATCGTCTCAGCCCCCCAATATTTTGCAATGTCCCGTTTCGCCACCACTAGGGCTAATGTCAGGAACACCAGTAAGGGGTGGGGAAGGTCAACATCATTGGTCATTCCCAAAATGGCCAGCTTGGGCTCCTGGTCGAGCGACACAGACAGAACCTCCCGCAGTTCGGTGAAAATGAGTGTCCAGTAGGATTGTATTTTCACACAAGCCCATAATATGTGGAAAAAGTCCCCTCCCTCTTGATGGCATCTCAGGCATCTATCGTCCGGTGTCTTCCCCATTTTGAACAGTCGCACTCTATCAAAGTACGTCCTGTGGAGCACATTATATTGGATCAGGCGGAGCCGAGATTTGATAGCCACCTCCCTCAGGTGATTTCTTGGAACTCTTAAGCCATTAGGGACATCCCCTTGCTTGAATATTGATTTCTCCAAGAAACTCATTATTATGCATGAACATCTATTCCCTAGAGGTTCATTCATGATGTTCATATGCCCGACTTTTACGTCAATACTGGCATTCCTAAAACACCTTCAAGGTATAAATATACCTTTACTTGCTATGGAAAAGCACTGTGTGGTTCGGTGCAGTTCGACTACCTACTTGCACGACGCAGCTCGCCACAGCAAGTATAGAAGGAAGCCAACTCCCCAGCTGACGCACTGACCAGACACTATCATCCTCCTGCCGAGAATCCAGCTTCAATGTTACTGACTCCCTTTGCGGGGTGTTGGGAAATCGAGTCCCGGGAAAGAGATACCAACCTCTCTCATTCTAAGGTATGGAGCTGATTAGAACCTAGAGAAACCTGCAAAACTAAGCCAATGCTAAAGCAGCACCTACTTCTTCCCTAGTATTAGACTTAGGTTAGGTACACTGGGGTAGGATTATTTAGAAGCAACAGTTAAGTATTTTAGCCTGTGTTATTTATGTATGTATTTTTATATATGTCATAGCAACAAACAATGCTATTACAGTATTATTTTATACTCCTGTTTACGCACTACGCATTATATTTTGCATTCTGTCTTACCATTGCAGCAGTTCATATCTCTTGCATGAGAAAGAAGACTGTTCAATAAACCTTTTATTGAAACGCCCGTCTCTCTATTTCTGTGCAACTCTGTAGAAACAAAACATGCACGATTGACTGAGTGAAATAGTTATCTATTGTTTCCACAACTCTGAAGATATTGTTCCTACTCTACGGGAAACAAAGTTGTCATGTTTATGCGGTCATCAGAGACTAATCCCTTTATGTTAATTCGAGAAAGTTTCTAGTGACCTCTGAGTTAGCTGGTACACACACAATTAAGTTTAATATACTCAATAGAGACATACTGACCTCAGTTCTAAGTCAAATCTATAGTGTATGTCAATTCAAATTCAATTTAAAAAAAGTCTTTATTGCGATTATTCATCTTACAAGACAGAGAATAAAATAAAATACACAATGCATATGGGCACGGCCCTATTTACAGTATAAAAACTGTCGATATAAATTTGCCTTTTGTAATAAAAATATAAATACCTATATTTACATTTTAAAACAATTCATTAAGACAGAATTAAATGTATCACACGCACAAGACTTTTCATTTATATACAATCAACATAAGATAAAAATCAATAACTTCCTATTTCATACCATGTCATACTCATGAATATCTATAGCTAGCTATAAGGACCCCCTGTTTTTCTCCCGAAGGGCCCAGGACCAAATCAGGAATTTGGCGGCGCCTATAACTGCAATGTCGTTACAACCAGTTTTCAATAGCCTTTTGGCGACCAGTGCAGAACTGGTACCCAAAGATCTACACAAGGGTTTAAGCCACATATTTCGAGGTTGCTGATAGGCAGGACAAACGTAAAGGAGATGACCGGCCTCCAGATGACCGGCCACCAGCTGCTGCGTGTGCCCCTCTGTCCTGCCTAGCTGCCTCGCTGCCTGTCGCGCTGCCGCTGACCACGCCCCCTCCTCCGAGAGGCGCGGTCCGTGCCTGCCTGCCGGTTGCTCTTAGTGTTTGTTTAAATTATTTCCCTTGACTTTGTGCTTTCTCCTTTTTGCCCGTCTCTCTTTGTAATTGTGCCCGTGTTTTTGCTCTCTCCTTCCTGTCTGCCCGCCTACCTCGCTGACCTCCGCTCTCCCTCCCCGCTTCCCGCCACCGCCGCTAAGCCCCGCCCCTTTTGGCTTCTGTATCCCTCCCCGCTCCCGCCTCCCAGCTGCCCCGCCCACCCGCGCACTTGGCCTTATATGGCGACCGTGCGACGCAGGTGAGTGTGACCCACTTGTGGGACACCCCCGCGCCGCACGGCCACCAGCTGCTGCGTGTGCCCCTCTGCCCTGCCTAGCTGCCTCGCTGCCTGTCGCGCTGCCGCTGACCACGCCCCCTCCTCCGAGAGGCGCGGTCCGTGCCTGCCTGCCGGTTGCTCTTAGTGTTTGTTTAAATTATTTCCCTTGACTTTGTGCTTTCTCCTTTTTGCCCGTCTCTCTTTGTAATTGTGCCCGTGTTTTTGCTCTCTCCTTCCTGTCTGCCCGCCTACCTCGCCGACCTCCGCTCTCCCTCCCCGCTTCCCGCCACCGCCGCTAAGCCCCGCCCCTTTTGCCTTCTGTATCCCTCCCCGCTCCCGCCTCCCAGCTGCCCCGCCCACCCGCGCACTTGGCCTTATATGGCGACCGTGCGACGCAGGTGAGTGTGACCCACTTGTGGGACACCCCCGCGCCGCACGGCCACCAGCTGCTGCGTGTGCCCCTCTGCCCTGCCTAGCTACCTCGCTGCCTGTCGCGCTGCCGCTGACCACGCCCCCTCCTCCGAGAGGCGCGGTCCGTGCCTGCCTGCCGGTTGCTCTTAGTGTTTGTTTAAATTATTTCCCTTGACTTTGTGCTTTCTCCTTTTTGCCCGTCTCTCTTTGTAATTGTGCCCGTGTTTTTGCTCTCTCCTTCCTGTCTGCCCGCCTACCTCGCCGACCTCCGCTCTCCCTCCCCGCTTCCCGCCACCGCCTCTAAGCCCCGCCCCTCTTGCCTTCTGTATCCCTCCCCGCTCCCGCCTCCCAGCTGCCCCGCCCACCCGCGCACTTCGCCTTATATGGCGACAGTGCGAACGCGCAGCGGTCACGCGCAGCGGGCGCGGCGATTGTGCGCCGAAGGCGCGCCAAAGGTAAGCCCGTCTGCGCCCGTCCGCGACCGGATCGCGACCAGCGCCAGGACCCCTGGCCCACGAAGACCCCGACCTACCCGCCTGACGTACTCCGCCGCCACCCTCATCGCACTCAACACCGGCCGACTCCCAGAATGCCACCAGGCCACACCACGACGCACCCACGGACCTTTCAGCTGCCACGCCTGCAAGTTCACCTGCATCCGGACCTGCCTCGCACCAGCACCCGCCAAGTCGAACACCAGCAGCACCCACCTCAAGTGCATCCTGCTCAACACCCGCTCCGTCCACAGACACGCCATCGAACTCTGGAACCTCCTAGACGCCACAGCCCCTGACGTTGCCTTCCTCACGGAGACCTGGATGAACGCCTCTTCAGCCCCCGACATCGCCATCGCCATCCCAGAGGGCTACAAGATCGTCCGGAGGGACCGCAACGCCAACCAGATGGGAGGAGGCATCGCCATCATCCACAGGAACACCATCCGTCTCACGACCAGCACCGACAACACCCTGACCAGCGCCGAACACCTGCATTTCCAGATCCACACCAACCCGAACACCACCCTCAGAGGCACCCTGATCTACCGACCTCCGGGACCACGCACACAATTCAGCGAGGACATCGCCGACTTCGTCAGCCCGCATGCCCGCCCCTCCGCTGACTACATCCTCCTGGGGGACCTCAACTTCCATCTGGAGAACAACAACGACCGCAACACCAGCACCCTGCTCGACAACCTCGCCAATCTTGGACTCAAGCAGCTGGTGTCCACCTCCACCCACCTCGCCGGACACACACTCGACGCAGTCTTCTCCTCCAGCACAGACATCGACTTCAGCCACGCCACAGAGCTTCAATGGACGGACCACAGCTGCGTCCACTTCACCTTCAAGAGAACGACGACCCACCACCACCAGCAACAGGCCGCCCGCAGAAGCTGGAACAAGATCACAGCAGACCAGCTCGCCACCTCCCTGAGCCAGCACCCTCCTGCCAGCTCAGTGAACCCCAGCCAGGCCGCCGTCAACCTCACGAAGTGGATCAGCAACTGCGCGGACGAGCTCGCCCCGCTGAGGACCCCGCCCAGCAGACCCGGCAGCAAGAAAGCCCCGTGGTTCACCGACGAACTCAAGAGCTCCAAGAAGAACTGCCGAGCCCTCGAGAAAGTCTGGAGAAGGGAACCTACACCGGACAACAGGACCACCCTCAAACTGGCCACTCGGAAGCACCACCAGCTGATCCGCGCCGCCAAGAAAACTGCATTCAAGGACCGGCTGGACAACAACGCACACAACAGCAAGGAACTCTTCAACATCGTGAAAGAGCTATCCAACCCCAGCGCAGGAAACAACATCACCCCATCGCAAGACCTCTGCGACTCCCTCGCTTCTTACTTCCACAACAAGATCGCGGACATACACAACAGCTTCAACAACCAACCAACGCACACCATGACCGAACAACCACCCCCCACCACCACCCTCCACGCCTGGACCCCGATCAGCACCGAAGACACCATCCGCACGATGAACTCCATCCACTCCGGATCACCGACCGACCCCTGCCCTCACCACGTCTTCAACAAGGCCGACGCTGTCATCGCACCCCACCTGCGAGACATCATCAACACATCCTTCGACACCGCCACCTTCCCTGAGAGCTGGAAGCACGCCGAACTCAGCGCTCTACTCAAGAAACCAACAGCGGACCCCACCGAACTCAAGAACTACCGCCCCATCTCGCTCCTCCCGTTTCCAGCCAAAGTCATTGAGAAGACCGTCAACAAGCAGATGGCCGCCTTCCTCGAGACGAATGGATCCCTAGACCCCTCACAGTCCGGCTTCCGAGCCAATCACAGCACCGAGACCGCCCTCATCGCCGCCACCGATGACATCCGAGCCCTGATGGACAACGGAGAAACAGCGGCCCTCATCCTCCTAGACCTCTCCGCGGCATTCGACACTGTCTGCCACCGCACCCTAGTACAGCGCCTCAGCAACGTCGGAATCCAGGACAAGGCGCTGGAATGGATCATCTCCTCCCTCGACGGAAGAACACAGAGAGTCCGCCTACCACCGTACAAGTCAGAGGCCTCCGAAGTCATCTGCGGCGTCCCTCAAGGATCCTCTCTGAGCCCCACCCTCTTCAACGTCTACATGAGCCCCCTCGCGGCCATCGCACGCCAACACAACCTCAGCATAATCTCCTACGCCGACGACACCCAGCTGATCCTCTCCCTGACCAACAACCCCGCCACCGCCAGAGCCAACCTGCACGAAGGGATGAAAGAGGTAGCCGAGTGGATGACGACCAGCCGCCTGAAACTGAACTCTGACAAGACGGAGGTCCTCATCCTGGGCTCTTCACCCTCCGCCTGGGACGACTCCTGGTGGCCTCCCGCCCTGGGCACCGCACCCAAACCGACAGACCATGCACGCAACCTGGGCTTCATCCTGGACTCCGCCCTCTCCATGACCAGGCAAGTCAACAACGTCTCCTCGGCGTGCTTCAACATCCTACGCATGCTACGGAAGATCTTCTGGTGGATCCCCACCGAGACCAGGAAGACCGTCACCCAGGCCCTCGTCACTAGCCGACTGGACTACGGCAACGCCCTCTACGCCGGTACCACCGCCAAGCTCCAGAAGAGACTCCAGCGCATCCAGAACGCCTCAGCCAGACTCATCCTCGACATCCCACGAACCAGCCACATCTCCGGACATCTGAGAGACCTTCACTGGCTCCCCGTCAACAAAAGAATCACCTTCCGCCTCCTCACCCACGCACACAAAGCCCTACACGACCAAGGCCCGAGCTACCTCAACAGCCGGATCAACTTCTACGCTCCCAAACGCCACCTCCGATCAGCCAACCACGCCCTCGCCGCCGTCCCCCGCATCCGAAGAGCAACTACAGGAGGAAGGTCCTTCTCCTACCTGGCCGCCAAGACCTGGAACTCCCTCCCGACCGACCTGCGCCTGACCCAAGACCACCACTCCTTCAGGAAGAAGCTGAAGACCTGGCTGTTCGAGCAGTAGCGGCACCCCCCCTCCCCCAAGCGCCTTGAGACCCTACGGGTATGTAGCGCGCTCTATAAGTGTCACTGATTGATTGATTGATTGAATGTCTTCAATATGATCAGGACAAAACGGACATTTATCTCCCGTACCTGTTATCCATTTACATGTGAACTTCCTAAGTGGTGTTGTAAATCAACGGCGATTAGGTTAAGCATTAGCAGAAGACATGCTGTATTTGACCATTATCGTAGCAAATGAACCGACTCCATTTTGTATTCGTAGCGGCCATTTTGTATGCCATACATTGCCATGTGCTCATCATGTGCTTTGTCCTACCTCCTTGTTAACTGCGCCTGACCAATTGCAGTAGGTAAAACACTGGTAAGCTCTCTAGTGTTGGCCTCCCTAGACTACTGCAATGGCATATTTATTAACACCCAAGCCAGAGTGATAAACAAAATGCAGACGATCCAGAACGCTGCAGCCCGTCTCCTGTCTGGAAGACCGAAGTTCATGCCAATCTCTGAGACCATAAGAAACCTCCACTGGCTCAAGATCCGGAACAGGATTAAATTCAAAACACTCTGCATAGTATACAAGGCACTGCACAACCATGGCCCGCATTTTCTTAAATCTCACCTTAGGTTCCACTCATCCACAAGATCGCTCCGATCCAACAATCAAAAACTTCTGCTGATACCACGTACCAAAACAGTCACTTGGGGCGATAGACGCTTCTTGGTGGCTGCTCCCAGACTGTGGAACTCTCTGCCAGTTGCCATCAGAGAAAGCCCGTCCTTGATGCAATTTCGTAGAAAAATAAAGACCTGGCTGTTTGGTCAAGAATAGCAGCCGACTCCGTCTCAGGGAACTTCACATACAGTATCTAGCGCTGAGACGCCTATGGGCATTTGTTCGCGCTGTATAAATTGCAAAAATAAATAAATAAAAATAAAGGAAGTCTGCCTGGCAACAGGCTATATTTTCATCCCCCACTTCCAGCATACCCAGACATGCCCAGTAGGGTCTGCGACTGTTACTAATTAGTTCCAGATAAGAATGTGTTTACTAGTTTCTGAAGACTGTTAACTCCGCCCAGTCATCGGTTGTGCTTTCCAATATGTCCTTATATGGTCATAAAACTGCTCTTGTATTTTGTACCGCCTTCTTTTGAGCACCCTCATTGTGTATAAAAGGGGCCATATGCTTTAGTTCGGTGTGCTACTCTATACAATACTGAAGGGTGTTGTGTGGATTGTAGTACCACCTTTAAAGGTTTAATAAACTTTGCTTTTGTATTTTCCAGTTTCTGTGCCAACTTCTTCCTATGGTCTGAGGACTCTGTGCAGAGAAGGGCGAACCCTTTGCACTGGTAGGTCTAGCTGAGTCTTGCTTACATCAATTGGCGCCCTCGTGGGGCTCATCGGCGACTCGGATGCCCGAAGGAGTGGTCGTGACGAAGGATTGGAATCTCGCCGCGGACGTGATCACTGCCAGAGGAGACCCGAGTCTTGGCATCCAAGGAGTTTTTTCCTTTCTTTCCGATCTGACCATCCAGGTGGTGCCAGTCCTCGACTGAGATCTCTTTTTTTGGCTTGCCGTGCAGTTGCCGTTTGGTCGAATTTAGAACTTGGCAGTTGGAATCTGGACGCCCTGTGATTGGTAAGAACCGTTGTACGGTACTTGCTGTGGGTTTTGGAAGCCTGGGATTGGCAAGGCAGTTTTAGGATACGCTTGTTGTGGCAATTTTGGTTTGGTATGACTAGTCATGATGTGTATGTGTAAGTGTAATATATGCGTTGCAACACATATAGGCAGGTAATGAGGAGATTTTTCTCTAAAATGCGATTTTTATTTGAACGGCACATCGTATTACAGATACTTTAAGTGCTACTTTGATTATAATACTGCATATTTTGCACTATTTTTGGCATGCCTGCTTTTAGCGCACTCCGTAGGATGTGCTGCTTTTGTGAAAATAGGCAGTTAAGACTTGAGGAATCGCAGCCGGCTCCCCCAGAGGGGACGCCTAATAGAGATATGTATCTAAAATATGGTCTTTCTTCTATAATGTGCAGCACATTATGGAGGAAATACATGCGAAAGGATCCTGAGTTACGTTGGCCAAAGTATGGGCCATTTGATATGCGAAAGATTGAGTATGTGGAACAGTATATGTTCGAGTGAAAATCTAGACAAGATATGTTTGAATGTGTGCGAATGTGGGTGAAAGAAGTACGTGAGCGTGAGAAACGTGAGCAAGCGCTGATTGAAAAAGAACAATGGAAGAATGTGTATGAAAAAGTGCAAGAATTAAGGAAGAAAGAGGTGAAAGAATTGGAAGAGAGACGGGAGAAGGAGCGCAGATTACAGATATCTGGCAAATATGCTGTTCGGCAACCTCTTTATCCTGTCCTTAATAAACCACAAGATGATTTTTATTGCTAGATCGTCGTCCGCCTCCGCATGCCGTTCCGTCCGCTCCATCTGGTGAAGATGAGGATTCCGGTGCAGATCGAACGAAACCAGATACTCGCTCTATGCTGCCGGCTGAACGTGCGGCAGAACTTAGAAAGATTACTCGTCAAGCACTTCTTGATTCTGTTACTGTTTCTTATATCTTAGATAGTTTACAGTGGTGGCAGGACAGAGAGCAATTATATTTTACCGAGCATTTTGCTGAAGAAGTTGTTGACATGTTTCGGAAAGTCTCTGGTGTTTTAGAACCTAATGATGTAGCAGCCGATTGTAAGCAAATTCGTAATGGGCTTTTTACTCTCCCCCAGGTAACTGATACGATAAGACGGTTGTTCAAACTACGAACTGAGGCGCTTCGTATGCAAGAGGAGAAACGGAAAGCAGATGCAGATGCACGGACGGATTCGTCCGGCGGGAAACAATCATCTATCTTTGGAACAGATAAGACTGCAATAGTGCATGCAAAGCCTGTGCGATAGGCCGCGCCTTTATACGTTTCTCCTAAGGGAGCGCGTACAAGTGATGATAAGTTTTCAGTAGATGCTAAAGGTTATTCTATTCATAATTGGGTGTATACTCCCTGGAATAGGGCATATGTCATTGCACTTAAAGCTGCATTGCCAGATCCGCGGAAAAATCCAGCCGCTTCCTATGAGGAAGTTGAGGGAGCCATAAATTCTTGTACCATGACATTAGCTGATATCGATTTATTTTTCGGGCTAATATTACCGCCTGATATGTGGAGATCCGTGCGTAAAGTTGATGATGGCACAGCGTATGGGGCATTATGGAAGGAGATAGAGAGGGAAGATGAGGATAGGGAACCAGCGAAAAAGCCATGTCAGTTGATTTTAGATCTTCCTGGTGCAATATTAACTAAGTTAAAAACGATTATTCCCCCTAAAAAGATTGATTGGACTATTTTAGCATCTTGTAAGCAAATGGCAGATGAATCGGTTTCAGATTTCTTTACGTGTTTCGAGGAAGCCTTTCATGATTTTAGTGGCCAGCCGCTAACGGACGATACGGGCCGACATTTGTTTGTAGATAAGTATGTTACGAAGCTATTACCAGGAGTGGCTAGCCGTTTAAAAGCTAGTGAAAGCTCTTGGACTACCTCTTCTCCGGCATCCCTCCTGACGATGGCTCAATATTACGCGCGTCAGCCATTAGAAGCGAAGGGTAGCGAGGATAAAAAGTCTAAAGAATTAAAAACTAAGGTTATGTTATCTCAGGTTTATGGGCCACCTCCTAGAAGTAACAATAGAGGCGGACAAGGATTTTATGGTTCCTCTTACACTCGTTCAAATTTGGCTGTTGATCAATGCGCGTATTGTAGGAAATTTGGCCATTGAGCAGATGAGTGTCCGTTGTTTCGCTCACAACGCTATGTCCGTGGTCGAGGACCATTGAGAAATCACGCGGGCTATTCAGGACCCAGAGGTAATACGAATGATCGCGCTAGGTTTGATTCTAATGTGCGGGTACAAAATGGGTTCAATACTTTTGATAAGCGCAACCAATACCAGATGTCTGATTATGTGCAGCCTTATTTACATGATTCTGCTTATGCATAGGATTGCGTAGGATGGGGTAAGGAATCAGTTGAAGTTCCAGTAGATCAGAGGGGTCCTTATGTTACAGCACATGTTTTGGGTTCCACTGATCAGTTTCTGGTTGATACAGGAGCTACTTGTAGCGCTCTGTCTAAACAATTGGTTCCGAGGGCTCCCCTGTCTGGCTTAACGATTACATCGATAGGGTTCGATGGAACACCTTCCCTTAGCCCATTGTCACAACCACTTGCATTTCATGTTGATAAGTTTGCGGCTCCGTGCCCGTTTTTGCTTTCCTCAAATACACCAGACAATATTGTGGGTATTGATATGTTCAAGTATTTCAGAGCCACAATAAGATGTTCCCCTGAAGGAGTGCGTGTGATTTTTAATGATAATTACCCAGTGATGGACATAGTTTGCATTGCTAAAGAGGATACTGCATTAGCCTCCCTAAAAAAAACTTTGTGGGCTACTTCAGATACTGATGTGGGACAGATGGTTATTTCACCGGTGCATATTAGTGTAAAGGAGGGAGCTGTGTTACCACGTTTGCCTCAATATAGAATTTCACAGGAGGGTGAGGAAGCACTCACACGAATTGTACAAGATCTTATTGAAGTTGGGGTTGTTGAAGAAGTTCCATTTAATGTTTGTAACAGTCCGATCCTCCCAATTTTGAAGAAAGATACTGATACTAGGATTTATCGATTTATAATTGACCTACGGGAGGTGAATAGGATAGTGGTGCCACAATACCCAGTGGTTTCACGACACTTCTTACTTTAGTTCCACCTACTGCAACTACGTTCTCTGTTATAGACTAGAAGAACGCCTTCTTTTCGATCCCTATTCATCCTGATAGCCGATATCTGTTCGGTTTCACTTTGAATAATCGATCGTATAGATTTTGTAGAGTTCCTCAAGGCTATACTGAGAGTCCTAGTATTTACAGCCAAGCATTAAAAAGACAACTTGATTCTTTTGTTCTACCCGAAGGTGTGGCGCTCATACAATATGTTGATGATATCTTGTTGGCAGCCGATACCCCTGAACAATGTGAAAAGTGTACCCTGTCTTTGCTTTCTTTCATTGCTTCACATCATCACAAAGTATCGAAAAAGAAATTGCAGTATTGTAGACCAAAGGTAACCTACTTAGGTCACCTTTTGTCTAAGGAGGGGCGTGCACTCACATCAGATCGCATTCAGGCAATTTTAGACACACCAGTACCTTCTACACAGAAAGAAGTTCGAGCATTTTTAGGTCTTACTTCTTTTAGTAGGCAATGGATATTGGGATTTTCATACATTGTTAAACCTTTGTTAGCACTTTTGACAAAAGATACTCCAACACCCCTTCCATGGACAGATGAATGTGAGAATGCTTTTCGACAGTTACAACAAGCCCTTTGTTCAGCAACAGTGTTAGGTACTCCAGATTATATGAAGCCCTTTACATTGTATTTACATGAGAGAGATGGATGTGCATTGTCAGTTTTAGTACAGACACATGGTGATAAGCAACGCCCTTGTGCATATTTTTCAGCAGTACTTGATCCTGTTGCTCGAGCGTTGCCTGGATGTTTTCGCTCGGTTGCAGCAACAGCTGTGTCAATACGCCAGAGTGAAGGGATAGTCTTATCACATAAGCTGTTGGTGCTGGTACCCCATGCTGTTGATGCCCTTTTGAATCAAATAAAGACGCAGCATTTAACTAGCGCTCGTCTGACAGGATATGAGCTGACGCTGTTAGCTCCTCATATTACACTGAAGAGATGTGCAACACTAAACCCAGCCACGTTGTTGCCATTTCCGGCGACTCAGCCTGAGGCGCAAGAAACACATGATTGTATTTTCCTGACTGAGGAACAGACAAAGGGTCGTATTGATTTGCAAGATACGCCCCTTCCAGATGTAGATGGAGAATTGTGGGTTGATGGGTCCTGTCTGAAGTTACCGGATGGTACAACTTCAGCCGCATATGCAATTACTACGCTTCATACGATAGTGGAGACAGCTCGCATACCACAGAAATCAGCTCAAGCAGCGGAACTAATAGCTTTGACACGAGCATGTGAGCTTAGTACAAGTTTGCGTGTGAACATTTATACAGATAGCCGCTATGCTTTTGGAGTGGGGCATGATTTTGGCCTGCTCTGGAAGGAAAGAGGTTTTCTGACATCACACTGGATGCAGATAATGCACGGAGAACTAGTGCATAATCTTTTGACTGCATTAACATATCCAAAGAAGATAGCTATAGTGAAATGTAGTGCGCACAAGAAAGTGACTGAAAAGGTGGGAGAAGGAAATGCTTTTGTAGATTGAGTGGCACGTGAGACTACGATGCAGCCTGACACTACTTCCATGTATGTAGTGAAGTCACAAGCTGAGTGGAGGCACAATGCTAGGAAGGAAGTATTAGAGATACAGAGGACCGCTTCTGACAAAGAACGGGAGCAAT
The DNA here is from genome assembly GCF_964263255.1 of Lissotriton vulgaris. Lineage (NCBI taxonomy): Eukaryota > Metazoa > Chordata > Amphibia > Caudata > Salamandridae > Lissotriton > Lissotriton vulgaris. The sequence continues at coordinate 538,374,228 of NC_141694.1, read as the reverse complement.
GGTCCAAGGATGGAGAGTTGTATGATGAAGGTTGTTGACGAAACAAACAGATGGATAGATGGAAGTTGCCTATAGCTTTTGTACAACCTATGGTTCAGATGGCACATGGGCTAGCACATGTTGGAGCTTCAGCAATAGTGAAATTGCTTACGCAAGTTTGGGAGCATCCAGAAATTGCTAGCACAGCTAAGAGAGTAGTACAATCCTGCATGATTTGCCTACAATTCAATCCTGGAAAAGGGACACGAACTCCAGCAGGAGGATTTGCTACACCAACTGCACCTTTTGAAGTTTTGCAGATGGATTATATTCAGCTTGAACGCTGTAATAATCTGAAGTATGTCTTGGTGGTGGTATGTGCCTTCAGTAAATGGATTGAGGCGTACCCTACAAAGGACAATACTGCAATTACTACGGCAAAGGTACTTTTGAAGGAATTTTCCCTCGTTATGGTGTTTGTAGATTTTTGTGGAGTGATAACTGACCTCATTTTATAGGGGATGTTATCAAGTATGTCCTGAAAGGATTCGGGATTAAACAGAAGTTTCATGCAGTGTTCCACCCACAATCAGCAGGATTGGTTGAAAGATACAATGCTACTCTGAAGCTGAAATTAGCCAAGATACAGGCTTCTACTTCTCTGACTTGGCCAGATGCGTTGTCACTGGCATTGTTGTCTATTAGATCAGTGCCTCATTCTGGAACAGGTCTCACACCTTATGAGATCTTGTTTGGTAGGCCTATGAATATCTGGGGAATTCCTAAACCAAGTTCTGTGTGTGATGTACCTTGTGTCTTAATGAATGACTATTTGGCACAGTTAACTGATAACTTGGTTTCTATTCATCAACAGGTTCGGGAAGCACTTCCTGAGAGATCTACAGGTGAAGGGCATGATCTCAGACCTGGTGATTTCGTTCTCCTAAAGTCCTTTTAGAGATCGAGCAGTTTGGATCCAAGGTGGCGTGGGCCAGAGCAAGTGCTACTTGCCACGAGGACAGCAGTTCGAGTCGCGAACCGGAAAAATTGGATCCACAGTACCCATTGTCGGCGAGTACTTCCTACCTTGGTGGAGCCTGCTGTGTTAACCGATCATCGAGAAGTTCTGACTGCGGAGAAAGGCCGTGCTGTGACACCTGACGAATCTGAGGAGTTCTTCCCGGACCAGACAATTCCTGGAGCAACAAGATATAATTTGAGATCGAGAGAAAAGTCTGCAGTGCTTGTGAAAGTTTTCTGAGCATTCCCTGGGTTAGTGAAACGGAGAGCCGATATGACAAGGGAGGGGGATCAGCCCTGCATTAGAGTAGTGACACCCGTCTTGGCCCGTGGTGAAGAAATCAACGGCTACCCAGGGGTAAGAGCTCTGACAACTACTTTAGTTTCAGGAAGATTTGTTTTGTGTTGTGACTAAAATGGAAAAGAAGAAGAAGATCTTTTGTGCTGTAGGGTTTGTTGTTGCTTTGGTGATTGCGCCAACAATAACATGGTCTGTTGAGGAGACAACTCCTGCTCGTGAGTTGTTTGTTGTTACTACACCTACACCAGAGGAGCATTATTTCTTTACGCTCCCATATCAAGAATTGAAGCATCGACAATCCTACCTTAATAACACTTTTATTCAGATGTTACATCATACCCACATTGCTACGAATGCCACGAACTGTTGGATTTGTGGGATGATGCCTGCACATCAAAAGAAGGAAGGTACGCCGTTTATACCTCTCCCTTTTTCGCATAATGGCTCCTGTCGAGCCTGGTATACTCTGCTTTTTGCGACTAGGAAGCCTACAGTGGGCAGACTGCTTTTCCGGTTGAACAAAGAGTGTCACCAAGACAAAGATGGGGATCCCCAAGCGAATGGAACTAAATGGGAGTGGGAGGAATATCGACCGGACAATATTTCAACGCCATATATCTTCACCAACACAAGAGACTTTGTTGATGCTGAACATTTTGTTATCTCTGTTACTCTAGCACAAGCAGAATTATGTGTACAGAGCATTGGACATATCCCTGTTGGGATTAGTGACTGTAATAAGCCTTCATGCCCACACCTTTGCACAGGTCCGTTGGGGTAAAAACGGAGAGCTCACTGAGAAGATACCAGTGTCCAGGGGCGTAAGACAGGGCTGCGTCTTGGCGCCCACCCTATTCTCACTATATCTGAATGGGGTGGTAAAACATCTTCAACAAGAACCAACCGACGCCCCCTGTCTTGGAGGTGTCCGCATCCCAACCCTGCTTTTTGCGGATGACACGCTCCTGATCTCGAAGACCCCACAAGGCCTACAGAAATTATTAACACGATTCCAGGAGTTCTGTGCTGCAAAAGGGTTAATAATAAATGTGGACAAAACGAAATACTTAGTTGTAAATCCACCTAAAAAATTGGGCCGCCCACCTACACTTAATTCTATCCCCCTAGAGAAAGTAGCCGAATTCGATTACCTTGGTATCCGGATTACGGATAGGATGACTTGGGCAAACCATATTGATAAAATGGTCCTTAATCATAGGAGAGTAGGAGGAGCTCTCATGAGGGAATACAGGGCCTCAACTAGGAGATCACTTACCCCAGTACTCGACATCTACAAGGCCAAAGTAGCGACATCAGCCTTGTATGGGGCAGAACTGTGGGGCCACTGCCGATTGAATGCCCTAGTAACAGCGGAGAGCAAGCTTTTAAAATCTCTCATCTCTGTTCCGCTGAGCACACCATCAGTACCAGTGTGGATGGACACGGGATGTAAAAACATCAAAGACCAGGCCCAGCTACGCCCGCTCCTGTTGTGGACACGGATTTGGAGGAGCGAAGAATTAAAATCCTATGCTGATGCCCTGGGAGATATAATGAGCCTGGGGGGTTGGGCTAAGATAAGATGGTTAAGTGACACCAAAAAGCTTTTGGAGAATATCGGACTAGGAGACTGCTGGTCATCTCGTTCAGCCCCTCCAAAAGAAGTTGTCAAGGCGCTTTATTGGAAATGGACTGCAGAGCGTCTAATTACAAACTCCAACCACTGCAGGTCCACTGCCGCCTTCCTACAAATTAAAGACACTGTGGCCTTTGAACCCTACCTGGACTTGATCACTCTCCCCTTTGACCGAGCTCTTTATTTTAAATTTAGAGTTGGTTCCCTCCCGCTAGGTGCTCTGGTATCGAATTGGTCACTAGCGGCCCGTACTTCTCCCAACTGTGCATGTTGCCCGAGTAAGGTTGAGTCCATTGCGCATGTCTTATTTGAATGCCCGGATTATGCAAGGCCTAGGAGTTTCTGGCTGAAACCACTATGCCGAAATATGGGCACACGTAGTCATTTAGTAGCCTTGCGTATCCTAAGCACGGACACTTCCCCCCCTATTGTGTGCGGAACAGCTAAATTTTTAAAGCAGTTTTGGCTTATTCGTTGTAAGAGATTGTCAGTAGCTGTTTAATTCTCTTTTTAGTTAATTTATCAACGGGCTTTTACGTCCTTTTATCTCTTTTAATATCTTATACTGACTTCTTGTGGCAATAATTTTTTGTACATTATATTGATTGTATTATAAATGTGCATATAAGATATCTTGCATATCGAATAAAAGCTTATGACTGACTGTATTACTGTTTTGAATATAGATGGTTTGAATAATAATACCTTTTTAGCTTCACATAACACCTATTTTGTGTGTGGGAATCGTGGATATTATCGATTGCCAGCTGGGTGGATAGGTGTTTGCTACGTGTCATTTTGTTGCCCCCTGTGTTTCTGGCACCTTATTGTATCATCGAGATCTTAAATTATTCAACAATATTACTGTAAATCGATATAAGAGGACCTTGAATACTGATAATGTAGACCAAACACATACTAGCCTACAACAATATATAGATTTTAATTTAGGATTGTTCTTTTTTGTGGGTGCTGCATTAAATAGTAGAAAAGTGCGACGATTAACTAGAGTTGTAGAAGCTGTTACAGATCAAGCAGCTGTAGCCCTAGGAAATCTCACCGAAGAATTGCAAATTGCTAGAATTGTTGCTTTGCAGAACTGAATGGTTCTGGACGTCATGTTAGCAGATAGAGGTGGTGCATGTCGCATTATAGGTAGTAGTTGTTGCGTGTTCATTCCAGATCGCACACCATCAGTGTATAAAGCGATCAATAAACTTCATAAGATCGCTGCAGACTTCCATACAGAAAATGGTACGTGGACTTTTACAGGATGGGTTTGGACTCTAATTTCTGCCTGGGGTTGGAAAGTACTGACTGCTCTATGTATAATAATTGCAATAATCTTCACTTGTTGTATGTGTATTCAGTGTAGTCCAATGATATGTTCTATGTGTATTACTGCTTGCACACAGACCAAAAGAAATGTTGCAGAAGTTAAATGCAGAATAATTTGATCAAGGAGATAGCTGATATGATGGTCAATGATATAAGGGATGAGTATCTAGCTTATCCTAGGAAGTCGAATGTCTTCAGCTAATGCTGAAATGGTCGTCTGTTGTAAATCAACTGCGATTAGGTTAAGCATTAGCAGAAGACATGCTGTATTTGACCATTATCGTAGCAAATGAACAGACTCCATTTTGTATTCGTAGCGGCCATTTTGTATGCCATACATTGCCATGTCCTCATCATGTGCTTTGTCCTATCTCCTTGTTAACTGCGCCTGAAGTCTGCCCAGCAACAGGCTATATTTAGCATCCTTCACTTCCAGCATGCCCAGACATGCCCAGTATTGTCTGCGGGTCTTACTAATTAGTTCCAGATAGGAATGTGTTTACTAGTTTCTGAAGACTGTTAACTCCGCCCACTCATCGATTGTGCTTTCCAATATGTCCTTATATGGTCATAAAACTGCTCTTGTATTTTGTACCGCCTTCTTTATAGCCCCCTCATTGTGTATAAAAGGGGCTATGTGCTTTAGTTCGGTGTGCTACTCTATAAAATACTGAAGGGTGTTGTGTGGATTGTAGTACCACCTTTAAAGGTTTAATAAACTTTGCATTTAGTATTTTCCAGTTTCTGTGCCAACTTCTCCCTATGGTCTGAGGACTCTGTGCAGAGAAGGGCGAACCCCTTGCACTGGTAGGCCTAGCTGAGGCTTGCTTACATCAGTGGGAGTGTCTCCACTCAGAACTGGTGATAAAGCTTGCGATCTCTAGGCTTCGTTATTAGATCCCAATAGGTTCATCTTTAAGCTCACAAAACTCTCTAGACAGGGATGAGCTAGTCAAAGCGGAGTACCTCCTGATTTTAATGAGGTTCCAGAAAGCAGTTCTATAAATTACTTTAGATGGAAATTCTGCAAACTCTGGACTATCCCACAAATCCCTCATCCCCATGTCAATGAGCAAAGATTTAATACTAGATAACCATGTGATTTTGTTCGAACAGTCCAGTCCCCTGTCTTCTGTCAAGCCCCTTGCAAATAAATGTAATTCAGGGGGATCCAGAGCCTTCTCCAGAAGGCCAGCATCCTATAATTTGCAATATCCTCTATTGCATGGCAACCAAGGTCCAACAGGAGGGGGATACGCAGAGTGGATTTGGGGAGGCCCACGACTGATCTTAGAAATTTGTTCTGGGCTAATGCTAGATCATATAAGTTACATGCTCCCCATATCTCAGCCCCGTACAAAATTGCGGGAATAATTTTAGAGGAGTACATTTTGACAACAGGAACTATCGGCTTGGTATGTGACTGCCTATGTTCCTTTATCAATGCTCCTGCTAGCTGAGAGTGTTTCAATACCAGTAACTTTAATTGTGGAGACCAGCTCAATTTATCGCCAAAGGTAACCCCCAAGTAGGTTAAGACGTTAGTCTGCTCCAAGAGTTTTCCTCTCATGAAAACTCTTGATGTTATGGGTCTAGCCCCATGGAGAACCATAAACTTAGTCTTCTCTACATTGACCACCAATTCATGATCGCAGCAGAACTCCTCAAAGCGAGACAGAGCCAACTGTAGCCCCTGTCTCGTGTTGGATAAAATCAGGGTGTCATCTGCGAACATGAGCAGGGGCACCCTTTGGCCAGCTAGCATAGGTGCGTCCGTAGGGAGGCTGTCGAAGTACTGCACCACCCCATTTATAAATAGTGAAAATAGGGTGGGAGCCAGCACGCACCCTTGGCGGACGCCCTTCCCCACTGCAAATTTCTCTGTGACCTCCCCTGGTTTCCCCCAGTGGACCTGGGCATAATTGGAACTGTGAAGTCTTACCACAAGGGAAAACAGTTCCTTGGGCATCCCCAGTCCTAGCAAAACGTCCCACAGTTTAGATCTTGGAACTAGGTCGAACGCGTATTTTAGGTCCACGAAAGCAGCGAAGATCATACCTTTTCCCAGCAGTACCTCCTTCCAATAAAGCATGACAAATCTAAAGATTTGGTCCAGGGTCGCCATATTGGCCCGGAACCCTGCTTCTAGTGGGGTAAGGATGTCCTCTTCAAGCATCCAACACTGGATCCTGCCCAATACAACTCTTGCAACGATTTTCTACAGGGCATCGATAAGGCTTATAGGCCTGTAGTTAGCTGGCACGGAGAGATCGCCCTTCTTATAAATCTGAATGATTTCCGCCCGCACCATGATGCGGGAATTGGAGCTACCCCTGCTAAAGAGTTAATTAGGCTCGTAATGTATGGGATCCAGAGATCGGGATCCTGCTTAACCCCTTCGATGCTCATGACAAGCTCAGCTCGTCATGAGGCACGGTTGAGCTGTGCCCATGACGAGCTGAGCTCGTCATGGACAATGGGAATGAAGGGAATGCAGCACAGGAGGAAAATATCTCAAGCACCCAAGGTGTTAAATAAATCTGCTGGTATATAATCTGGCCCAGGAGCCTTGCCACTTGGGATAATCTTCAAAACTGCCTCAACCTCTTTGGTTCTAAATAACAAAGGGGTTTCTAAGATAATGTGGGGGGCATGGACATCACTTTATGTGCCCTTCTGAAATTGGGCTTCAAAATATGCAACCCACTGCTGTGGTTCCACATTGTTATTTGGGATAATAGACCTTTGCCCATTTCCCCATTTTATCAAATCCCAAAACTGGGTCATTTTCCTACCTTGGCATGCTATCAGCAGGTCCTGCCAGCGCCCCGCGTCCCAATCTCTCTTTGTCTTTCCTAGGGTATATTTGTAAGCTACTCTAGACAGTTGGATAGTACAGTGGTTCCGTGATTTAATGGCTACCACTAAAGCCTTGTGTGCAAGCCTACATGATTCGTTGTACCATGAGTTGGGTTTAAGGTTGGAGATCTTCCTTATTGGCTTGGTATTAATAAAAAAGTTTTTCAGCCCAGTAAAAAGCTCATTGTGGATCCCTGCTAATTTATCATTAAGAACCTCTTGTGTTGTAACTCTAATGACCAGAATGTCTGGACTATCAAGGTAGATCTCCTCTACGGTTATCCCCTCAATTTGCCTTACCCAACAGGTTAACAGGTTAACCCCCCCCCCGACACACTGGTCTCCCTCTATGGCCCCTTGTTGCAGGTCTGGTAAAATTTAAATAACCAGCGTGAAACACGGGAACAATTGACCAAGTTTCTTGGAATGCCCAGATATCAACACCTTCAATATAAGATGACCAGTCGGCTGAAACAGCCTTTGACTCCAGACCCGCTATGTTCCAAGAAGATATAGCCATGGGAGTCTTCTGGGGGGCAGAGTCAAAACGCCCAGAGGTGGCTACTTTTGCCAATAAGAGTTTATCGGGCACCAATGCCACGGGAATTTGGGAGGGGGTAGGTGCTTTACACACTGCTGGAATAAGGGGGTCAGACGACGTAGTGACCTCTACCAATTCCTCAATACCTCCATTCGCTAAACCACCCTGTGCGTCCACCCCCAGTCCATCAATTTCTTCAAGTGTAGAAAAAGCCTCAAAGTGCTTATTAAGCTGGATGTAGAAGTCAGGCCTGAGGCAGTCGCCCTGTAGAGCACGGGCATCCCTCATTCTAGAAAAAGTGATTTGCTTGTAAAAGAAACCAAGGGGAAGAATAACAATGCCCTATCCAGTGGGTCATGACCAACCCTCTCAAGGATGCGACGGACCAGACCTGGAGACCTGAAGCTCAAAACCACACAGTCTCCTGGCATGGTTTTTGTGACGTGTCCGACCCACTCAATACGTCTTCCCATTTTGAACTCTTGAAAGAAGGCATCCCCATAACCAGTCTTTTTATTTAAGTAATGGAGGGCCTTATTTTTAAGGGTTGACCAGTGCTCATATGAGCCCTGGGTAAGAGGGGGAACATTCGCTAATATTACTATGTAGGGAGTTGCTTCAGGTGGTAAGTGGAGGTGGGGGTGCCTCTCTGTCCAGCCATCATTTCCATTATTTTCCTGCCTCCGGGATCCCTCTGTCTCTTGTGGCCTTCGATCAGGCAAAATCTTGTCAGCACTTGTGCCCAGAGCAGGTATGTTCCTGGTCCCCCCTGCTTGGTGCTCCCCTCCCTCCAGTATTTGGGCATTCGCCTTTACACCACCCTGGTCCCTGTGAATTTCCCCTACTCTAACTGGAATAGTGCCTGTTAAGGCCTGCTTACTAGGCTGTGCCGGGGTCACTTGGGGCGGTCGTGCCAGTGCCACTTCAATCTTTTATCATCTAATATCAACTGAGTCTAATCTTTTTAGAATCAGCTCAAGAAAGGCTGCCAATTGCTCTTTTAATAAAGTACAAATGTCGCCTTTACTCAGCGGAGGATTATTAGTAACCGTGGGGTGGTTAGCTGTGGATTTAGTGTTTGGATTACCAAAGACAAATACCCCGCTCGTACCGCTGGGTACTGTAGGCGATTTTTGTATCTTGGCGCCTCGCCCCTTTCTTTTTTTAATTGGGGGATCTTTATTAGTGGCACCCAACGCCTTCCTCCCTCTTGTCGTTACCATGGCTGGACTACTCACATTACTCTGAGACTGAAAGATAGGCTGTTCTGGACTATCGGGGAACAAACTTGGTGATCTGGACAAAGAGTGGATAGTAGAAGCAACTGCATCCGGGGCTATATGGGTGATGTGTCGCTGGGCACATAGTAATGATCCCCTCCTTAAGAGAGTGGGATCAAGGGGAGAGTCTACGTTCAGTAGCCTCAATCTCGTGGATTAATACTGATTCCGCTCTTACAAGAAAGGCATCAAGTGTACCCACCACCCTGTCCCCCACTCTCCTTTTGTCCATAGTAGAAGAAGATGAATAAGAATTATTTCAATCAAAATTTAATGTCCCGCTATCACGCCCCCTGTAGCCAAGTGCGGCAGTCCAAATTTAAAGACTCTTACTGTTCAGAAGTTGAAATGTCAGAGGGGTGGCCCAGCCCAGCCTCGTCTGGCCTCAGATGGTCCCGCCCTTGTCCCGGGCTTAACCCGGTGCGACCCGCGCGCGATCCCGCGACGCGGGGGCTCAGATAAAATGTATGCACCTCCGGGTGCGGTAAGGGCGGTGGCGGCTTCCGCCGCAAAGGCTCTCGGGACTTGTAGTCCCCCCTCTCCACACTGGCCGCGCTGTGTTGGTGAGAGGCTGCGGCGGCGGGGGGGGGGGACCAAGGTGACCAGCGGCAGGGTAAGAAGGGCAGCAGCAACAGGGTAGGTGGCCCCACAAGCAGGTTTTCCTCTGAGCTATAGTGTATGTTATTCCAATTGTTATTGTTATTGTTAACTACAGCTTGTATAGCGCCAAATCACCATCAGGTCTCAAGGCGCCTTTGACAGAAGAAAGCTATGCTAACAGAAGAACGGATACGTAGAGCCAAGGCACTAAGTGGAGCTTAGGGCTTCCCTAAACAAGAGTGTTTTTAGGGATTTCCTGAACTGCAGCAAGTTAGGTTCCTTACGAAGAGACACTGGAAGCTTATTCCAAACCTGTGGAACCACCACTGAAAAAGATCTGCCACCCTTCGTTGCTAATTTATAGCGGGGACAAGACAGCAGTTGAGTGTTCGAAGACCTTAGTGATCGTGTAGGTTTATAAACTCCAAGGCGTTCTTTAATGTAAGCAGGTGCATGACCATAGATTGCCTTATGGGCAATGCACAGACTTTTAAACTCCACCCGTTGTTTTATGGGGAGCCAATGTAGCTTACATAGCAACGGCGATGCATGAGTGCGTCTAGGTGGCCTAAAGACCAGCCTAGCTGCATCGTTCAAGACTACTTGCAGCCTATTTGTCAGTGTTTTGGGGAGACCCAAATACAGGGCATTCCCATAATCTAATCTTGAGATTATTGTGGCAGAGACAATTGTATGGAGCGTGGAGGAGGAGAGCAGAGGGACTAACTTACGTAACTGTCTGATTAAGTTAGTGCAGGTCCCAACCACTGAGGAGATCTGGCTGGCCATTGACAACTCATGGTCAATCTTTATGCCTAGACTTTTTACGTTGGAGCAAGGTTTAGGGGTCGGGCCCAGATCTTGAGGCCAAAACAAATCGCCCCAAGGAGACGCTTCGGTTGAAACCACCAGGACCTCAGTTTTTTCTGGGTTGATCTTCAATGAATTTGCTGTCATCCAGCTCACCATGTGACTAAGTATTTTTTGAGCATGGGTCTGTGCAGATACTGTGTCATTAATACTAAGTAACAACTGGGTATCATCAGCATAGTTAAAGGTTTTACAGCCCATGCTTACCAAGGAGTCAATTAAGGGCTGCAAATAAAGATTAAAAAGGAGTGGGGACAAAGCAGATCCCTGAGGGACTCCACACTTCAGGATGCCCAAGTTTGATATGCAGTCCTCCAGTTGAATCCTTTGAGATCTTCCAGAAAGAAGGGATTTGAGCCATTTATAGGCTCCGTCTTGTATCCCAAAAGCGGCCAGTCTGTCCAAAAGCAGGGTATGGCTGACAGTGTCGAATGCCGCTGACAGGTCTAATAATATCAGGGCACTCGGTTTTTTACAGTCAGCCATGCCTCTGAGCTCATCAAGCACCGAAAGCATCACCAATTCGGTGCTGTAATGCGCCTGAAAACCTGCTTGACGTTCCTGGAGTAGATGGTGTGACTCCAGGAACGATGAAAGAGATATCAGAACATGTTGTTCCAAAATCTTGGACAAGAAAGGAAGCTGAGATATAGGCCTATAATTTTTTAGGTTGGTGGAATCAGCCCCCGGCTTCTTTATTAGGGGCCTAACTTGTGCTTCTTTAAAACTGGATGGAAGCTGGCCAGTGATTTATTTAGTAAGGAGACAAAATGACTTTCTAGAGCAGGGAGCGCCAGGCGAAAGATGCTAGGGGGACATGGATCTGCAGGAGAGCCAGACTTTGTTCGATTCATGAGCTGTCTTAAGACTGTAGAATCAATCAGAGGAAACTTAGAAATAATGTGTTTTGGCAGAGGGGATTGGGGATAGGGAGGAAAGGGGTGACTGCTAGGGGTATTCTTGATGTCATTAAGAATAGTTTGTACCTTGTCGAGGAAGTAATTTTGAAAGGTGTTACAATCAATTTGAGATTCTGATCTTTCTACTTTCTTGCTCAACTCTGATAAGATCTTAAAGGTTTCTTTTTGTACATTGTCCGCGTTGTTAATTCGGGATTCATAGTATTCTGCTTTTGCTGACCGAATACAGGTTTTGTACAGTTTAAGAAACGATTTATAATGATCCCTGTCAATGGGATCGTTTGATTTCCTCCAGCGTCTCTCTAAGAGGCGGAGTTTTATTTTATGTTCCCTCAAGGAAGAATTGAACCATGGGGCTCCGTTTACCGTTGTATTTATCTTTTGATTTCTTTCGGGTGCAATTTGATCAATGGCCTGACTGAGATTTTGCATTAGATGTGCATATTCCTGATCTAGGTCCCCATGCGTATCATAAAACTGTGAATTTTTGAGAAGGGTGTCCGTCAGGGTTTCTGAGTCAATTTTCTTCCATTGACAAACTTTTTTAGATTTAAAGGGTGGTGGTTGAGGCAAGTGGCTATCAATAGGGATATCGCAATTTATCATGTCTGACCATATGCAGGGTAGAATATCTGTTAACGCTACAGCCGGATCAGAGGTCCAGATAAGATCAAGAGTGTGACCTTTTATATGTGTGGGTGCCTCTACTAATTGTTTGAGTCCAAGTGAGGTCATAGTATTTTCCAACAGTCGCGTTGCCCCATCCTTGCATAATTTGTCCCAGTGGACATTAAAATCTCCAGTTATTAGGACCTTTTGATAACATGTACATATGTCTGAGATGATTGGGGTCAATAGGTCATTAAACAGAGCGGTAGATTTTGGGGGGCGGTAGACTGTAAGGATGACAAGGCAGGTGTTTCTCTGGGTAATCTTCACCCCAAGTATGTCCGCTAGATCCACTGTTTCGGCCATAAATTTAGTAACTGTTAAGTGTTTTTTAAAGAGAATTGCCACCCCACCCCCACGGGCATTGTCTGCACGATTATGCCAAATCGCATCATAATCGTTAGGGAGGGAGGCAATGATATCAGGTAGAGAGCTATCGCCCAGCCACGTTTCTGTAAGAGTTAGGATATCAATGTCTTCATCTTGAAGAAGAGTAAAAATTTCAAGATGGTGTTTTTGTAGCGATCTGGTATTCAGACTAGTTAACCTCAGGCTGGGGTGACGCCCCGATATGCTCCTATAAGTGGACAGTATACCCGTCTCTTGTAACTTAGTTAAAGTGGTTGAAGTTAAGGTAAGTGTGCTGGAATCTAGCTGGTGTAGCTCACCAGAGGAGTATATCAGTCGACGAACAGGGGGATAGGCCCTAGTGCCCGGTTGTGCACGGACGGGCGCAGACGGGCAGGACTCTGGCACGACTCCGGCGCAGGTCCGGCGCGTCCGCTGTACGCATCCGCTGCACGGAGGCATGGCCGTCCCCTTTTTAAGCACAACTAGCGCGCGTCCCCACACAGCCCACACCCAATATGGCCGCCAAAACAAGGAACCAACCCTCGGCGTCAATGCTCGGCCGAGAGCGGTCCGGTGGCGAAGGGAGGGGGGGAGAGGTCACAGAGCACAAGGAAGTCTCAGGACAAAAATACAAAGCTTATTAAATCAAGCCACAGTAAATGCAAAGTTTAAAATGCACGAATTATTAAAATGCACAAAGTGAAAAGGAGAGACCTCCCGGCTTCCGCCTCAGGAGGGGGAAAAGAATCCTTCTGTCAAATCAGTTCGCCGGGCTCTCTAAGCCCCTTTTAAGCGCAACTAGCGCGCGTCCCCACACAGCCCACACCCAATATGGCCGCCAAAACCAGGAACCAACCCTCGGCGTCAATGCTCGGTCGAGAGCGGTCCGGTGGCGAAGGGAGGGGGGGAGAGGACACAGAGCACAAGGAAGTCTCAGGACAAAAATACAAAGCGTATTAAATGCGCAGAGCCTATTAGGGATATAGGAACCACTTCCGTCAGCTGCTTCCCAACATCCTCGGCCATGTCACCTCCGCTTGGCTGTGTGGATGCTGGAATGGAACAATAGCTAGGTTAAAATAAACATCGTAGACTCACAGGAGGCAAACGTTTATACATTTAGCACCATGCAATGCATAGTTACCACACCACCTAATAGGGATGCCAGTATAGCTACCGACTTCTCAGGAGTACATTCATGTATGCAACATGACCTTGTCACATCTCCAGACATGGTGGTATTGAACATGGTCTCCCACAATTGAATGAGTCAACTTGTCTCTACTTCTTCATGTATGTAGCAAGTACTGATTATATGCTGTAAAACACCCCTGCTTGTGATGAAACAAGAGATGTACTAATTGAACCTGACACATACAGCCGTGACCGCCTCCTTCCTTTGCGATGGACACAGATGCCATACCATGCCGAGCCATAGATCTAGTAGCATACAGCAGTGTTTATGGTGGTATGACACAGATAAGTAAGCAAAGCCAAACAATACTATGCTTGAAATTACTCTGTTATGGGGATTAGCATTAGTCACAATACAGATTGATGCGTTTGCTGGTACCTGTGACTAAAAAAAACTTGATTAGTTGATGACCTATTTGTCCGGTCATTTACTCATAGTTATAGCGGCTGTTGGGCCCTCAACTGCCCATCAAGCTTGGAGTAGGCCACCACCAAGATACAGGCCATGAGGGGGTTCAGGGTCCAATGTGCGCCCCTACGACATGGGGAGGACTTCCCTAGCTGGACTTGGGTGATATTTTAGCTCCAGGGTCTGAGGTCCACCCACCTCTTCCAGCAGTGGGACCTGTGCCGGTGAAAGACTCTCAAGGACCACACTTTCTGAGCGATGACTTATCAAATTCTTTGCTTGAGATGCCCGTTGACTTGTATCAATGCAAAAGATGACAAAACTGAGTGCACATGCAAAACAGATATCTTCTGTGATGCTGATCAAGGATTTTGGGACTACTGACATGTACAAGTAGTACAATACTAGAACTCAGATTTTTTTCTTCAAAACACAATTTGTAAGATCTTCAACCACATCATGGCTCAAAGAGGCTGGAATCACATATAAATCGTCCCTGGATTAAAGACATGGAATTTTTCTCTATACTTATAACAAGCAATAGGAACTATGATGTTTTGACGATACTGATGGACATGCACACTGACATGAGGCTACATTATACATACCACCAGAACATTAATATTGGCTCATTTAGCACTTTTCAAGGCCCATGCCAACATAACTGAAAAAGAAAGGCCAGGGCCAATACACATGGTCTGTGGATTTAGACAAGAGGTTACAATTCACACATTTGGGAGTACATGACAGGTTAGGTATGTCTACATGACTGTACATAGAGGCCAGAAGTCTGACTCTGTATATGTAGTCCACAACATGTCTGTTAGTTCCACCTATGATCTACCCCAATATCTTTGATCAACATTGAAGCTCCGGCATGTGTTGCAATTTATACTCACAGTGATCAACATGGTGTCCATCTGCGTAATTTTAGGTGTAATACAGGTCTGACATTTATTCAGACCTGTATTAGACATCTAGCCATTTAGGTTAGTAAGGCACTGTGACAAGGAAGACTTTGACATACCATTTGTAATATGGTGTAGTTCAGCCATGTAACACAAATGTGGATGCTGTGATGGATGTGCGATGTGTGATGGATGTGCCGGCTTATACCTATTGGCTATATGCACAGTACTCTACCCAATGTGTTCAAGAATTCTGGGCCTGTTATCACACAACAGTAGTTGTAAGTGGCCTTTCCTAAGGCTGGGCAACACAATTGATATGATTCACAAAGCCAACAAGGGAACAACACAACACTACACCCACAACAAGTCATGTGTGGCTCACCTCTCTCAAGGCCACCCGCCTACCCTCCCAAAGTAAGACTTGATATACGAACTACTAGCTCTCTCGGTGTGCCCTTCCATTGCCCCTGCTATTCCCAAGGGGCGATCTCAATGATCCAAGTAAATTCCTACCCACTGTGGATTGCACCACCCAAAACAAATATCAAAGTAAGGTATCAACAAATTGATAACTGTCCATTCAATGCTATCTGATTCCAAATTCTCTTTATTCTTCTTTATTCATGTAACAACATCGGGCAGCCAACGCGTTTCGTTCTTATAAAAGAACTTCGTCAGGGCGATTCTTCTGGTGGTGATTAGATAATAATGATGGTGGAGCTCATAGTCAAAAAGGTGAAACAATTACAAATTCCTACTGGTACGTCTTATAATTCACACACCTCTAACGTCCATACCAATTATTGTACCTATAGCTTCTCGGTTATTTCAAATATTTAGACGGTCTCATGATTTCCTCCTAGTAAATGGCTACTGTGCCCGTATCACAGCCTTTCCAAAATGCAACAATGTATCCTCTTTGATGTTCGAAGGAGAAAGCCCGAGCTGGCCATACATGGGAATGACCTCTCCAACAAGGGTCTCCAGCTCTTCATTTCTGAAGGCAAGGGCCCTCGCACCTGTTTGGCCTGGCATGGTTGCTTCCTGAGGTGATACACAGAAGTGGACGGCGAGGAGGTGTTAATAGCAGCAGTGTCTGTAGGCAAGTGAGTGTATTTTCAACCCTCAGAGTACATGTACAGCACATACGCGGACATGAGCATATTTGCACTCACCAATTGGATGACCGCAATCACATTCCCCAACATTAGCCTATGGGAGAGACCACCGTGCTGGTAACTGCCAACCTTGTGGTCCTCGACCTCCAGCAGTGTAAGAATCTATTTGTCCTATGCTTGAGCTCAGGCAACCGCCATATCAGCAGTCAAGTGTGATGTGTTGCAAATTGCATATTAACACTTGCGTAGGTTCTATTTGCCAATTTATAAAGCACCACCACCACAACATATGAATAGTGGAGCCTTGATAATTGACATGCTCCAATCCAATTTTAATGTACAGTACAGGGATATATTTATGCATTTCATTGATATGCACATATCTAAGATGAGATCAGCGACATGTGTGACGCGGTACCCATTTATACATGTCTTTAACGCCTCTCTTTAGTGCTGTTTCTCCACTTTCACATGATGTTGTGCATATCCAAGTTACAGTGCTATGATTGTGACCTTGTGGATGAATGGTCGACAAGTCAGGCTTCACAGTCATGAAGCCACAGGTGTAGTCCTTCTGGATTCTAAACGTGTCCTAACACATGACTTTGCCCTTACAGGCCAGTTATATGTAATGTTGCAAACAGAGAGCACTAATGATGTTCCATAACCTTCTCACATAGATACCCCTGGTGGGGGGGGTGGCATCCTCCACAGTTCTGCCCATTTCCTGACCTAGAGACCATGCAGGAGTGGCACAAAATCCAGAAATACTGATTAAATTGACATACCATTCTGGATCGGACTCCGTTGGAGGCGGACCTCCTACCTGAACTTAACAATCCCCACAATATCACCCCACTTGTTAAAGTAATGTCAGTTTTGCATTTTTTGGCCACAGGGTCATTTCAATTCACTGTTGCCATTTCAGGTGAAATGTCTCCACCGATGTTCAATCTTGTCCTGACACAGGTACTTACAGCAATGTTGAAACACGTGGGCAACGGCATCCAGTTCCCAAGACGTGGGATTTATCCACAGTATAGGCAGCTTTCTTTGGAATTGGTCACATCCCACATGTTATTGGAGGATCACTGACATAATATAGAATGACAAAATATAGACTTACCAAAATATAGTCACCAAAATATAGAATGCCAAAATATCGAATTCCTATCTACAAACAGGTAAGTACAAAAATATCGAATCCAAAATATAGTCTGTAAAAAATATAGTCAGTCAAAATATCGAATTTTTTTAAATGTCTTAAAAGTAATTTAAAATTAATGAAATAATAAATATAATTAACTAAAACATACTTAAAAATACTCAAATAACCTTAAAATTAAGATATAATTAATTTAAGTTATTAATAAAAAATGTACAATATTTTACCGTAGGATAGCAGGAGGGTAACATTTAATATTACCACTCTAGTGAGTGCAACAGTAGGGAAAGCGTTGGATAGCGTAGGGGTAAAAAATACTATTCCCACTCCAGTGAGTGCAACAGTAGGGAAAGCGTTGGATAGCGTAGGGGTAAAAAATACTATTCCCACTCCAGAGTGCAACAGTAGGGAAAGCGTTGGATAGCGTATGGGTAAAAATTACTATTCCCACTCCAGAGAGTGCAACAGTAGGGAAAGCGTTGGATAGCGTAGGGGTAAAAAATACTATTCCCACTCCAGAGAGTGCAACAGTAGGGAAAGCGTTAGATAGCGTAAGGGTAAAAATTACTATTCCCACTCCAGAAAGTGCAACAGTAGGGAAAGCGTTGGATAGCGGGAGGGTAAAAAATACTATTCCCACTCTAGTGAGTGCAACAGTAGGGAAAGCGTTGG
Organism: Lissotriton vulgaris; assembly: GCF_964263255.1. Classification (NCBI taxonomy): domain Eukaryota; kingdom Metazoa; phylum Chordata; class Amphibia; order Caudata; family Salamandridae; genus Lissotriton; species Lissotriton vulgaris. The sequence goes on along the minus strand of NC_141694.1, from coordinate 538,356,395 downwards.
ATAGCGTAGGGGTAAAAAATACTATTCCCACTCCAGAGAGTTCAACAGTAGGGAAAGCGTAGGATAGCGTAGGGGTAAAAATTACTATTCCCACTCCAGAGAGTGCAGCAGTAGGGAAAGCGTTGGATAGCATAAGGGTAAAAATTACTATTCCCATTCCAGAGAGTGCAACAGTAGGGAAAGCGTTGGATAGCGGGAGGGTAAAAATTACTATTCCAACTCCAGAGCGTGCAACAGTAGGGAAACGTTGGATAGCGTAGGGGTAAAAATTACTATTCCCACTCCAGAGAGTGCAACAGTAGGGAAAGCGTTGGATAGCGTAGGGGTAAAAAATACTATTCCCACTCCAGAGAGTGCAACAATAGGGAAAGCGTTGGATAGCGGGAGTGTGAAAATTACTATTCCCACTCCAGAGAGTGCAACAGTAGGGAAAGCGTTGGATAGCGTAGGGGTAAAAAATACTATTCCCACTCCAGAGAGTGCAACAGTAGGGAAAGCGTTGGATAGCGGGAGGGTGAAAATTACTATTCCCACTCCAGTGAGTTTAACAGTAGGGAAAGTAATGATTTAATATATTATTAAAAATAAATTAAATATCAATACCAATAAAACATTAATAGAAATTAATAACCAATTTAATATTATGTAATAATTAATTAGAAATACAACTACATATTAGTTATTAAAAATTAATAACCTATTCATAATTATTTAACAACTAATTAATTTTCAATAACAAAAACTAATTAATAATAAAAATTAATACCAATTAAAAATTAACAGTAAATTAATTATCAATACACAAGAAGTATTTTTAATATGTAATTAATTACAATTACATTACTTCCCACCCTATTCCCCTATAAACCCATATCCCACTACAGAACACACATTAATACAATTATCATAATTATCAAATATTTAATTAATACAAAATAATTACCAATTAATAAAAATTATTTGCCAATTAATAGAAATTAATTACCAATTAAAAATTAATTAACAATAAATTTAAAATCAATACCAATAAATGAAAAAAAATTATTTACTTAATTACAATTAAATTACTTCCCACCCTATTCCCTTATAAACCCACAACCCGCTACAGAAAATAAATTTAGAAAATTAACATAATTAACAATTAATCAATTAATACAAATGAATTGGCAATTAATACAAATTAATTACCAATTAAAAAATAACAATAAATTCAAAATGAATACCAATAAATAAATACAAATATTTAATTAATTACAATTAAATTACTTCCCACCCTATTCCCCTATAAACCCACAACTCGCTACAAAATTAAATTACGCAAAAATTAAATATCATAAAATTCATTACTTAAAATACATTAAATATACATTACAAAAATTAATATACACTTTTCACACATATACTAACATACAAAACACTTTAAAAAAATGTATATTATAAAACAATCGATATATTTAATGCCTATATTGTATACTTCGATATTTTGACTTCTATATTTTGAAAATCGATATTACTTACCTTAAATTCGATATTTTTAACCACTATATTGTGTCCATTCGATATTTTGTCCATTCTATATTTTTACTTCGATATTATGTCCATTCTATATTTTGGAATCGATATTATGACTGTTTACCGTTATGGGATCAACTGATGGAACCCATATTCCCCTAGTACCACCACATGACCGAGAGCAAGTCTACAGGAACCAGACGCACTACCACGCCAAAGTGCAAGTTGTCTGTTTGGCTGATCTGTACATCTCTGTCTTTGCCCGGTTTCCAGGATGTGCATATGATAGCTTCAGCCTGCGGAACAGTAGCATACCACGGCTGATGTCACAACTCCAACCAGAGACAGCCTGGCTTGTAGGTAAGTGAGTTGTTTGTTAGTTATGTTATGCATAAAGGTGATGTAAAATGATCTGAGTGTGTTATTAAATGCTGCCCTTCTATCTATCTCCCATCTAGGAGACTCAGAATATGCCAACCTGCGATGGTTGTTGGCCCTGCTGAGCACTCCTGCAACGCCAGGTAACATCAGCTTTAATGAGGCCCATGGAATCACAAGGCATCAGTGGAGCTGGCTTTAGGCCTCCTGATAGCCAGATTCTGATGTCTGGACAGGAATGGTGGAGCCCTCCAATACTCACCCGGGAAGGTGTGGCAGATCACCGTGGCCCCATGCATCATCCACAACATTGCCCTGCAACGGGTCATACCTTACATTCCAGGGGATGGAGGGTATGAAAACCCACTGGATCTGTGTCGTGAAATGCCAAGTGAGGATGAAGATAGTGGTGAGGATGAAGGAGCAGATTTGGGTCAGGATGTCATCTGCACCTACTTCTCCTGATGGTAAATATGGTGTGAGATGTACAGCTGACAACAAACTAGGCACTGTTGGGGTGATGTTCTGATCCAGAGATTGTAGCTAGTCTGACCATGTAGTTTTCAGAACAATTTGGTGAAGGTATATGTTTAGGTAGTGGATCTTAATGCAAATGTGTCAGATGTTTTGGTAAGGGAACTTCAGAAGTTGAGCTTGTGAAGTATTTCATATGTGTGTTTTCACAACTAATCTCCATGTAGGTCTGTTTTAGGTCTCTGCGCCATGTTGTATTCATTTGAACATTTCAGAGTTGTGACTTCAATAGGTATGTGTTGCTGTCCTGATGAACGAACTGGACAGGGATTGTTCCTGGGACTGTGTGTCATGGAGTTCGGGAGAAAAAATCTGTTATCAAGACAGCTTGCACTGCTATAGTTTGACAGTAACCTTCATTCGTTTGGACTGATGTCTTGTGGTGCGTTGGTACTAAAGCAAGATGTGTACCATGTGACACTACGAATGTTTGTCTTTGGTCCAAATAATAAAAACCAGCCTTCACAAGGCCTCATTCCTCATGGTCTATGACCTGTATGTAACTGTTGCTGTGTTTCCTCACTAAGGGATAATCGTGCTTGTCACACATGACTGACATTTATTTGTGTAATTCCACCAGATGGAAGCAACACTGGATTGAGAAGTTCCTGTGTTCAAGAACTATGGTACTGACACGTGTCTGTGTACAGGATACATTGCTGGTATTTGTTTTTATATATTTGGGATAACCTAAATGTACATGTCTGATGTTTTCGACCTATTCAGTTTTTTGCCATGGTGTGCAATATTGACAGATTTGTTCCCTCATGTGGTATCAGCCTGCTAGTGCAGAGGTCTAAATTGACCCTGTATTACCGAGTGCTGCAGATGTTGGTATGGTATCAGATATCATGTCAGCCTATGAATGGACAAATGTAATACATGTATTGATTCAAAACATATGTGTGTATGTCCTTATGTGACCTGCTAGTGTATGAAGGTTATACCACTTTCTTTCTGGCAACATATCCATGTTTCCAATAGTCACATATGTTAAACATGAAAAACTGAATATGGTTGTTCTGTCACATAGTACAATGTGTGAATGAATACAAGAGACAATGTGCTTTTTGGTGTATTGAACAACTCATTTACAGGTCAAACAAAAGTGAGTAACATAAACGTGATAGGTGGCAAAAATGAAAGTAAAAAGTGAAGGATACAGTCATGGTGGATGAAAGCATTGAAGTAGAGTCCATAGTTTCTGGAGCTCAAAGTCCAAATTTGCTCCTCACATCAGACTGAGAAAAGTGGGGCGGTATAATCAACATAGTTAATGTGTCAACACTAGTCTGTCTGCCAGTGGTTCTGGTCTTGCCCGCTTCCCTCCTGAAGTCTTACAAGAACGTCCCCTCTTTCTGGGTGAGAGGGGATTGGGAGCTACTGAGGCAAGGGTACTTGAGAGCAAAAAGTCCTCTGTCAGGGCCTCCATTTCTGTGGCTGCAGCGAGGATTGATGGTGCTGAAGTGCTTGGCATACAGGGAGGTGTAGTTGAAATTGGAAAAGCCATGCAGAGAGTGCTGTTGATGTGCCACAGCACCCCTACCAGGTAAGCCACCTTGCTACAGAGGCCAGCCACCTTGGTGCGGACCCCAGCCACCTCAGTGTGGACACCTGCCACATCAGTGTGTAGGTCTACTACCTTGGTGTTAACACCGGCCACCTCAACCCGGATTACAGCAATCTCCTCATGTGTTGACTCTTGCAGCTCCTTCATTTCCCTGACTTCTTTTACAACCTGGGCCAACACATCTTGAGAGCTCGGGTAAATGCCCAGGAATTGTGTAATGGCAGCCTGGCCAGCTGTCTCACCAGTGGACTCTCTGTGGTATCACACATTGCCCCTCTCACGACATCTAGCCTCACTGCTTCATGACCTAGGCCTAGACTGCACACTCTCAGTGGGTCTTGGCTCCTGACTTACTGGGTGGTTGTGGCCGTCTGAGAAGCCAGGACTGCGGGGCAGGAGACGGTACTACCTGTGCTAGGTGCAAAAGTTGTGGGGACAGATGTTATCTGGGAAGTTTCCACCGTGGTGGGAGGTGTGGTCCCAGTGAGCCTAACTGTTGAAAATCTGCCCAGGCTGACCAGATATGCCAGGCCATTCTTCGACGTCCAAATCTTCTGGAGGACGTTCTTCACGCAGGGCTTCTTCCTCTTTCTCAGGGTATTGAAAGGGGCTCTTGTGGCTTGCCTGTGTCTGCTTTGCAGCAGTGCTGGGTTCACTTTTTGATGAAAATATTGGCAGTCAATATGAGATTAGAGGTGTGTACACCGAGGTTGTTTGTGCCAAGTCCATTGTGGGGCTGGAAAGTGAAAAATGTTAGGGGTGTGTTTATTCTGCAATTTCATGTGGACTTCAAATCTGACAATGTATCTGATTTTAATATCTCCTGGGATGTGTGGCTATCTGGAATTTAGAGTTTAGGCATTGCTTCATCATCACTAACCTACACCCACACAGTATCATTTTGATGTGTATCTATCCATTTCAAAGGCCATACATGTTGAAATCTGAGCAACAATGACCTTGGTTTCATGTTTTGGATAGTTATTCCCATTATGGTACTGTGAGCATGGGGTCACCTGGCTTTAGTAGAGACTTGTGAGTCTTTGCATAACTCAATAACTCAGACTAACATCAGTCATAGTTTGTATGAAGAACACCATTCAACTGAAGTTGTACTACGTGTATTTCTGTATACAACTTTCTGTGAATTACAGATTTCATTAGTAGTATTAGTTCGGTCGCAAGATGGCTGCCAGGTGAAACGGGGTGTTAGAATTGGGGGCTCTGGTTGGCACAGGTAGTTACTTGTGACAAGCAGGGACCCTCTCCTCTAGTCAGGACAAGGAGATTACCCTTCAAAATAACCCCTGCTCACCCTCTAGGCAGTGTGGCGCGAGCAGACAAGGCTAACCCCAGAGTATTTTGAGCTAAGCATTTGAGACCCCTTACAGTAACTCAGTGACAACACCACATATGGACACCACACCAGGGTTTTATATGAAAAATAAGCATCTTTATGTAAGGCTTAGCACAAGATCCAAATACGTTTTAAAATGAGGCCACAATACTATTTTAGGAAAAGAGTTCTTTGTTACAAAAAATGCGTAATTCAATAGTCTGTGCGAGTCGGGTCCCTACAGGGATGAAATGCGGCCACAGAGTCAAATGCACGAAGCGGACTCTCGGGTCTGATGCGTTTCGATCACAGAGGGCGAATCGTACACAGTACCTTAGAAATGCGGCCGACGCGGACGAAGCGCTGGCAGGAGTGAAGGCAAACCAGGGACAGTGTCGGCGGCTTTCCGAGGGGAGTCCGGCTCGTTGCAGGCGTCTCAGCGCGAGGCGTCGGCACGGGACTTCGGGGAGCAATGCGGTCGGTCCGGGTCTTCTAGGCGTTCACTGTGCAAGGCGGCGTTCGAGCCGTACCGTCAGTAGCGGGGGCTGCTTTCCAGATGCGGACAGCGTCCACGAGGCGGCCGGTACATGGTGTACGGGCCAGGCCCTGAAGTGCGGGGCGGTCTGTGTGATCCCAGGAGCGCGGTGCGAGGCGGCCGGTACGCTTCGAGCGTACGGGCCGTACTTTGCCTTGCGATTCGCTCCGATCTTGACTTCCAGTGGTGGGGGCGGCGAGGCGAGCAGTGCGGCTCAAAGGGGGAAGGGTGAAGCAGAGTGCGGGCGGCCCTGGCTGGACGGTGCGAGCTACGGCTCAGATCAGAGCAGAGTCACACGTGGCGTGGCGGCGGGCACAGGCTTCACAGCAGACGGGGGGATGAGGCGCACTGAAATCGCGGCTCCAACGGCAAGGAAGATTGGGCAAAGTCCAGCAGCTCATTGGTGAAGGCAGGAGGAGTCCAATAGTCCTGGGACTCCATTCAGGGGGCAAGCTCACCCACAAGCCCTTGGAGATAGTTGAAGCACAAGTTAAATAAAAAGTATCTTTCAGTCTTTTCCTCTCCTTTCACAGCAAGGCAACCACTGCAGGCCAACCCCCCAGGTCAGGGACAGTACTCCTCCTTCAGCTTTCCCAGTTCCTTCTTGTCGGGCATTGGTTCTTCTTGTTTCAAGCAGGATCTAATTTCTTAGGAGCAGGGCTCCAACATTTATACTACAAACCTTTTGTTCTTTCAGGCCAGGGGGCCTTTGCCTAGTTCAGTCAAGGTCTTGAGCACTTTGTGGACATGCTTCTGACTTCTTCTTTCGGGGAGCAGGGGAGAGACATCAGACGCTCCACAGGAGGTGGAGCCAGCATTGTGGTGGCAGAGCACAGCCCTATTCAGAGTCAAGGGGCACTCCTCCCACCCATCTTGGATGTAATCTTCCTATTCACCACCTGGCTGCCCCAGCCTGTCTCCTGGAATTCCCCAGCCCTGTCACACACAGAAACCAGACAACAAACACACATCAGAGCAGAGGCGGGCTGAAATGGTTAGGCAAGCAAATACCAACTTTCTAAAAGTGGTATTTGCAAACACAGGACATTCAAATAAACCTTACTAAAAGATGTATTTTATTATTCTGAGTTCAGGCATACTAAACTCAAATTTCTACCATGTTCCCTGAGTCTGTTAGGATCATAGGATGTAACAATTCCAACAGCCCATTCTGGTCTACGAGAACAGGTAGCCTTACAATAGTGAAAAACAAAAATGGCTGTAATTCACTATTAGGCCATGCCACACACATCAGGGCTTGTCCTACCTTATACTTACAATGCACCCTGCCATTGGGCCTACCATAGGGGTGACTAATATGCAGTTAAGGGAAGGTTTAGGGACTGGCAAATAGGTGCACTGGCCCAGTCAGCATGACAGTTCCAGACTGCATACAGGCTTTGCAATGGCAGACCTTAGACACATTTTACAGGGTTGCTTCTGTGGGTGGCACAACCAGTGCTGCAGGCCCACTAGCAGCATTTGGATTTACAAGCCCTGGGCACTCCTGGTGCACTTTACTGGGGTCTGACAGTAAACCAAATAAGCCAATCATGGAATCCAATCAATGTATACATTTTATACAGGGATCACTAGCACTGTGGCACTGATTGGCAGTGGCATAGTGCTCTGAGCAGCTAACACCAGCAAAAACATATGAGGCACAGTAACAAAAATGGAAGGGAGACCCACGCCAATGGTGCCAGGTCTAACAGGGGGGTTAAGGAGTGTAGCATGCTGTATAGAGTTGAAGAGACAAGGCCTTGTGTGAGCTGTAGTCAATTGGATATCACTTTAGCAACAGCTGAGAAAAGGTAATCTACTTGAGTAGTGTTAGTTCAGTAGCAAGATGGCTGCCAGGTGAGAAGGGGGTTAGGGAGTGTAGCATGCTGTGTGGAGTTGAAGAAACATGCTGTGTGGAGTTGAAGAGACAGGGCCTTGGTGTAGCTGTAGTCAATTTGGATATCACTTTAGCAACAGCTAAGAAAAGGTAAGCTACTTGAGCAGTGTTGTTTCAGTAGCAAGATGGCCGCCAGGTAAAAAGGGGGTTTAGGAGTGTAGCATGCTGTGTGGAGTTGAAGAGACAAGGCCTCATAGTAGTTGTAGTCAATTGAATGTGCCTTTAGCTACTTGAGTAGTGTTAGTTCAGTAGCAAGATGGCTTCTAGGTGAGAAGGGGGGTTATGGAGTGTTGCATGCTGTATGGAGTTGAAGAGACAAGGCCTCGTGGTAGCTGTAGTCATTTGGATATCACTTTAGCACCAGCTGAAAAAAGGTAATCTACTTGAGTAGTGTTAGTTCAGTAGCAAGATGGCTGCCGGGTGAGAAGGGGGGTAGGGAGTGTAGCATGCTGTGTGGAGTTGAAGAAACAAGGCCAAATGGTAGCTGTAGTCAGTTGAATGTGCCTTTGGCAACAAGTGAGAAAAGGAAAGCTACTTGAGTAGTGTTAGTTGAATAGCAAGATGGCTGCCAGGTGAGATGGAAGTTGAGGAGTGTAGCATTTTGCATGGAGTTGAAGAGACAAGGCCTCATAATAGCTGTAGTCAATTGGATATCACTTTAGCAACAGCTGAGAAAAGATAAGCTACTTCAGTTATGTTATTTCAGTAGCAGGATGGCTTCCAGCTGAGAAGGGGGGTTAAGGAATATAACATGCTGTGTGGAGTTGAAGAGACAGGGCCTTGGGGTAGCTGTAGTCAATTTGTATATCACTTTAGCAACAGCTAAGAAAAGGTAAGTTACTTGAGCAGTGTTGTTTCAGTAGCAAGATGGCCGCCAGGTAAAAAGGGGGGTTTAGGAGTGTAGCTTGCTGTGTGGAGTTGAAGAGACAAGGCTCATAGTAGCTGTAGTCAATTGAATGTGCCTTTAGCTACTTGAGTAGTGTTAGTTCAGTAGCAAGATGGCTTCTAGGTGAGAAGGGGGGTTATGGAGTGTTGCATGCTGTATGGAGCAAGGCCTTGTGGTAGCTGTAGTCATTTGGATATCACTTTAGCAACAGCTGAGAAAAGGTAAGTTACTTGAGTTGTATTAGTGCAGTAGCAAGATGGCTACCTGGTGAATAGGGGGGGTTAAGGAGTGTAGCATGTTGTATAGAGTTAAAGATATAAGGCCTCAGGGTAGTTAAAGCCATTTGGATATCACTTTAGCAACAGTTGAGAAAAGGTAAGCTGCTTAAGTAGTGCTAGTTCAGTAGCATGAGGGCTACCATGTGAGTAGGGTGGTTAAGGAGTGTAGCATGTTATATGGAGTTGAAGCTACAATGCCTCATGGTATTTATAGTCAACTGGGACTTGACTTACGTGAAGTGTACCATAGCTGTTGACAGCACAGATTTTTGGCCAAGCACACATTTGCATGTTCCGACATTTCCAGGGTCCTGTTTTTTAATTTAGAGATGCAGCACTTACAAACAGCATTGGACCATGGCATTTCATGATTTATAAGCATGTGGTGTCATATGCACCAATTGTCATTGCCACAAACAGACATCTCAGACACTTTCTATGTGGCATGTTCAGGGAGTAGATGTGAAAGACGATGTTAAAGGCAGAGTTGATGGCAATCAGGACAGTTTTGCCCAGATGCATCAACCATTTTTGGAATCGCAAACGGTGCGATTCCTTAAAATCGGCCGTTTGCGACTCCAAAAATGCTTGTTGATATGCATCATTAGATTTTGTCCAAAATCGCTAATTTTGCGAATTTCTAAAATGCGATTGCATTTAAGGAATCGCAATTTTGCGATTCCTTAAATGCAATGCATCATTGTTTAAAAATTTGCGAATTTCAAAATAGCAAGTGCAAATTACCACGAGTTTGAACCTCGTGGTAATTTGCAAAAATGTTTAATAATGCACAAAAATGCATTTTTTAAACTGTTAAGTTACAGACACACATGTCCTTAGGACATGTGTGTTTAGGACATGTGTGTATGTAACTTATAGCTAAAAGTGCATTTCATGGGTGCAGGGGGGGGTCATTTGGACCCCCCTCTCCACCCTTGAAATGCTTTGGTGAATTGCGATTTTGAAATTGCGAATTCGCAATTCCCATTCATTCCTATGGGCATTTCAGCCCATAGGAATGAATGGGAATTGCGAATTCGCATTTTCCAAATCGCATTTTCTTTGCGATTCGGTAAAAATTGCGATTTTTACCGAATTGCAAAAAAAATGCGAAAATAATGATGCATACCATTTTGCGAATCCTAATTTGCGATTCGGTAATTTTCGCAAATTAGGATTCGCAAAAAAGAAGTTTGATGCATCTGGGCATTTATGTTGTAGCATTTCTTGTAGTATAGCTTACCAGAGTCCATTCCTCCCTGCATTTTTTCCAAGCCTTGTGTTTAGGATGGACAATACCTTCTCCTCCCAGTGAATGAGTTGTAATGGCATGCTGGGAGGACCACCGCCAGTCCTCCTGGTGGTGGCTGATGCACTTGCCATGCACCTTCTTCCTGAGGTTGTTCCACCTCTTCCTAATGTCGTTCTGTGTGCTCTGTTCACTATCCTCTCTCACATTTCCACTCTCATATGGTAAGGAGTATGCTGGACTTGGGCTCCAAAATGTTGGGGCTCTACTCTAATGATTTCATCCACCATGACTCTTAACGCGCCTTCAGTGAACGCAGGTTTCTTATGTGCCATGGTGAGAAAAATAAATGGGTGAGGACTTCAACTGAGATATAAAAACAGAGGATGATAAGATAGGTTAAAAAATAAAAGATAAATGTGGGGTGGTGAAAAATGAAATATGAACATTTCACCCAACAATATATGCGTTGTCAAAGGTGTTGTACTCGGTGTATATGTGCCTGATCTGATTAGAATGTCAAAAGATGCTCGTCAGGTTTGGGGTGTGTTTTGTAGTGTGATTTGCAGGTGTATCTACTTGTCACAGCACTTCCAGTGTGTGGTATTTAAATCCATCCAATGGACAGTGTTGTGTTTTTGTTATTCTCGTACCTCGGCAATTGATTGCCTTTAAGGATTCGTTGTTGGCTGTGAACCGCCGTGAGACTACCGGTGCCACTTTGTACTAGTATACTTGACGATCGGATTGCTATCCTGGCGGCATCTGTAAGCTCACTGCCAATAATTCAGACCACCGTGAGACCGCCGCAGGACCACTGACAGAATCCCCATGCTTGTGGTGTATGCTTCATGCTGCCCAACTCATAATATGTCAGTCTGGCATGCGCTGGTGCAGCTGCAGCGTGGAGTGGACGGACGCGGTTCTCTGGTGGTCGGACCACCAAACTAATAATCAGTCCCTCTGTATTCATGGGTCTCCAAATTCCTGTTCATACTCCAACATATCCCCTTTAGCTTCATCCAATATAGTTCTCTTCTTTACAAGAGTAGATTTACCAATTCTTATATCTAATTTACAGTCTAATTGTATCAGATCACGGTGCTCCGAAAATGGATTTCGCATATTTAGTGTTGATCTTACATGAACATAATAAAGAGGTTAGTGGCGAAATATAGTAGAGCACGTTTCACTTTGAGCCACTGCGGTTGAGAAGGGTTCTCAGAAAGAAACCAAAGAGAACCATGTCTGACAGGAAAGTCAGTTCAGAAAGTCACAAAGTCAGCAAGGCTAATTCCATCCAAGGGCCATATTACATATATGCCACAATTTCCCTATTTGCACCACGGTGCACCTATAAATAGGTGCCACGTGCGCACACAGCAAAAGTGCGCCCCTAGGGCAGCCGCAAACTCTTGCTGCCCTGGGTGCAGGCCATTCAAGAAAGGCAGAGCAGCTGCTTCATAGCTGCCCCATGTTTCAATGTGTATGTGGCAACCTGCATGCACTTTTTAAGAGGGGAGAGAGTTCCCCTTGTAGGCGGGTGTAGTGAATAGTTGAACCCACCTGCAGGGAGATGTCTGAGGGGTCCATCAGACACATTTCCCCCCATCCAGTGGGCAGCCATCATGGGGCGCACTGATAGTATGCCACATTATTGTGGTGCACTTTTAGTGTGCCTTCTGACAGCTTCTATGTCTTTGCACCTGCATACATATGATGCCGAGGCAAAGTGATTCCCTCATTTGCACGGGGCCGTACTCCAGGGCAAATGAGGAATGCCCTCTTGAGCTAGCGCTGGTGCTACATATGCCGCAGGGACCTCGCAAGCGTATGCGACCCCTTCTGTAATACCAAGGTGCCCTGGGGGCACACAAACTGGGAACACATGCCCATAGCGCCCCCGGGTGCACTTTTTGTAATATGGCCCCAGAGTCTTTAAAGAAAAGTGATTACTGAGCTAACTGGGAATTCATGCGGGAGGAAGGAATTCAGAAATCATCAGTCAGTTCTTAGATTTCTGCAGATCTGTTCTTGCTATCCATTGTGAAAAACACAATTCAGAAATACGCTGTAACACGGTAAGTTTAATTTCATACATCATTTCTTTAAAAAGGCACGCATTAGGATCCTCACATAATATGATCGCTCAGCATCTAATGCTTTATATTAAGTAATGTCTAAAAGTTAAATGGCACATTTCAAGGCTTTTGTCATCATTCTTATTGTGCTCTTGGTTGCTTCCTCTCCCTTGCACCTTTATTTGTAATCTCCGAAACAACGTCTTCAATTATTATATTTTGTTTTCTTTCAGAATGGAAGCAAGAAGTTCTAAGAATAAATCAGGAGAAAGATATCGCAGAAGATGACAATAACAGAGCAAAGCTAGAGCTGGCCTGCTCCAAACCAGAATTTGAGGATCTAAACTTTGAGGACATCAAAGATAAAATGTGGATTAAAAACTTTCTAATAGAAAAGATTCTTATGATTGATCCGAATATCTGTAAAAAAGCTTATTCTGGTAGCCGTGCTAAGCACAAAGATGGATGCTCTGCAGTACACAGGAAAGACCAAACACACACAAATGAGTCTTACTGCTGTCCTGACTTGACATTTGGTTGTTATTCGCCTTCCTTTGGAAGAGGACCAGAACATACGTGTGATTCTTTTAAAAAAGCTTTATTTTCAGAAGATAATGTTGTTAACACAAGAGACTATAAGAACAAAACAATAAGAAGTCCTACTTTAATGAAACAGCTGTTTGGAGTCCCTAACAATACCCCTAGTTCTTCCAGAGGCAACAGTTTGAAGCCTCTTTGTGCTACCTGTGACCGTAATGTTAATTATCACATCAATAACAGTAAAAGCAGCAAAAGTGCTATTATAAAGAATCAACACACCTCCTGTGAAAGGAGGTTTGCGAACTCTAATAGGCACAATCTGAAACATACCACAAGTGCAGACCGTGACTGATTCTTCTTAAAATCGAATTGAAGCACTACTGTAATCAAAACACAGATTAGACATTTTATTGCTGATTGTACATATTTTAATCATTTCATTTTCAATTATTAAAAATAATTGTTGAAATATGTTAGGCCTTTTATCATGCCTAATTACTGTAATTTCAGGAAGTTGAATTGTAAAATATATGCCACATAAATTACAACGGATCATGTTTGGGAGCAGTTTATTTCCAAGTCGTAGTTGATTTTATAAAATAATTTATTTTAGTAATGCCTCCAATAATGATGCTGTCTCAAGGTGTGCATTTTGGAACTAAATAAATAGCTTCTGTTTAACTCAAACTTTACTATTGTATCCTTAGAAGTTCCTTGTAAAGAGGAAAACTTACCGGTACTAGAGGGCAACGGTTTCCTCTTCGCATAGGCACAGAAAAAAACTGGACCTGGTAAAGAAAATGAAGCTAGATTAGTGAAAGGGGAAATAGGAAATGACGAGATTGTTAGGTAAAGAGAGGGAGAGGAAGAAAAAAAGAAACAGAGACAAAAGACTGTGGTGGTATCCAATACAGGAGTAGGTTGGAATCGCAGATGACAGATTGACAGTGGAGGGCGAAACAAAAGTAATGGAGTACCATGAGACAACCCTTAAACCCGTTTAGAGAAGGACGTCATTAAAAGTTGCCAGTTGCACATTCAACAGGAATGCCTTGTCCCACCCTGGGAGATGGAGTGTCCCAGCCACAAGTCAGGAGGTTTGTTGCAATGAATACGGGTGGGGGAAGTCTGGGACCCAAACGGGAAAGCAGGTAAAAGCAGTGCTTGGGCAAAATATTGAAAAAAATATAATATGAAACAGAAATATTGTCAAGGATATCGTGATGTCAAAAGTGTTGTATATTGAAAGTAACAATTTCCTTTTAAGTGCTGTGAGTGGTATTGGGTTCATTAGGAAATATAATATTTTACGAGAAAATATTTGTTGAAATGTTATGATTCTTTTTTGTAATATTGATTCTTTTTTGATATTTAGTTAATTGTTTTGGTAAATTGTATATGTAATTTATAAAAAAAATATGCAAAATACCTTTTAAAAATGTATGTTAACGTTTTATGTTTTAAATCTTTTATCTATTTTATCAACATACAATACGTTCCGTGGTGCAAAAGCTGAATCACAGCCATTTTCCGGTTTAATACAAACATAGTTGAGTGGCCGTGGCGGATGAGGAACGTGATAAAATGAGACAAAACAAAACATAAACCGTAAAGGAAACCTATCTCACCCCCCACCCCGTCCCTTGTCCACCAAAGAAAGAAATATATTCAGTGCTTGAGTCTCGTAATTGAAGCTCGGGCCTCACTTCTCGTCTCCCTGGCGATCAGAGAGCCGCAGAAGGCGGAGATACCTTGGGCAAGTGATTTCCCTCAACTCAGAGGAGAGAAGGGACAAAAAAGGTTGCCAAAGCTCCGCAAACGAGAAACCCTTCCTTGTCATTGTCAATGTAAGCTTCTCCATCCCCAGGATATGCCACAACCGGTGAAGCCAGCCTGTGAAAGTGGAGGGTTGTGCAGTGCGCCAATGTGTTAGTATGTTTTGCACTGCAGAACCCAGTGCTATTGCCATCAACCAGCCTCGTTGGGATTTGAGTGGGTAAGTCAAAGGGTTTGGGAGGCCCAAGAGAACATAAGCTGGGAAGTGTGGTATTTGTGTGCCTAAGTGTGTGTTTACATGGGGAAGCTGGAGGGCGCACTGCGGTATGCCTGCCTCCTAAGATGGCTCCGCCGGTCGGGTTCAATTATTGGTGGCAAAGAGTACATTGCGGATGCCAAACTGACCGCAAATGGCACTAATGGCGATCAGAACTGTTTGTCCCTGAAATGAGCAAGGTGAGAGCCCTGTGGATTGCTGCAGAATCCGGTAAATCATCATTTTGGGCACAGCAAACGGCGAAGATCGGAGCATGTAAGATGGTGGCGCCCGAGGTGATGTCGGTCCGGAGCGGGTGAGGACCGCGGTGCAGTTATACGGGGTGGCAGACACCGTAATCTCCATTGCTCGTACGGATCCTCAGGGAGGTTGAGGGCTGTGTCTCCTACTGGAGCACACTGTTAGTAATCGCAAGTGGACTGGGCTACATGAAGCACACGGAGGGAGACAGGCTTCCACAAAATGGAGACCCAGAGTAACGGCGGCACAGCGGCTGATGTCCTTTTATGAGGCAGAGAATCAACGCCCTTAAATGCACGAAAGGAGTAGAAGTAATATAAAATATTGGCAAGTTCACCCCTTTTGTGACTTGTGGCATACTGCACCACCCATGCAATTGCGGATCCCATGACACCCAGTGGTGCGGTTGTGCTGCGAGGAAAATGTTTGCGAAGACATCCCTGCAGGTGCGTCTCAGTGGGGGATATTCCTAAGAGCGACTGCATAGGTGCTGTGGTGCAATGAAAGAAGCCAGAAAGTGCTGCGAAGCTGCATGAGTGCCCGGTACCGTCAACGTTTATGGAAGGTGCTGCCACTAATGCTACATGGTAATATTGAAGGGTGGAGTCTATACTGCATAATTTTATGTACCGGTAGCCCAAACTAAATAACATGTGGCCTGCTAATTGAAACTGCTGTGGTCACCTGACTTCTGTATCTGCGGCGACGTAAAGGGAGCATATTGAGCGCATGAAGTGTGAAGGTGCACAGCTGGAGAGACATTCGGGGCTTCCGTATGTACAGTGAGGCTGCTTAGTCCTGAGGAGACACAATACTAGGAATTATTTGACCGTCCTGATAGCGGTTGTTTGTGTGCTGTGCTGAAGAGCTGTTATCATCTGACTGACGACAAAGCCACGGCCTAGGGACACATCATACAAGAATAACGGGTTACGGTGTAGTAGCAAGCCTCGGCCAGGCCTACCAGTCCAAGGGATTCGCCCTTCTCTGCTCAGAGTCCTTAGACCAATAAAAAGAAGTTGGCACAGAAACTGGAATAGAAAAGACAGAGTTTATTAAACCTCATGAGGTGGAACTACCTTCACACAACACACTTCGGTAGTGTATGAGGTAGCACACTGACTGGAAGGAGCTTGGTCCTTTTATACCCACACAGGGGCTCAAAAGAAGGCGGTACAAGGTACAGAATGCTGGTTTCAAACACATACAAGGCCATACAGAGAGTGTGCTAGCAAAAAGTGGGAAGGGCTGACAGTAAGCTAATTCTGGTGGACACATCTTGACAGTTACAAGTTGGAGACAGCTGTAAGGTGAACTGGGCATGTGCAAAGCAGAAGAGGATAAATATATCTTGTCTCTAGGCAGATTTCAAGAGCAGTTAACAGGAAGATAGGACAGTGCACATGGCAAACAAAATGGCAGACAGAAATACAAAATGGATTCTGTAAAACGGACAAGATAGTCTCTAAATACAAGATGTCTTCTGCTAATGCTTAACCTAATCATTGCTAAATTACAACAACGGCACAGCTAAGCAACGATATTCCAAATCTAAAGTGCCTTACATCGCCAGACATAACCGTCTGAAGTGCTTGATCGCGTAATAATGGGTAAGCCAGATAGACAGCAATCAAAATTGACCTTTGAAACGAAACGCCATGCCAAAGGCGCAACTGTGCACTCGGACACTGAACTGGAAGCGGAGAGTGTGACGGACAACGTCATGGAAAAGGTTCTTCAAGTAATGCAACAAAGTCTGCAGGACATCAATGGAAAATTGGACTCTCTCACCCAAAGGGTAGACATCATGTCTGCGAAACTGGATAGGCAAGGGGAACATCTAGACGAGGCAGCGAACCGTATCACTACGGTGGAGGACGAATCACATTCTACGACTCGTAAGTGTACGGATATGGAGAAAATATTGGAGGTCATAAAGAATAAGGCAGAAGATTTAGAACAGGGGTCTCCAACCGGCCGATCGCGAGCTACCGGTAGCGAGACCCTGTGAGTAGCTCGCGCCGAGTGCTGCTCAATTTAGTAGCCCAGTAGTGTTGTTTAGGCTATTTAGGCTTTTTTCTGTGTCCGTTGCCCGCCCTTACCCAAAGCAGCTGCTCGGATTGGCTTGAGCTTAGCTGGGGTGGGGCGGGAGGTAGAGGATGACGTTCCTCTCCTCAGATTCAGTCTCGTGACTGTTACAGCTTAGGCGCCCCCAGCCTTTTCCTCACTGGCACCGCACTGTCCATTGTGCGACGTGTGCCAGTGCGGAGCTCAGCAGGCGTGGCAGGGAGGAGCATTGTGGAGCAGTTTGCAGGCCAAAAGAACTGCTGGGACCCGCGCGTACAACCTGGCACCAGATTAGCAGCAGGTAAGCCACAACACTTACAGGCACATGCATCAATGGATTTTGCGATCGCAAATGGTGCGAATCGCAAAAATCGGCCATTTGCGATTCGCAAAATCTGCTTTTGGAATGCATGAAGGGTGAAGGCCCTCGCAATTTGAGAATTCGCAAATAGTTGCGAATTCTCAAATTGCGATTGCATTTAAGGAATCGCATTTTGCGATTCCTTAAATGCAATGCATGAGACTTAAAAAAATTGCAATTTCGCAATTAGGGGGAGCAAATTACCATGAGGTTGAACCTCATGGTAATTTGCGAAAACTTTGAAAAATGCACTTTTGTGCATTTTTCAAAGTTTCATGTTGTGCACACACATGCCCTTGGGGCATGTGTGTGCACAACATATGTGCACAGATTGATTTCAGGGGTGCAACAGGGTGTCCTTTGGACACCCCTGCACCCTTGAAATCGCATTCTCAATTTGCGATTCGCTAATTGCTAATCGCAAATTGAGAATGTCTTCCCATTCATTCCTTTTGGCCTCTAAGCCCATAGGAATGAATGGGGAGGTATTCCTTAATTGCGACTCGCAATTTGCGGCGGGGGTCGAATAGAGAAGATGAAGTTCGGCCAAAAGAGAAGTGAAGTTAAGATGGATGTAGACACAAAAGGGTAAACTAGAGGTGAGAGAGGGAGCGAGTGAAGAGGAAAGTGGAAAGAGATTCAAAAGAAAGAGCATAAGGGAGAAAATGGAAAGACAAGTGAAAAATAATAAAGAGGAATCAAAAAAGGGTAAATGGGAGATATAGGAAGAATGATCTGGAAAACAGACAGAGGGTTGAAATAAGTAAAAGAGAAAAATGAAGAACCCCCTTATCCAAAAGAAGGTGGGGGGTTCTTGCTGAGTAACATTGAGTGGTGCAGGACTTCCTTCACCATGCAGCCCTCTCGCTGGCAGGTGAAGTGTGGCCTTCTAGAATCCAGAACACTTGGACCACATTGCGGTGGCAGCTGAGGTCCTCTTTCATGTTGCAAGCAGGTGGCCGAGCTCCTTTGCGGTGTCAGCAGCACACACAGTTTTAGGGTACTCGGTGCAGTGAAGAGGTGATTAAATTATATCTTTGCACCCAAATTCATCTAAGACTCAGAGTTGATTGTGGTCCACCATTGCCACCCTGAAAACTTGTTCGGCCTTTCAGCCACACCACACTTGACAGCTTCAGTTTCACTGGGGGAGCAATAGATACCCGCTGGCCCTGGTCACAGTGTACTCCTCCAGTCCTCACCATCCCCCGTCCTCCACCGTTCCACTCCACATTGGCAAAGGCCACACTGAGTCCAAACTCCAATCCAGAGACACCCACCCCCAGGCACCAGAAACTGTTCAGTACAGGGCCATCAAGCCACCTGAGCCTGCACCACCTCCTCACACAGTTCACAGTCCTTATCTTCATCACCACTTTGTACTCACTGGCCACTGTGTCCTCTTCAGGGACACAGCCAGTTCTGGCTTCCCAGCTCCGGCCTCTCAACGGTGAGGCCTTGACTGCTCCATGGTGTTGTGTGGCCACTCTGGATATTATAAATTGGTTGTTTTTTGGGCTGTTTGTGGGACGATTTTATTTTTTGGTGGTCTGTGCCAATACTTGTCTGGATTTTTGTGCCGATTTTATTGACAGGTGGGCTGTTTTGTGTTGTTAATTTTTCTGGTATACCAAACATTGCCTGCTGCAAGCACAAATAGCCTTGTGAAGTCTTCCATACATTGAACAACACCTCCTTTATACAACATGTCTAAGTTTAAAAACTCATTTTGCAAATGTGGGCCACTTTTTTTAGCTATTTGATTTGCCTGCCCTATATTAACAACATAACAGGTCTATTTGTAAAGCGCATGATTACCCGAAGGTGTCCTGGCGCTGAATAACAGATGTTTATTGTTACCCAACTCAATGGTTCTCATTTTATCGACCTCAAATGGATGAAAGGCTGAGTGGACCCGCTGGGATTTAAACCTGTGACCATGAGGTCAGACACAGGCCCCTGCAGTGGCTGCTTTAGTCCACTGAGCCACCAGACCCGGCTTATGGGCTAAATCTAATTTGGTGCCATGGCCTCTTTCCTGTCCCATTCCGACAAGCATTGGCCTCCGCTTGCACAGCTTGTGCTTTTGTTCTGTCACTGTTGTGGCTTGTGCTTTAGTTGTTTGTCTCACTGTTGTGGCAGTGAATGCACTGCATTTAAATGTTAACATAATAAGATGCATTCGTATTCTTTCCCTGTACTGGCACACAAACTGCTGCCCCCTAGTGCCAACACAGGCACCCCTGTGCCATGGTGCAAGGGTGCCTGTGTTGCAGACAGATTTGTTTTTGCACAGGAAGGGGCACACATGCGACACTCACGGAACGCCTCGCTGGGGTAGAGTAGTGACAGTTATTGATAGGTCCTGATTTTGATGCTATTAATTGTAAGGTCGTAAAGCGGTTTGGCAACAACACACATGCAAAGTCTTTGCTTTCAGCGTTATTGTGTTCCAGCCACAGTATGGGCTCTGAAGAAATAGGCTTAACGTCAATGAAACTGGGCGGGGGAGGTCTCTCGGAAAAATGCGCAAGTAGCTTGGGGTTTAGTAGCTCACTGCGATTTTCACTGACCAGAAGTAGCTCTCACTACATAAAAGGTTGGAGATCCCTGATTTAGAAGCAAGGTCGCATCGCAATAACATCAGAATTGCAGGAATCTTAGAGTCCACAAGCACAGGAAGGATGGAGACCTACGTGGAGGACATGCTACGCGAAGTATTTGGTGCCAATAACTTCTCGACGGTCCTTATAGTAGAGTGTGCACACAGATCCTTGGCCTCGAGACCGCCGCCGGGCGCTACTCCGCGGCCCATAATCGCCTGTATACTTAATTATAGGGATCAGGATGCATATTACGGATAGCAAGGGAAAAGCAGCAAATAACCTACCAGAGCAACACGCTGGCTTTTTACCCGGACTTTCGATGGCAGTACAGCTAGCGCGTAAACACTTCAACCCTGCGAAAAAGAAATTACGAGAGTTGGGTATCGAGTATGCAATGCTCTACCCAGCTAGATTGAGGGTGACGTTTGACGGTCGTCCCACGATCCTACAGTTGCCAAAGGCAGCACAAGACTTCATTAAAAAAGTAGCCAGCAAGCGAAAAGACCAAAAACGTACTGAACAGAACCAAGATTCAGATTGAGTTAAGATCGGCTGGGAATGTCTCTGTGTACTACTATCATCATGGAATGATGGGGAGTATATTCCTCATTATAAAAGCGGACATTACCGGTGGGACAAGTCTGTCGTTTGTTATGTGAACTACACTGGATACTGCCTGGTTGGCTACATGTTTTTGCTGTCGAAAATGTGAGATGAATGATTTTCCTTTGGACAATAGTTGGTAAATTGGATACCCTGCGACTGGACAGCATTCCTGTGGTAGTGAGCAACGGCGTTGATTTCTACTGGTGGTAATGTATGGACTATGCATATACAGCTAGATTCATCAAGCATTTTTGCGAGCGCAAACGGTGCGAATCGCAAAATTCGTCCGTTTGCGCCCGCAAAAATGGCATTTGGAATTCATCAATGGGTCAATTTGAAAAATCGCAAATAATTGCGATTTCTCAAATTGCAATCGCATTTAAGGAATCTCAATTAGAGATTCCTTAAATGCTATTCATGAACCTTTGAAAAATTGCGAATTCGCTATTTTTTACCGCTATTTACCGCGAAGTCTGACTTCGCGGTAAATAGCGAAAACTTAGAAAAATGCACATTAGTGCATTTTTCTAAGTGGTATGTTACACACACACACATGTCCTTTGGACATGTGTGTGCGCAACATCAGTCTACATTGACATTTCAGGGGTGCTACAGGGTGTCCTTTGGACACCCCTGGCACCCTTGAAATCGCATCCTTATTTGCGATTAGCAAATTGCTAATCGCAAATAAGGATTGACTCCCCTTTCATTCCTATGGGCCTTTGGCCCATAAGAATGAATGGGGAGTCAATCCTTATTTGCGATTAGCAATTTGCTAATCGCAAATAAGGAGGCTGTAGGAATCGCAATTTATTTTGCGATTTCTAGATGAATCCCGATTTGCAAGTCCTTAATAGCGATTCCTTAATAATCTCTATTAAGGACTCGCAAATCGGGACATTGATGAATCTGGGTGATAATGTTCTGTTCCAGGCTGCAATCATGGACGCTGAGTTTCTGTTCTGCCCTGTCAGATCGCTGTACCTACTGAACTCTAGTTGCACTGGACAGTTTTCTGATGGTTCAAGACGCAGTACGAGTCAGGCCACCTGACGCAGGTAGAAATGTACAGAAATAATGTTGCTGGAGGTTTGCCACAGGGACTGTAACTGTATCTACTATTTTGTGGATTGGTATATAGTACATATTGGATATCTAATGTGTGTACTCATGTAGTTTGATCTGGACGGGCGGTGGGGGCAATACAGTTCCTTACCTAATACAAAACCCAGATATACATAGTAACTGGGCGGTTTTTGGAAATGGATATGTTTTAGGTAATGTCAGATCTGCACTAATAACGTACTTCTGACCACATCCACTAAGATAGATGGAGTTGTGTGCACTTGGCGGACCCCCAGGCGGGTGTTCTCCAACATGTGTTTATGTTGTTAGTTCAATTAGGGGTCTGTCTTTGGCATGGTTGGGATGCTGAAGTGGGAGGGGGGTGGACGGGACGGGGATGGGAAATGTTATGGAGGCTGTGGTATTTGAGAAACATCACGGATATCCAGGTTGATTCCACTATGATTGTTGTTGCTGGTATTTTAACAAGTAACACTAGATGCACAAGTTTTGTAGATTGTACGAAATTACACTATGTGATAATTACTAGTGATGACTACTGATAGACTACATCCAGCGCACCTAAATTTGATTACTTGGAGCGTTACAGGGCTTAACAACCCGAAACAAATTTGTCAAATATTTGTATACTTCGACAGGCTTCATATTGATATTGCCCTCCTCCAGTAAACACACCTTGCACCTAATCACAGAAGTCATATTGGGCGCAAATGGGTGGAAACAATACACAGCTCATCATACTCCACATACTCTAGGGGAGTACTAATTTTGGTTAAAAAAGGGACGCAATTTAGTGTAGAAAACACTGTAACAGATGACCTGGGTCGATATGTTATTAACACGGGATGTCTCAGGGGGCAGCAACTAGCTTTAATTAATACCTATGGTCCCAATATAGATGACCCAGACTTCTATAACATGATCTGGTGTAAAATTAACGACTTACCTGATACGACATTACTCTGGGGTGGGGACTTTTTATATTGCTCTGAATGACAAATTGGACAGGTCAGGCACCTCGAAAGAGCCACACCGGAGGGCAGTGGGAGTATTACAGAATATTATGACTGCAACATGCCTAATTGATCTCTGGAGAACCCGATTCCAGGGCGTATGGAGGCCACACATACTTCAGTGGTGCATAGCAGTTGGTCTTGTATAGACTACTGGTTGGGTACAGAAGACACTGTGCTATGGACACGGAATATACGTCACCTACCCAGAGCACTATCGGATCATAATCCGGTGCTGTTGTCCATAACTATACCGCATAATGCTCCACCACCATATGTCTGGAATTTAATGCAAATGCATTATTGGACTCAGTATATACTGAAACTATTGGTCAGGCTATCACTGATTTAAAGTTAAACAAGCCCACCACTGAGGATCCTGGCTTACTATGGGAAGCTTTTAAAGCTACCATTAGGGGAGTCTGTATTAGTACCAACGCAGGAATATAAAAGGACATACGTAGACAACTCAGCATGCGGGAGGCCACACTAAGCACATTGGAACGCGAATACGAGCGCACACAGAATGCAAAGACCTTCGGTGAAATTTGGATTGTAATGACGGAATATCAGTCATATGCAGATGATAAACTTAAATATATCCCAAAACATCAAACCGCATGCTCCTATGGTGAAGGGGTAGACCAGGTAGGATATTGCGTCCAAAATTTGTTCTGGTTGTGCGCCGCAAACAGTCCTGTCAGTCAGGGATTCCAATGGGGAGCTACAACATGATACACAGGGGATACTGCAGGAGTTCATGAGAACGTATGGTGAACTATTCGCGTCACAACACACTGCTTCACCTTCTGAAGTCATTACATATTTGGAATATTTGGCAATAGTGTGGCTTTCTGACACGCAAAGAGAATATTTGTCCCTGCCAGTAACAGTGAAAGAGGTAACTGAAATCATTAAATCACTCCCAAACAATAAAGCACCAGGCCCAGATGGTTTCACCTGTGAATTTTTTAAGGCCTTTGTCGATCAGCTACCACCTCATTTGGTTGAAATGTACGGTGACGCCCATGACAAGCAGATTTTACCACCCACATTGAGAGAAGCCATGTTAATTGCCCTTTTAAAACCAAAGACCCAGAATGCTGTGACTCATATAGACCGCTGTCCTTAATTAACGTTGACACAAAGATACTGGCCAAATTTCTTGCCACCAGGCTACAGCCACTGATGTCCAATCTCATATTACCAGATCAGTCGGGGTTTATACCCTCTAGATCAACAGCCCAGAACACTATTCGCACTTTCGCAATATTTAACCCCGTGCACAAAAGCAGCTGCAGATCTTTTAGATGCTGCGAAAGCATTTGATTCCATCGAAAGGCAATATCTAAACATTCTTTTACGAAGAATGGGATTCCCGCTCATCTTCTTACAATGGGTGCAAATACTATATACTGCGCCTACAGCGAGTATCAAAGTTAACAAATATATATCAGATACCATTCCAATTGCAAGGGGAACAAGACAAGGGTGCCCACTATTCCCCTTGCTCTTTGCGATAGCACTTGAACCACTAGCTTTCAAAATACGGCAGGGTCATCACTATTCAGCGCTTCAATTCCCACAGAGACCTTAGCATATTTCTTTATATGCAGATGATATGATGTTATACGTGCGTGATCCTGAGAATCATTTGGCCCCTCTACTGAAGGAATATATCAAATTCAGACGACAATCTGGGCTCCAAATTAACTGGTCCAAATCTCTCATCATACCCTTAATGGACACAACACAGCCACACCCGACAGAGTTGCTGCTAGAGTGGTAGTCAGACCCAGTAAAATATTTAGGCGTTTGGTACCACCGGGCTCTAGAAGTAGTGATCCGTAGAAACTATGGCAGGGCAATTAGTTTCATGGAGGACAAAATAGGGTGCTGGATTCAACTACCATTGACATTGGCTGATCGCCTGGCCATTGTCAAGAGGGTCATTTTACCCAAATTCTTATATCTTTTTAATATTATCCCTATTACACCTCCAGCAGCAGTCTTTCGCAGATTATCTAAAATGGTGACCCGACGGTAATGGGCGGTTAAGAAGGTCCGAATCGAGTTGCGTTCTCGTACACTACCTTACTAGCGAGGGGGTTTTAAAGTGCCGGATTTTCTTCTGTATTTTTTATGTGCGCAAGTGCAATACGCGCATTATTGGTATCATCCTGTCCCCTAATTCACCCATGTGGCAATAGAAGAAAGTGATGCGCTCCCAATACCACTAGTTGCTGTCCTTACTCATCACCATCCCCCACTTCATGATAGAGATATAAATACTATAGATATGACTAATTCTGCCTGGGGAAAGATGGGTAGGTTGACGTATAAACTCCCATTGTATGCCCCTGCACTGCCACTACATCATCACCCAGAACTCTCAGTTACTCAGGAAGAGGTAGGAATGGGTCTGCTAAAACAAGTGGGAATTGATACTATGGGGAAAATGTAAAGCAAGGGCGCATTTAGAGCACCCAGTAACCTTACATATATTAGCAATCATACGTTACTGTTTCGTTTCACGTATTATAGGCTACAGTGAGCTGTCAAGAAGATATACCCCTCTTACCCTGCGGAGCCACTACAGCTGTCCGTGTTACAGTTGATTCTCACTGAACCTCGTCACACGCACATGGTATCAAAACTCTGCATTAATTTACAGGAGGGCATAGCCAAAACCACGCACAAAGCATTAAAGAAATGGAACGATGTCCTGGACGACCCCCTTACAGAGGAGGAATGGGCTATATGTTGTTCTTTAACTGGTATGCTAACGCCAAATGGGAATCTTCGTACATTGCACTATAAATATCTACACCAAACTTAACACACACCAGCCAGGCTTTGTAAATATGGACTGGTACAGATTCTAGAAGTCTACGCTGCAGTGCCGAGGTAGCACATTTTATACACCTTGCATGGTACTGTACATCAGTGAATGACTATTGGGTAAAAATTGTAAAGATACTGGGTGGTATGGTGGGTGTTAACTTTGAATGCACAGTTCGTACCTGTCTATTGGGTCTCATCCCCGGTGTGCGAGCTACTAAGCGCAAATTCTGCATAATTGCTCTACTCCTAGCTAAACGTGGAATATCGCTATGCTGGGGTAGTAGAGAGGTCCCAAAAGTCAAAGGATATGACTTACTGTAAAGACACTCTGCAAACATATGAGGAGGAGCTGCCCACTGGTTCCAAACCTAGAGACTACTGGAAGTACTTGATCGAATATTTGCAAATGAACCAAGTTGATTAGTTGTGCATCATTTTGTAATGTGACTTGCTATTTTCATGTGCCATTATACAATTGCAACATACTGTATGATGGATGTTGTTGTACTACGGTCTGTATGTTGTTCACATGTTTTGGACATTGTATGTGTTTGAAAATGCTAATAAAAAAGTTTTTTTTTTTAAAGTTTGTGTCTACATCATCCAGTATATGAGTCCAGTATGTCTGCATGTGTGTACAGTCCCTCAGCAGGTGTACTAAAGTTCCAGACTTTTTTGTACGAAAAAACAACAGCGGACCCTACAATGCCGCACCTATAATCCAGTTCCAAAGTCTGTCATATATTCATATGTATTTTCTTGTGCTGCCTACCCCAACGCCAGCTGCTGTTTGGCGTCACTGTGCTCTCCAGATCAAATAAACAATTTTTTCAAAGTTCATGGGGGCGCACCAAATAGAAGTCCAAAAAATGTAAGTAGAAAAATATTTTCTTTATTTATCTTTGTCCATTAAAATACAGATCATCAGTTGGTATACAATGAATTCAGCCAACGAGTTTCACTCCCTACCAAGGAGTTTCTTCAGGGCTGAAAGTATAATAAAAGAAAACATGCTACCATCAGTTTCCTGTGTCATACATTTTTTGCACATTTCCCTCATCACAGTACATCTTTGTGTAAGACATTCTTTGAGGAACACATGTTTCTCCAAAAGAAGAAGTACACAGTATCCAGTTAAATAGAAAGACTCATCAAAAGTTATTTAAAAACATTCAATAATGGGTCATATTAAACATTTATACTAAAAATGGAAGCGGCTTGATAGTTGTCCAAATTGCACCTTTCTAAACACATGCCACCATAAAGGGGGGGGGACAAAAGGGTTTGCATGCGAGGCCGTAAAGAAAAGTGCGGAAACCCCCAAAAAATGGGTGTCAAGAACACCACCTATTTTATGATGGAAAGGAGAGAGATACCCATCAATCCAGTCCTTGAGCACATTACATCACCTAGATGTCCGATATTATTTCCTGTCTTTTACAAACCTCTAGAATGAATAAACATGTACAATCCCCCCCTTTTAGGAATACACAACATCTACCTTGACAAGCTAGGATGCCCGTATACTATTTAACCATTCTCCACCTGTAAACAAACAAATAATTATATAAATGTTAAAATAATAAAAATCATGATCAACCAATTGGGCCATTTTGAAAAATAAGTATTAGCCACTATTATAGGTATAGTGTATTGGTTAATAAGGTCGTACAAATGAAGACATAAGAAACCGACAAAACAATTGACCATTCTAAGATGGCGCACGCTGAGAGGCCAATGCGCGATCAAATAAGGAATATATATAAAAAAAATTCACTGCACATGGCCACTGTTGGGGATACCATTATACTGTTACAATATGTGATTTATTGGGCGATTTATGCCTTCTATTCACATATGAGAAAATATACGAGTACAATACATGTAATGATTTAAGTGGAACCGCCTCGCTGTGAGACATCATTGGGTGAGTTTCCAACTAATTTCGCAACATGAGTCCGCAGGATTAAAATTGTTGGAATTTGTTTCAAGCATGGTGCTTTACTCTGCACTTACTCGACTCAAGCATATAGTCTGTTATAATAACAGTACCGCAACCATTGCCCATTCTAACATGGCGCCCAAGGCGAATAGATCGGGACTAGAGGAAGAGTACGGGGTGTAAACCGCTAACCAATGGGCGAACACGTTGTTCGAATAAAATGCGGTTCCCGTTATGGCGAACCCAGCCTGGAACCAGCCATGCCGACACGCTAACAACTACGCCGAAAAATACAGGTGAGGGATGGAGTATAAGGGGTTTGAACTATACGTAATGGGAACCTCTACCCTAAATTGGGTTGTGTTAGTAAGGGAAGGATGTGGGGGTGTGTTTGTTTATAAGAAGCCCTAGATTTCCTACGCGATATTATTTGTTGCCCAATTGGTTCTCCTTGGGACCTGTGCTGGCTAGATTATTTGAAAATAACTTTTTTGACAAATGTTCACCCATACCGTTTTTTAACCGTTTTCTTTAACTGTGGCTATAATTGCAAGGGCGATGCTTTAAACAAACTATCCTCAACTTAATTAAAAACGAGGAAAATACTGTAGGAGCCCTTAAGGGGTTTGTCTCAGGGGAATACACCCTCCCAATCCTCTATAGTAACGGCACAACGTGGCGATATAGGAGCCTTAACATGCAATCAACACTCTGACACTGCAGACATAGAGGTGACTTGACAGTCTTTTAGATAGGAAGTTATAAGTACGGGGAGCTCAATATATTTTAGCATAGGACGGTAACAGATACCATTCTATGATGGGCTAATTGGGATTCTCCAACTTTTCTTTTATCAGTCAGTAACGCAACGATCGTGCACAAACACGAACAGGGATGAGAAGAATCCTGATTCCCTGAATCGACTTTTTGGGCGAGAACAACCAAGTTTTGGAAACGTGAAAAAATAAAGAAAAAATAAGGGAACATTTAGACTGCATAAATAAAAGGTATGCCAAAAAGAAAATAAAGGAAACGAACTGGTAAAGGTAAAACTCAGAATCTCCATAATATAAGGGTCTCTGTTTACAAAAAAACTTTCCTTTTTTCAGAATAGAAAGATACAGAAATAACCAAACGGATGACCAAGAAATTATCTTTGGAAATATGAAAATATCTGAACAAAAAGTATATAAAGAACTGCAGTGGTAAGAACCGGCTCTATGCTAATAAAACCCCCGCTTTTCTCTCTTCTTTTTTTGTCCTTTTTCATCTTACCCTGTGCCCTACTTGAACTATTACCAAAATATTAACGAACCATAATTTTAAGCGTCCTACCTTAGAAGAGAGAAAGTGTAAACCATTTCTGTTGTTCCCAATTCCCCCCCGTATCTTCCCAAGTTTCTAAAAATCTCCTAAAATTTACTAGGAATAATGTGTTATCTTGGATATGTGTTATACCTAGGAAGTATGTATTAAGATGGTAACATCATGATTTGATTAGATAGAGAACATATAGGAGAGTATGAACTGGTATTGAATCTGAGATACATAAAAAAACTGCATGTAAAAACACATTATATATGAAAAATATGGAATTTTATGGCATAAGGATAATACATCTAACATTGAATGGATAAAGAATGATGTATTGATATCTAGGTGATGTAATGTGCTCAAGGACTGGATTGATGGGTATCTCTCTCCTTTCCATCATAAAATAGGTGGTGTTCTTGACACCCATTTTTTTGGGGTTTCAGCACTTTTCTTTACGGCCTCGCATGCAAACCCTTTTGTCCCCCCCCTTTATGGTGGCATGTGTTTAGAAAGGTGCAATTTGGACAACTATCAAGCCGCTTCCATTTTTAGTATAAATGTTTAATATGACCCATTATTGAATGTTTTTAAATAACTTTTGATGA
Organism: Lissotriton vulgaris; assembly: GCF_964263255.1. NCBI lineage: Eukaryota > Metazoa > Chordata > Amphibia > Caudata > Salamandridae > Lissotriton > Lissotriton vulgaris. The sequence goes on along the minus strand of NC_141694.1, from coordinate 538,326,859 downwards.
GTCTTTCTATTTAACTGGATACTGTGTATTTCTTCTTTTGGAGAAACATGTGTTCCTCAAAGAATGTCTTACACAAAGATGTACTGTGATGAGGGAAATGTGCAAAAAATGTATGACACAGGAAACTGATGGTAGCATGTTTTCTTTTATTATACTTTCAGCCCTGAAGAAACTCCTTGGTAGGGAGTGAAACGCGTTGGCTGAATTCATTGTATACCAACTGATGATCTGTATTTTAATGGACAAAGATAAATAAAGAAAATATTTTTCTACTTACATTTTTTGGACTTCTATTTGGTGCGCCCCCATGAACTTTGAAAAAATTAAAGTTCCAGACTCCCTGCAACCCCGCCAGCAAGTAGCTGCCTGAGAGGGATCCATTGAGTGAAGCCTTTTGGGGGTATAGTACCAGTAGGTAGCTAATTTGGTGAGGGTTTCTGTCAGTTCAATGTGGTACGCCGAATGGCGGGCTCTGTAATATACCCCCTCCCACTCTTTATGGCTGAGTGTTCTGCCCAAGTCCCTTTCCCACCTCGCGCGGCTAGCGCTGTACAAGTGTGTATTCCGAGCTAAAAGCAATTTGTAGGGGTCTGAAGTGAGTTTTTTGTCAGAGGTGCGAGTGATAAGCCACTTCTCATAAGTGGTCAGGAGCCTGCCGAATTTGACAGTATCGGTGCCTTTCAGTTTCCGGGAGTCCATAGTCTGATTTGAGCTGGTGGAACGGTATAATTCTGTCCAAGTCAAATAGATGGCCTAACGAGCGGCAACCTGAAGATCTCCACCGAATGGCAGCTGCTGCATCCATGCCCGGCTGGAAGTCAGGGTTCTCAAACAACGGGTAAGTGGCGAGGGATATGTGGTGAAATTGTGTTTAGTGTTAGTATGGTCCCACGTTTCATAGAGGTTGGGTGGCCGGTGTGTTCTC